>NC_134403.1:41041364-41361339 GCF_038048845.1 Mixophyes fleayi | reverse complement strand
TAATGTGTACCCAGCCTTAAAAGGAGACCAGAAAATAACATCCCTGTAAACCCTATCCTGAGTCCATGTTTCCACCTGAATATGAAGAAATCTAACATTTATAGTAAATCAGGATGTCTTGATGCTTTCTTTACATTTAGAAACATATACTAGAATACGCAAACATTATATGATATTGTATATCTGGTAAGGCTCAACCACCCATTGTTTTTCTAGACTTATTAAACAATGTTACTTTTATTTGGCTTAACCGGTAGGTCCCAGATAAAACTGAAAGATTATAAATACTGTATTTGTTGATAAAATATGTTTTACTGTCCAAAGAAGAATTCTGCTCATAACTTTAATCATCTTCATCATTTGGAACAAGAAACACTGATAAAAATTAATTATGGAGCTGGAAGGTTGGCAGGTACAATTCAGAGATAAGAATTTTATGGCAATGAAATTAAATGCCACATTCTTAAGTCAAAAAAATTCAAGCTTCATAAATTAATAGATACTCGTGTTTATAGATGTATTTTATATAATTGGATAACACATTTCAAAATGATTGTTCTTTGTTGGATAAGAGAAGAGCTTTTTATACAAACCATGCTCTGAATGTTAACCCCTCACTAATATTTACACAGGGTTTAATGACTTGAACTGTAAATTCAGAAACAAAGCTGGACATTTCTTGCTGTCAACTATTCCAGGTGGAAGCTTAAAACAGACATAAAGCACGTCTGACAGACCTTTCCTATTGTTGTAAATATAGCCAGCTCTGGTGTCAAGCACCACTTTATAATACATTGAAATTAAGGGTGCACTGTGGCGCCTTACAAATCAATGATAATAATAATCATCATCATCATCATCATCATCATAACTAATAATAACTATCCTCAGTTTGTTTGCAATCCCTTTTAAGGTATTTAGAAAATCGCTGCTCAGTCAGTTAAGCAACGTGGCTAAGGCGGTAATTCTTATCCAATGGAAATGCCCTGATTTTCCATCCCGCAAGGACTGGTATACCCGAATACACTACTATATGTAAATGGATGACTTGATCTCTTCCGCCAATGATAAAGTCACTGATTATAATACCACCTGGTTTTCCAGGCTGACATTCAAGGCCACTGATTGTTATAAAGATTACATGTTTGCAGCAGATAGAGTCCATTGATTGAATATTTATTTGGAAATTTTGGCTCGGGGTTACCATGATATCACCTTATTTTTCCTCATTTCTTTTTACTGATGCCTCCAATCTCCAAAGACGTTGACTGTATGTGAGACGTTTGTGGTCCTCCTCCCTACATCATCCCATATCCCCCCAGCCCCACCACTGGCCTTTTATCTACCTTCTTTTTTTAGTTCTTCTTTCTCCATATATGTATCTTCTTGTTTTTGTTCTTTTGTTCTTTTTTGATTGATATATTTAAAAATGGAAAGCCTTGTGATCTATGCTTATATTGTTACATTACTAGATATTTATCTATATGATTTCAATAAATAAAGTTTAAACAAAATAAAACAAACAAACAAAAATAATAATAATAATAATAATAGTCATGATAGTAATGATAATAATAATAATAATAATAATAACAATAGCCAAGGTGTCTACTATATAAAATGGACTTATAGAATGGTCGATTATTGATATAGACAGCAAACAGAGTTGGTAAATGAAATCAAAGCATATATTATGATTATTTATTATCCAATATTTGTAAAATGCCAGGAGGCGGTTTCCAAAAGTTCGATTTCGGAACAATTGGCATTGCGTTACTTTTTTTAAGTCATGCATTTGATCTGTATTTGTTACTAGCATTGTTGCCAAACTATTTTTTTTAGCTCATTGTAGGCTCCCCCAATGCATTTAACCACAGTAAACACTTTTGGGCAAGTGCACTGGCCATCCTTCTTCAGGCAGAACCCACTCCCTAAACCAGCAGAACAGGAGGAGTTTTGCTTGTGTCAGGTAATGCTAGATACTCTCTACTAGAGAGTGTATCTAGTCAATGATGCTACTTACGTTGGGGATTTAATTGCAAATAAAAGACCCAATAGGTCTCTTTATATGTAAATACATACAAATACATAAAAAGTGGGCATATTCTTTAACTAGCCAAGTTTACAGATGGCAGTATTTGCAAAACACTGCTCATGTATTTCCACAAGACAGATTACAACAATGGCACCAACAACAGAAGGCTTCAAGTGGAAACATAAATCTACAATCGACAGTAAAATGTACATATTCCTCTATCATTTAACTTTGTCAGTTCTAAACATTCCAGATCATAATTACAACAGTTAAAAGTCAATTAGCGATTGGTTGCTGTGGTTCAGTGCAAACGCTACATCTAAATGTTAGTTCATGAGCCCCAGTAATCCTAAAACTGCTGACTACAGAAGAAGACTTGTATTCCATTTTGTACATTGGAATAATTGCATTCATTATGAATGTGTGTATAATTGGTTTCTTTCTTTTCTGATGCAGTCATTTAATTATTTAAATATAATTATTGATTTCAATCAAGTTTTAATGTCAGCACCACACAGGCTCGTCTTCATTTCTATTTTTATTTACATTTGATATATTGGCTGTGATTTGATAATAATGCATATAACTTTGAATATAACCTATAATGTGAAGAATAATGTTATGAGGTATCCAATTGTTGGCGATCATAAAAATTGCTTATAGATCCACAATATTCAGCCTGAGAACTGGACCGGAGAGTTCTGGAAAATTTTGCGGTGTCATCAGTAACAGTCGTACAGCACCAGAATTTTATCTTAGTCATCAATTTTACACATGCATTTTGTGAGGGTCTGTGCGGAGGAATGTATTAGGGGCATTACAACACAGCCACCTGCCGACATATACAATAGTCCATTTAATGAATAGGTATCTGCCACCACTGGAGACCTGTACAAATCAAAGCCTTCTAATGAACTTTCTGCCACTGTGTGATCATTTTAGCCCTTGAATATTATTTTTTTTACTAAGTTTGCATGCACTATGATATGAGACAAGTAAACCTAACCTGCATTTATCAAGAAACGGGTGGGGTGCGGAATAATGATGCTGATTATTCCGACAAGACTTACCCCGACGTCTTCACACCGAAGGGCTCCTTCCTGACGAGGCTGCAGGACGACTGATGTGCCCACGGACTGCAAGCAATCATGATGAACGAAGCGTGTACATTGTCCATGGCCGCACACTTGCATTACCCCCTTAACTGCACCTAGAACAGCATTGTGGTTCCCAGTGATGTCATGAAGTCGCGCCGGCTTCTTCATTCATCGCGATTGCTTGCAGTCGGTGGGCACATCAGTCATCCTGCAGCTTCGTCGGGAAGGATCCCTTCGGTGTGAAGACGTCTGGGTAAGTCTTGTCGGGGTAGTCAGCATCGATATGCTGACTGAAGAAATGTCCTGATCTGCCCAGCAACTTCCATTAGAAGATATTAACTTTTACACCCTCCCATAGATGCCGCCATCTTGACACTCAGACCTCAGAAACATGGCCGCATATGCCCAAAGTAGGCGCATTGTTGCACAAAGTTATTTATATCTGCTGCTGGAATTGTACAGCTTTGCAAACAAGCATTACCAACTCTGTTTACCCTCCTGCTCCTTTTGTCACTCAGAAATTAGTGCAGGTAGCACACGTTGGTTTATTAGCTGAGATCTATATACAAAGTGTATTCAGTCATGTCTGAGACAACACAGAGAATTATGCTAATGACTAAGAGGTTGATTACAGAAGTCGGTTAAATATAGCTGCTGCCTTATTATGAAGACAGACTGTCTCTGCACACAAATCATCTGAGCTAGACATGGAATAAATATACAGACAAGACTTCCACACATACTGCCCTGTAGTTATCACATGTTGAGTTGCAGTTTAGCAGTACATTCTGATGTTTGTGTAGTCTAAAAGGGGATCGCATCCTACCTACGGATACCTTCTTTGGTCAAATATGCACCAATGTTTCCTTTCTTTATATATTTTACTTGTTCAATAATCAAATGATAACCTCTAGTATTTAGAAATGTCACTTACTGAGTAATCCCCAATGAGTAAACTTTCTGCACTTTATTTTGCAAATTTGTTTAAGCCCTTTGAGGCAGTCAATCAAATGAATTCTGTAACGTGCCATATTAAAAAAAAACTAAGAAAACAAATACCAGGACCTTTCCAAAGTAATACAAAAATACAGCTAAGGCCGCTAATTAAGCTTTAATGTAGATGTCATTTCCATCAATAAGTTCCAGTTCCAAGATTAATGTCTTCAGCCGTGACAAACATACATTCATCATCACCATTTATTTATATAGCGCCACTGATTCCGCAGCGCAGTACAGAGATCTCACTCACATCAGTCCCTGCCCCATTGGAGCTTACATTCTAAATTCCCTAACACACACACAGCGAGAGACTAAGGTCAATTTTACCAGAATTATGCATCCACAGAATATTTATATTGAACCTATCACCTCTGCCACCTTTATACATAAGAAATACGATGTACTTGTGTATATAACTTTATTTCTTCAGCTAAAATATGGACTAGTTGCTTTATGTAGGACAAAGTTAATAATTAAAGAGTATATTCAGCTTATTTTCAAATCTACAAAATTTTAGATCATTCACGACACTCTGCCTAATAAAATGTCAAATGGTCTAATTGAAAATTGTCAAACACCATGCCTGAAAATCTGTCAGACATCCGGTCTAATATATCTCAGGCACCATGCTTAAAAATATATACAATACCCTGCTTAAAAATATATCCAACACCCTGCTTAAAAATGTATCCTACACCCTGTCTAAAAATTTGGCAGATGCTCTGGGTAAGAATTTTCCTTGAAGAAACAGTTGCACAATGTCGGATATCCATTGTTGAATTACTTTGATGGGTCTTGGTTACTTTGAGCACACAGAAGTTACTGCTAGTCCACTAGTCAATAATCTCATTAACTAAACTATGGTAGCAAGAGGATACACAGGATTTAAGAAAGCAATTGGCAAAGTATGGTGTTGATGCCAATATTATTGTTTGTTAATCTAGTACTTTCCCACCCTGCATGTTGTCAGTTCATAAGTTGAAGTTGATGCTTCTCTAGGTGCTGTGAATGTACCCTAATGAGTCATTGGACACCCCACATGCTCATACCAACTATCAAATGTGGAAACCCCTGCTGGTCATTTGTCATGTTCCATGGTAGCCTACTCCCCGTTGCCCTCCTCCTCTGCATCAGTGATGGTCACTACTGGTAGTGATCACTACTGGTGTCAAATAAATGTTGGGAGCCAGACCATCTCATAGCAAAAATAAACAGTTTTTATTTTTCAAAGCCTTCTCCTCCTGCACATATCATATCACAACAGTTACAATGGACATATATTCAAATGCCAACTACTCAAGCACAGACCATAATGGTGACATAGCTCACTTCAAACGCTTCCAGCACATAACTTCAGCAAGGATTAATTAACTTCCGACTATCCAGGGATTCTCCTTGCCACAGTGTACCCCATCCCTCATAGGGAGCCTCTTACTCCAGCCCCACTGCAGCCTCTCACACTTTCATTTTTCAATAGCATCCTTCTATCCAGAGTCTCTTCAATGCTGGAGAAACACATTACAGTACTGTGCAATTAAGGGACATTCAGTCCTCTGGCAGACCTCTGAAACATCCCAATAGCCAGGGACTCTGCCTCACTTGGTATAACAGGTACTCAACCATATGACTTCACCTATATCTAAATAAGGGGACTCCTTACCTCCAGAGCAGCCAGCTGTCGAGATGTAGTGACGCCCCCTCACATTATCTTTCAGAGGGAACCTCCTCCCCTAATTCAGCTCCTGCTAGCCAGTTGCCTCTGCAGTGACCCCTCCTCACACTATGCGGGCCTTTACAAGGGGGATCTACACAGTGTCCACTCTCATATCACATGTGACTTCCAGCCAATCAAACTCACCCCTTCCAAGGGTCTGTCTCTCCATCTATGCCTCTCTGGATGTCTGTTGTTGGGGACACTCTCCCTCTTCTCCATGTGCAGTTTACCAAACACTGTTCCATGTAATCTTTTGTATTTCCTCCATCCTCTCCACTACACTGGTGCCTCTGTTGGGGTACCCTATGAAGGTGGGGATCTCCCTGCTACATACAACACCCCGCTATGGGCTCTTAATACATTGGGGTGTCTATTCCCCATACAGATGTTAGGCTGCCGGCCTGATCATCAACCCACAGAACTAGATTACGGAGATCTTCGCCTATAGCAGCCGCCTTTCCCTTAGAGCTTGATGCACTCACCGGTACTAGGATGCCCCCAGGACTTAGCTCCAAGTGTAGTGTGGGTTGGTAATGCAAGACCACAGCGGCGGGCTGGGAGACTGGTAAAAGGCAACGGGTAGTCAAAATGATAGCCAAGGTCAAGGGCCACAGGCAAGCAGGATAATCGATAAACACGCCAGAGGTCGGGGTCACAGGCACGGTCGCAAAGTCCAAAGTACACGCAAGAAGTGTCAGGGTCACGAGCAAAACAGGAAGAGTCCAAATAATCCAAGCAGGGGGGTCATACACGGAAGGTCAAACAGAGTATCCACAGAACAGTGCAAGGAAACAGGAGCAGGTCAGCAGACTAGGTAAGACACACTATAACCGGCAGTGAGGCTCAGACCTCACTGCCTTAAATACTGTTGATAGCCAATCAGAGCCTAGCTCTGAAATCCTCCACAGCCCCCTGCTAATTACTTATTACATTAATTAATTGGCCCACAGGCTAGTAACAGTCTGCGTGCGCGCCTGGCTTCCCTATCTTGCCAGGACGTGGCGCCGGGGAGATTTTAGCATCGGTCGGGTCTTAGGTGGAAATGACATCCCGGTCGTCAAGGTGAGGACCGGGACGCTAGAGGGCACAGGAAGCGAGCTGCGGCGGGTGTGAGTACAGCCGCGTCTCGTAAAAACAGAGGACCTTTACTGGTGCCTCACGGAATCCGCTGTGCACCCCTCTCCCTCCTCCTTGCTGGGTTCCGGGTCAAATTATGGCTGTCTATTTCCTATAAGTGTTACAAACCTCAACCACCCATATTATTTTAAACGGGAAGTTTGCTAGTTGGTAAAGAACAAACAACTAATAAATAAAAATGAAATAAATAGTAAATAACAACTAGAATAGAAAATAAATAGAATAAACAAATAGAATCAAATTATTTCTGTGTGGCCTTTGAGCACCACTTCACCCTAGTCACATCTAGTAAATACAGCTGTCTCTACATTTCTTTTTATACTTTTCTATCAAGCTTTTTTTCATTTTAAAATGCTGATTTGTACAAAGTACAATACGGATATGGACATTTCTTAACTCCACCACTCATCAGTTCCCTTTGTGACAGTTGAATGGAGGACATATATTTTTACTAACCCAATACCCCAGGTTTTGCCTTAAATTAAATTGCTGTTTAAATCCTACAGAAAATCTGTGATTTGACAACACCACAGGTTAATACATCCAAGAAGGTCATGATGTTTGATGGACTAAGACGTTGATTCATTTTTCTACTTTGTACTGGATTGATGAACTTTGATTACAGAGTTTTATAGTTTTAGCACCAGGTCAGGTTATGCTCATTTTTTTCACTTTTTGCCACATGTGGTCATAGGTAGCACCAGTTGAAAAGATAAAATAAGTCACTGGATCTGGGATGTTTCTGGCCCACATGCCATCTCTATTGATACTGCCACCACTCTCCTGCTGTTCCCACCTCTCCTCACTTCCCACCACTCTCATTATTTAAATGTTTAAGACAAACAGAAGAATTTTGTTAGCCATATCACATATATGTAACTTGTTCTTTCCCCATAGGCTCTCAAGATAAGTTCTCTCACCTCAGTTCCTGCACTTTCTCCGTTTATCATTGTGCTCCTTATATATAGTCATGGGCAAAAGTTTTGAAAATAATACAAATATTATTTTTCACAAAGTCTGCTGCCTCAGTTTTTATGATGGTAATTTGCATATACTCCAGAGTGTCATGAAGAGTGATCAGTTGAATTGCAATTAATTTCAACGGTGGTAGTCAGTTTCACAGTACTGATTACCCCGACAGAGAAGACAACCTCATGAGGAGTCCGATTCAATAGTACACCGACATGCAAAAAAACCTGCTTACCGGACTACAGATTACTTCATATCACGACTCGCTCTGTTGCCGACTGGAGAAAATGACGTCATCACCAACCGCGACTTGTTTTAAAGCAGCGATGGACGGACCCGCCTGTCATTTATGTCATGTAAGTATTATTTTAGGGGTTAAGGTTAGGTTTAGGGTTAAGTGTAGGGTTATCCCTAACTCCTAACCCTAATACCCCTAACACCCCTAACCCCTAAAATAGTACTTACATGACATAAATGACAGGCGGGTCCGTCCATTGCCGCTTTAAGCCAGGCTGCAGGTGATGATGACGTCATTTTCTCCAGTCGGCAACAGAGTGAGACATGATATGAAGTAATCTGCATTCCGGTAAGTAGTTTTTTTTTCAGGTCTGTCGGTGTACTATTAAATCGGACTCCTCATGTTGTTGTCTTCTCTGTCGGGGTAGTCAGTCCCGGTAATAGGTACTACACCCAATTTCAAAGTCCCTCTTTGCCATGACAATAAACTTTATCCCAAAAACAACATTTTCACTGCATCAGGTCAGTTCAGTGATTCTCTCATTAACACAGATGAGAGTGTTGACAAGGACAAGGCTGGAGATCACTTTGTCATGCTGATTGAGTTAGAATAACAGACTGGAAACTTTAAAAGGAGGGTGGTGCTTGAAAGCATTGTTCTTCCTCTGTTAACCATGGTTACATGCAAGAGAACACGTACAGTCATCATTGCTTTGCACAAAAAGGCATTCACAGGCAAGGATATTGCTGCTATTAATATTGCATCTAAATCAACCAATTATCGGATCATGAAGAACTTCAAGGAGAGAGGTTCAATAGTTGTGAAGAAGGCTTTAGGGCGCCCAAGAACATCTGGCAAGCACCGGGACCATCTCATAAAGTTGATTCAGCTGCGGGATTGGGGCACCACCAGTGCAGAGCTTGCTCAGGAATGGCAGCAGGCAGGTGTGAGTGCATCTGCATGCACAGTGAGGTGAAGACTTTTGCAGGATGGCCTGGTGTCAAGAAGGCCAGCAAAGAAGCCACTTCTCTCCAGGAAAAACATCAGGGACAGACTGATATTTTTCAAAAGGTACATGGATGGGACTGCTGAGGACTGGGGTAAAGTCATTTTCTCTGAATCCCCTTTCAGATTGTTTGTGGCATCTTGAAAACGCTTGTCTGGAGAAAGAAAGGTGAGAGCTACCATCAGTCCTGTGTCATGCCAACATGAGACCATTCATGTGTGAGGCTTCTTCTCAGTCAAGGGAGTGGGCTCACTCACAAATTTGCCTAAGAACACAGCCATGAATAAAGAATGGTGTCACTCACCGGACCGTGAGTGCCTCTTCCCGGACATTTAGGAACCGTGGCCGTCCTCTATCCTGAGGGTCTGCGCATGCGCAGCCCTTTCCTATACTTCTGTGTATGTCCCTTTAACTTAATTGGCAGATCAGGCAACCTCCCTATATTAAGCACCTGTGGTCAACACCACGTTGCCTGATCTTGGAGTCTCATTCCCTATGAGTCTCTGAAGGTGTTCCTGTATTCCTCGTGTTTTCAGCGCTGCTGATTCCTGTGGTTTCCAAACCACTTCTACCTCTGTGGTTTCCAAACCACTTCTACTTCTGTGGTTCCCATACCACTTCTACCATCAACTATATCATCGTGACTGTTAGCTGATTCCTATCCGCTGCCTCCGTGCACTACAGTCTTCCAAACCACTTCAACGCTACTACTTATTATTGTGACTGTTTGCTGATTCCTATCCGCTGCCTCCGTGCACTTCAGTCCTCTAATCCACATCATCGCTATTATATTTCACTGTGACTGTTTGCTGGTTCCTACCCGCTGCCTCTGTGCACTCCAACCGTTACTTTACATCCACTCACCTGTTCCTCATCAAGTCAGTGAGCTGATTCCTATCCGCTGCCTCCGTGCACTACAAGCCTTCAGCCTGCAACTCGCCTGTGTTCATTATCGTGACTGTTAGCTGTTGTCTATCCGCTGCTTCCGTGCACTACAGCCTCCAGCCTACAACTCGCCTGTGTTCATCATCGGGATTGTTAGCTGATGTCTACCCGCTGCTTCCGTGCACTACAGCCTCCAGCCTACAACTCGCCTGTGTTCATCATCGTGACAAGTTAGCTGATTCCTATCCGCTGCTCCTGTGCACTGCAGTCTCTTCTCAGCTCTCCTGTGTTTCCTCGAGACTGCTGCTCTCATTGCCATTTGCTACTCTCCGTGATCAACAGCTCCTGGTCTACTCTGCTATCCCGTGTTCCATCGCTACTGACAACTATTGGTTGCTACTGGTTACCTCCGTGTACCGCAGAGCCCTGCTGCTGCTGACCGCGCTATCATCCATCTACTGCTGATCCGCTCTCCACGCCTTCACGGGTTCCGCAGGTCTACCCTCCTGTCTGCATTGGATTTATATTTCATCTACTACTCCTCTGCTGGATCATCTCCACTCTCCGGGGTTCTGCGTGAGTCCAGTTCCACGTGTTATTGATTCCTGTGGATTCGTGTCCCTGTTGGTCTACTTATCTGTGCGCTGCACCTACTGACCGCTGCCTCAGGTATCCTGGGACTTCTCATCCAGTCGGCCTCCTGCCGCTCAGGTATCCCTGCACTCCTATCTGACTACCTGCTTCTGAACCACGGTATGCATACTTCTCATTGACTGTGCTGGTGTATTGCATATCTTGCTGGACTGTGTTGGTTCTCCTCTGGAGTCTGCTATCCACTGAGTTTATTGCCATCATTGACTGTGTTAACTTGTGCTGGACTACTTCAAGAGACTTCCTATATTTGCAGACCTGTTCAGTCATTTATATATATATTGTGCATGTTACTGTGGATCGTATATAAGGTGCCTGTGTATATCCTGTGTTGCAGTCTCTTCCCGTGCACCTCCTCACATATATATTCAGTGGTACAACTTGCTAGTAGCAGACCACTGATCCCTGTTTCCAGTATCACCTGTTCCAGTATCCTCTCACATAGCAGTGGTACAACTTGCTATCGCAGACCACTGACTCCCCGGATACCTCCACTTGGATTCCATTCCTTCACTCAGACAGCGGTACAACTTGCTATCCGCAGACCGCTGACTCTCATCACCTCCTCGTTTCTGTTGGACATTCCTCCTCACTATAGCAGTGGTACAACTTGCTATCGCAGACCACTGACTACCTTCACGTGTCCTTGTCCTACAGTTCCTCGTGTACTATTACCTCCATATTACCAGTGCTGCTAGTCATAGACTTTCCTGAGCATCTCATCATCTGCTGTTTCCTGTTCCGTGATCACCCAGCTACCAGAGTACCCTATTACCACCTACATTGCTCTGGTAAGCCTACCACCTGGTGATCCCTGGGTAAAGACTCCTAGTGCCCGTGACAGTAAGATCAGGCCATGACAGACCCAGATACGGAACCTACAGCCAAAGAGATGCTGCAGCATCTGGTCAGCCGGGTAGAGCAACAGGATGCCCGCCAACAGCTGTTACTTCAGTGTTATCAATCGTTAACCTCCCAAGGAACATCTGGACAGACAGTGACAGCTACTACTGAGGCTCCTGTGCTCTCCTCCGTTTCCCCAGTGCCATCCCAGGTGTCTACAGCTTCTACGCTTCACCTGCCTACTCCGTCAAAGTACGATGGGGACCCCAAAACTTGTAGGGGTTTCCTTAACCAATGTTCAGTCCATTTTGAGCTCCAACCTCAAAATTTTTCTACCCATCGTTCCAGAGTGGCCTATCTTATCTCTTTGTTTTCTGGACAAGCCCTGGCTTGGGCCTCCCCTCTGTGGGAAAGAAACGACCCAATATTGCAAGATAGTGCCAAATTCATTGCTACATTTCGAAGTGTGTTCGATGAACCAGGTCGTGTGACCTCCGCTGCTTCCAGCATCCTCCGTCTGCGACAAGGATCTCATACAGTAGGACAGTACGTCATTCAATTTAGGATCTTAGCCTCTGAACTTCAGTGGAACACTGAGGCTCTAGTTGCCGCCTTCTGGCAGGGGCTCTCCGATAAAATTAAAGATGCACTGACTACCCAGGAGCTTCCTTCGTCACTTGAAGATCTGATCTCTCTTTGCCATCGTGTTGAAATGAGATCTTCCGGGACTTATTATATGTATGTGTCGTCGTCTACCTGGACGACATATTGATCTTTTCACAGGACCTGCCTTCTCACCACCAACATGTGGCAGAAGTCCTTTCCAGGCTACGGAAAAATTCATTGTTCTGTAAATTAGAAAAATGTTCATTCGAATTACCCCAGATTCCATTCTTGGGGTATATAGTTTCCGGAGTTGGCCTGAAGATGGATCCCGACAAGGTGAATGCTGTACTACATTGGCCCCAGCCAACTACTCTTCGTGCTATCCAGCGTTTTTTAGGTTTTGCCAATTACTATAGACGCTTCATTCAAGACTTTTCTTCCATTGCATCTCCTATTGTGGCCCTGACTAGGAAGGGGGCTAATCCTAAGCAATGGTCACCTGAGGCTCTTCAAGCCTTTCAAACACTAAAAGAGTCCTTCTCTTCGGCTCCAATCCTTCGACAGCCTGATGTGACACTCCCCTTCTTCCTGGAAGTAGATGCCTCTAATGTGGGCTTAGGAGCTATTCTTTCCCAACGCTCGGAACAGCAAAAATTTCATCCTTGTGCCTTCTATTCTCGGGGTCTCCTGCCCGCAGAGAAGAATTATACTATCGGGGACAAGGAGTTACTGGCTATCAAAGCTGCATTAGAGGAATGGAGATACTTATTGGAAGGAGCTCGCCATCCGGTGACGATCTTCACAGATCATAAGAACTTGTCATATCTCCAGTCTGCCCAATGCTTGAACCCTCGTCAAGCAAGATGGTCTCTTTTCTTTTCCCGTTTTGAATTAATAATAACCTTCAAACCAGCTGCCAAGAACAAAAAAGCTGACGCTTTATCTAGAGCTTTTATGACGTCCTCTGATATAGAAGAGGTTTCCAACCATACCATTCTAGACCCCAAATGTATCTCACTGGCTGCTTCATCCACCAAAACGCTACCATTTGGGAAGACCCTCGTGCCTCCTACTCTAAGGAGGAAAATCCTTTCGTGGTTCCATGCCTCTCGTTTTTCTGGACACGCCGGTGAACACAAGACCTTTGAGATTCTCTCTCGAAGTTACTGGTGGCCTTCAATGAGGAGAGACGTCAAAGAGTTCATTGCTTCCTGTGAGCTATGTTCCCAGTTTAAATCCTCCCGCAGAACTCCAGCAGGGTTGCTGCGACCACTACCCATTCCGTCCAAACCGTGGACCCATATTAGTATGGATTTCGTTACTGACTTACCACCTAGTAAGAATCATAACACTATTTGGGTGGTGGTGGACAGATTTTCGAAGATGGCTCATTTCATTCCTCTGGCTGGTTTGCCTTCCTCGTCCATTCTGGCTGAACATTTCATTAAAGAGATCTTCCGTATCCATGGATGTCCGTCTGAGATTGTGTCGGATAGAGGAGTACAGTTCGTTTCCAGATTCTGGCGAGCCCTTTGTAAAACCTTGGGCATACGATTAGCACTCTCATCTTCTTACCATCCGCAATCTAACGGACAAACTGAACGTGTCAATCAAGATCTTGAGACTTTTATAAGGATGTTCTCATCAGCCAATCAAGACAACTGGGTAGAGTTGCTCCCTTGGGCTGAATTCGCCCATAACAACATGTATCACGAGTCATCATCCAAAACTCCATTTTTTGTGGTCTACGGTCACCATCCGTCTTTTCCAGAATTTCCTGCCCTCCCGCCCACCCAAGTTCCTGCGGTGGAGATTGCTTGTCAGACCTTTAAAAATATCTGGTCCCAGGTCAAAACCTGTTTAAAGAAGACATCTATCAAATATAAATCTTTCGCAGATAAGAAGAGGCGGGCTATTCCACCACTAAAAATTGGAGATCGTGTCTGGTTATCTACTAAAAACATTCGTTTGAAGGTTCCATCTATGAAATTCGCCCCTCGTTTTATTGGTCCATATAGGATCATTCAAGTAATCAATCCAGTATGTGTGAAACTTCTTCTTCCTAAGAATCTTCGGATTTCTAATGCCTTCCATGTGTCTTTACTCAAACCTCTTATTATCAACCGTTTCTCTAATCCTCCCTCAGCTCCGCAGCCAGTTCAAGTTCATCAGGAGGAGGATTTTGAGATTACTGAGGTACTAGACGCAAAAATTTCGCGAGGAGTCCTCCGTTTCCTCGTTCATTGGAAGGGCTTTGGTCCTGAGGAGCGCTCTTGGATCAAAGCTGAAGATCTTAATGCTCCTGCCCTTTTGAAGAAGTTCTACTCCAAAAATCCGGACAAGCCCGGTTCCAGGCGTTCTGTGCCCACCTTTAAAAGGGGGGGTACTGTCACTCACCGGACCGTGAGTGCCTCTTCCCGGACATTTAGGAACCGTGGCCGTCCTCTATCCTGAGGGTCTGCGCATGCGCAGCCCTTTCCTATACTTCTGTGTATGTCCCTTTAACTTAATTGGCAGATCAGGCAACCTCCCTATATTAAGCACCTGTGGTCAACACCACGTTGCCTGATCTTGGAGTCTCATTCCCTATGAGTCTCTGAAGGTGTTCCTGTATTCCTCGTGTTTTCAGCGCTGCTGATTCCTGTGGTTTCCAAACCACTTCTACCTCTGTGGTTTCCAAACCACTTCTACTTCTGTGGTTCCCATACCACTTCTACCATCAACTATATCATCGTGACTGTTAGCTGATTCCTATCCGCTGCCTCCGTGCACTACAGTCTTCCAAACCACTTCAACGCTACTACTTATTATTGTGACTGTTTGCTGATTCCTATCCGCTGCCTCCGTGCACTTCAGTCCTCTAATCCACATCATCGCTATTATATTTCACTGTGACTGTTTGCTGGTTCCTACCCGCTGCCTCTGTGCACTCCAACCGTTACTTTACATCCACTCACCTGTTCCTCATCAAGTCAGTGAGCTGATTCCTATCCGCTGCCTCCGTGCACTACAAGCCTTCAGCCTGCAACTCGCCTGTGTTCATTATCGTGACTGTTAGCTGTTGTCTATCCGCTGCTTCCGTGCACTACAGCCTCCAGCCTACAACTCGCCTGTGTTCATCATCGGGATTGTTAGCTGATGTCTACCCGCTGCTTCCGTGCACTACAGCCTCCAGCCTACAACTCGCCTGTGTTCATCATCGTGACAAGTTAGCTGATTCCTATCCGCTGCTCCTGTGCACTGCAGTCTCTTCTCAGCTCTCCTGTGTTTCCTCGAGACTGCTGCTCTCATTGCCATTTGCTACTCTCCGTGATCAACAGCTCCTGGTCTACTCTGCTATCCCGTGTTCCATCGCTACTGACAACTATTGGTTGCTACTGGTTACCTCCGTGTACCGCAGAGCCCTGCTGCTGCTGACCGCGCTATCATCCATCTACTGCTGATCCGCTCTCCACGCCTTCACGGGTTCCGCAGGTCTACCCTCCTGTCTGCATTGGATTTATATTTCATCTACTACTCCTCTGCTGGATCATCTCCACTCTCCGGGGTTCTGCGTGAGTCCAGTTCCACGTGTTATTGATTCCTGTGGATTCGTGTCCCTGTTGGTCTACTTATCTGTGCGCTGCACCTACTGACCGCTGCCTCAGGTATCCTGGGACTTCTCATCCAGTCGGCCTCCTGCCGCTCAGGTATCCCTGCACTCCTATCTGACTACCTGCTTCTGAACCACGGTATGCATACTTCTCATTGACTGTGCTGGTGTATTGCATATCTTGCTGGACTGTGTTGGTTCTCCTCTGGAGTCTGCTATCCACTGAGTTTATTGCCATCATTGACTGTGTTAACTTGTGCTGGACTACTTCAAGAGACTTCCTATATTTGCAGACCTGTTCAGTCATTTATATATATATTGTGCATGTTACTGTGGATCGTATATAAGGTGCCTGTGTATATCCTGTGTTGCAGTCTCTTCCCGTGCACCTCCTCACATATATATTCAGTGGTACAACTTGCTAGTAGCAGACCACTGATCCCTGTTTCCAGTATCACCTGTTCCAGTATCCTCTCACATAGCAGTGGTACAACTTGCTATCGCAGACCACTGACTCAACGGATACCTCCACTTGGATTCCATTCCTTCACTCAGACAGCGGTACAACTTGCTATCCGCAGACCGCTGACTCTCATCACCTCCTCGTTTCTGTTGGACATTCCTCCTCACTATAGCAGTGGTACAACTTGCTATCGCAGACCACTGACTACCTTCACGTGTCCTTGTCCTACAGTTCCTCGTGTACTATTACCTCCATATTACCAGTGCTGCTAGTCATAGACTTTCCTGAGCATCTCATCATCTGCTGTTTCCTGTTCCGTGATCACCCAGCTACCAGAGTACCCTATTACCACCTACATTGCTCTGGTAAGCCTACCACCTGGTGATCCCTGGGTAAAGACTCCTAGTGCCCGTGACAAATGGTACCAAAACATCCTCCAAGAGCAACTTCTCCCAACCATCCAAGAACAGTTTGGTGATGAACAATGCCTTTTCCAGCATGATGGAGCACCTTGCCATAAGGCAAAAGTGATAACTAAGTGGCGCGGGGATCAAAACATCAAAATTTTGGGTCCATGCCCAGGAAAACTCCCCAGACCTTAATCCCATTGAACTTGTGGTCAATCGTCAAGAGGTGGGTGGACAAACAAAAACCCACAAATTCTGACAAAATCCAAGCATTGATTAGGCAAGAATGGGCGGCCATCAGTCAGTATGTGGCCCAAAAGTTGATTGACAGCTTGCCAGGGCGAATTGCAGAGGTCTTCAAAAAGAAGGGTCAATACTGCAAATATTGACTCTTTGTATAAACTTATTGTAATTGTCAATAAAAGCCTTTGACACCTATGAAATGCTTGTAATTTTACTTCAGTATACCATAGCAACATCTGACAAAAAGATCTATAAACACTGAAGCAGCAAACTTTGTGAAAACCAATATTTGTGTCATTCTCAAAACTTTTGGCCTTGACTGTATTGACTACAGAATAATGGATATTGATTGGTCAGTGTGTGGTTGAGCTTCCTCTTGCATTCAGTGTATTAGGAAAGCAGGGACAGAGTGGAGCAGGAAGAGTTAGGATAGGAAACTCGGGATGCTTTTTTTCCACACTTATAGGCTGCTAACCCCCGAAATTAACAGGATTTACGGTGACAGGCTACTATTTATCAACCGAAAGGAAGCAATTACAGACATAAGAATCCCAACACCGCATGTGTCTAGGGCCAGCACTACCACTAAACAAACCAAGGTGGTTGTTTATAGTGCCAGGATTTAGAGGGCACCTTAAACACTAAATTAGTAGCATAATGTAACTCATTCAAGGTTTTGTTTCTCTATGTCAGTGACATGCTGGGAGTTTGGCACAGGGCTATGATGTCACAACCCAGCAACATTCTACTAGTCTGAAAGAGAAATAGAAGATGATGCCCTCCTGCTCGGGGACACCCAAGGAGGAGGGAGACACCTAGGCTGCCCTTGGTGCTTCCGCTGGCCCTGCATGTGGGTCAGTTTTTTTAAAAAATATTCAAACTAGGCAATAAAAATACAGAGAATGCAAGGACCAAAAGAGAGACAGATTTAAAAATCAGCCCTGGATGTCATTACCCCCACTTCACGTACTTTTTCATGCTTTGTCACCTGATGAAACCAACACTTCTCTACTATCCACTCTGGACCTCTACAGTGCACATTCTCAATAGACAATAAAGCAATAAGCTCCACCTCTCAAGTATATTAACGTACACAGCAAGCATCATACTCCAAAAAAAACAGCAAGAACATCTCCCCATATTCAGCAAACCTTCCCCTTCTGTCAAGGTCATTTCGGCCTCTATGTTCTCATGTGCTCAGTTTTTGGAGCAGAGCTGGTCCATAAATAATATTTATTTATCACATATTACACAGCTCGGAGCAGAGCTGACCGTCACCTCATTGGTACCAGATGATTTCAGCGCAGGGCACATCTGCGTATCATGCCGCATGGTAATGAATAATCACATCGCCATGCTTGAGTACCTTCACTTTACCCCAACGCCTCCTTCAGCCAGACCCACAGCATAAGGCCTGCAAAACAGCCACCAAGGATCTCATGTCATGGTGACTCTTACACCACTTGAATGGGAATGATTTGGCCTCCCTCACAGTCATGGGCCCTGAATTCCTACCCATAGATTCCTATCATCATTTGCCACTGAACACATAATGATGGGTAGTAATGATTATTATTATTACCATTTATTTATATAGCGCCACTAATTCCGCAGAGCTGTACAGAGAACTCACTCACATCAGTCCCTGTCCCATTGGAGCTTACAGTCTAAATATCCCTAGCACACACACAAGCTAAGGTCAATTTGTTAGCAGTCAATTAACCTACTAGTATGTTTTTGGAGTGTGGGAGGAAACCAGAGCACCCGGAGGAAACCCACGCAAACACGGGGAGAACATGCAAACTCCTCACAGATAAAGCCATGGTCGGGAATTGAACTCATGACCCCCAGTGCTGTAAGGCAGAAGTGCTAACCACTTAGCCACCGTGCTACTACCAATAATAATAACCAATGCATATTCATCTACTTTGTATAACTTTCAGACAATGTCTAAAGATAATATTTTCCAGGGAGTACTCTCTAGCTGCTGCGTGCGATACAGTGTATTTTGTATCCAGTACTTCTACCACAAACCTTTTTGAACCATTTTATATTTGGATGGGTTTTGTTGCAATTTATTACATTACCTAGTTATTACATTACCTTTGTAAAATTTAATATGGTGATAAGTTATGTACTACCGAAAGAAAACAAAGCTTTAGAGACAGTCATAAAACATTAAACAAGAAAGAAAGCAAATTGAATTTGACATTTATTAAATATATATTAATATATATTTTATTTTTTTTAAAAAAGAAAAGAAATCAGCATCTTGCAGTGTGCAGATTAAGCAGAAACCGCAAGGATGTCAATGCCAGGGCTGATCTTTGAAAAGTGTGTAGCTAATGGAAAATATGATCATTGGGCTCATATAATTCAAAGTACATTTTTATTTTGATGGAAAATGAAACACAAACTTGCCGACTTTCATTATGAGTTACTCTTTTTGTCTGGGAATACACTTTCATAATCTTGATATTTAAAATACTAATATATTAAATTTTATTATTATATATCTTTGGCAGGGGTCATGTGATGTGGGGACCAAAAAACATTCAGAAGCATCAGCCAATCAGAATAAACTTATAAGGCCTGCCATGAGCCCGCCACATGCCACCGCCATATTGGCAGCATGAGTAACGGCCGAGGCATCAGGTAAGTTGCCCCCAAACACATACAACGATCCAGAGTTAACTCATCTAATTCAAGTAATAAATAATTGCCAATCTACTGACAAAACCCCGATGTGCAAATCCTAAAAAACAGAGCATATATGCCAAAATATTTAAAGCAATCACCTGAAATCAATGCATAGTTGACCTGTTCTTTCCTGGCCTCCCCGTCAGTGCAAACCAATTTGACTTATTCCAATTAACCATAAAGCATGCAAAAGCTGTAACCATATTTTATACATTATGTGCATTTGCAAAGTATAGACGCATATTATCTGCATAGAGTGATAATTTATCTTCTTTTTATTCAGTTAAAATGCCTTAAATATTATTACCCTTAATTATACCTACCACCAGAGCAAACAAATGTCGAAGTCGTATAATTGGATGAACGAAAGTATATTGGTTTAATATTGGTTTGCCGTGCAATTGCGTTCCGGACGCCACGTAACACGTGGCGTTGTGCGATTGCACGGTAAAATACGCACGCACACACTCTCATTACAACATTTAGTTATTTATTCATATTCATATTGGTTTCGTTACACTGTAATTTATGAGCAGATAATATTAGGTTTATTATTAGTCTATATATATATATGATATGATTATATGTACATTTTAGTGTTATTAAAGGTTTAGGTTATAGGAAAGGTGTCATGCCTGATATCATATTGATCCCCTAATCATCAGCAGCTGTCCGGTGCAGTCGGCGAAGAGATCGCACATTGCATACTTTAGTTATTGATATTAGAGAATAAACCTTTTGTATGATGCTGGCTATGAAAGGAGCAGACCCCCTGGAGAGACGACCCCCACCTTTGGATTCCTTAGATTGAATCAGCCTATGACCTGTTTACCCTGGAGCCACCCAACGTCTGGACCTATAGAAACAAACTACGTCATCTCTATTGTTCTCTGTAACACTGAATGTGTATATATGATCATAGCTGCACACCCAGCCTCAGTCAACTCTGACACAGTATTCTAACAGATATACTGTCCACCGGGCTCCGTGGGTGTGCAGCGAGCGCATGCGATAGCATTGGTATGTACTTATCTTTTGGTATTGGCTGTACTGTACTTTATCATAATATAATAATGTATTGAATTGTTGACTATTTACATCTGCTAAAATAAATCACTTTGTGTTTTGGAAACACATACAATTGATTGGGCAATGCTTATTTTAAAACGATAAAATTACTTTAATAATTTAGGGGCTCGTGAGTTTAGGAGTTACGTTATCGACAGGTATGTAACGCTCACGGTATTCGGTTCCTCAACAAAGGGTGGATTGACGGACGCGTCGCATAACAGGAAA
Organism: Mixophyes fleayi; assembly: GCF_038048845.1. Taxonomy (NCBI): domain Eukaryota; kingdom Metazoa; phylum Chordata; class Amphibia; order Anura; family Limnodynastidae; genus Mixophyes; species Mixophyes fleayi. Next base: position 41,340,458 of record NC_134403.1, on the reverse strand, counting down.
GAACGCAATGTGTTTAAGACCTGTGGTTCACTGTGTGTTGCGAAACCGAATGTCCGTTGTTGCATAGACTGAAGGAACGTTAATTAGTATCTAGGGACAAGAAAGAAAAATGTTTCTTTTTATTGTTGTTTTGTGTTTTAAAGGGTATAGCATTGCATAAGGTATGTGTACTTCCTGCATAAAGTATGTGTACTTCCGGTATTGTTGCCACGTATGTAAACAGTCATGATCATAGTTTGTTATCTATGCATAGTGTAATCACTTGGTAAAATCTCTGAAAAGATAGTGCCATTGTTTGGGAAATTTATTTTCTGTACAGAAAACAAAGGTTATGTGTGTGTATGTGAATGTTATTTATACATAAAAGCAAAAGTATACTGGTAACTATAGGCAACTATAGGTTTTTGCATGCGCACCCAATACTAATCACGACATTCACTGATAAAGGGTATTGTTTGCTGGAAGGGACAGAGCACTGCGGTGTTATCTGTGGTCCGCATAATGAATCAGTGAGCTGTGCAAATCGACCGCATGGCAAGGCCGTGATTGAGTATTGGGAGGGCAGTGTGGAACTATTTAAAATTGATAGCGCTTTGGTTCAGGTGTGTCTGACGGGGCATGGTAAAAAAGGTGACCTGACAACAAAGGTTCTGTTCTAGGGCTGAGCAGGATATAAAGAAACCTTTGTGTGAGTGGTGCTCTGTTCTAATAAGAGCAGGTGATAAAGAGACACCACAGAGTATGCATGGCATACTCAAAGCGAAAATAACAGGTTTTCGCGGCATTCCCAAATATTAATCGCAAAGCTTACTGATAGTTAGTATCCGTAAGCGGTGCGATCGGACCGCATGGTTGATTTAGTGCAGCCGTGATTGCGACTTGGGAGATGTGGGAGGAAATACGCTGCAATCACTGATATTCTTGATTGATATCGGTTGCTAACAGTGGTAAAGTACTCAAACTAGGAAGGGCATTGATATCTTTAAGGGGACGTGCCTGTTGAAAACGTCCACGAATAAAAAAATCTCTAGTAGGTTCTGTTTGAAAGGAGAACAGGTAAAAGTCTTTTTGTGTAGCGTTGAGAAATAGGTTGTTTTCACAATGGATGCGAAGCAAACGCTAGAGATAGTTCATGTTGTGCTGCCTAATGAATGGCCGGTTGGTTCGGCAAAGTATGTTATGTATAATAAATACGGTGCGTATGCTACGGCATACTGCGACAAATGGGTCAAGATGACCTGGGAGTGTGTGAAACCTTTCCCAGACATAGGTAGTCTTGACTCGGAGGTGTTAAATAATGTTAGAGATAAAGTGCGGTTGATTAAATAAAAAAAAAAAACGAGAATTGAACATGATGACTGTTTAAAATTGTGGCAACAAGAAGGGTACACGTGGCAAGGAAACGCGTGTTCAGCGGAAGTAAGCGTACCGGAAACAAGCATTCCGGAAGTGTGCTTTGCTAAGCGTGGCGAACTGAGCGCAAACACGCCCCCGACAAATTCGGTCGGGGCGGATAGTACAGCCAATACCAAAAATGTAAAAACTGTAACTAGTAACTTGTATGTTGTTTTAAGTAATGTTAAAAGTAATGTTTCATGACAAAGAAAAGGAACGATCCCACCAGCAGGGGCAGTGGCTGGAAGTGGTGAGAATAATGTAAAGGTTAACACAGGGGGAGACATCCATTGTACTGCAGCAGCAATTTCAGCAACTAGTTATAGTGATTTGGTAGACTTACATCCTGTCTGCACAACAGCAGTTCCCAATGGGAAAGTGGACAGAGATGGTGATGTTCCCTTAAAACATGTAGCAAAGCATGATACATGCACTAGGTCTGAAACATTTTCAATTTTGTCTGATTTCCCTGATCCTAGGAAAGATTTGACCAAATGTCAGAAGTTTATTAGATATTATGGTAATGTGTACGAGCCAACTAATAACGATTGGCGTGTATTATTAAAGACCTGTCTTCCCCTCAATACTGATATACAAAAGTTCATTAAGGACTGTATGTTGGAGGAGGATGAATCCTTAACTGAGGATGACAATCAGGATAATATTGGACGTATAATCACAAAGTTGGCCATATATTTTCCAGTAATAGTGGACTGGAGTAAAATTTTTACTATCAAGCAAGAGGATAGTGAAAATGCAACAGACTATTTTTGCAGGGCTCTGATAGAGATGGCCAAATATACTGGGGTATCAGACATAAAAGATAATGTATATTACAGGGAGGTTGCTATTTCAGTTCTAATGGATGGCCTCAGGGAAAACTTACAAAGAAGGGTGCAAACTTCATTACCCTACTGGAGAGGAATCACTGTAAGTGCTCTCAGGGAGTCAGCTATAGGACATGATAGAAGTATGAATAAACAGAAAGAGACACTAAGTTATAGGGTAATGATGGTAAGTATCCTAGCACTAGAGGGTCTGCACACCCGACCACCAGCATACAACCCACATAATAAGAAACATAGAATAATCAGGTGATTCAAGTGTAACGAAGAAGGCCATTTCGCAAGAGAATGTAAAAAGGAAAAAACACAGAGTGATAGGTTAATGATGGTGAGTATTCCAGCATTAGAGGGACTGCACACACGACCACAGTGTAATAACACCTGGGTTAAAGAAAAGAAACAACATGAGTTGAGGAAGTGTTTTAGATGCACTAAAATGGGACACCAAGCAAAGGACTGTACAATGACAAGAGCGGAAGCAAAGAGACTTGGCCCATCTAAGGGGGATACACACAGACACCCACAGAGATGGCGCACACAAGTCTCAGAGACTTCTTAACAGTTTCCTGTGCACCTCATAGCAGCCAATGCCTTGGGGGAGAACCATAGCCAACCCTAGAGGTTAGGTCAGACCTGTACTCCTACAACCAGGTGGGGTTTAAACTGTGGTAAGTATTAGTGTGCAGGGAACGGATTTAAAAGGTAATCTGTGTTGATTTTGTTTATTTGTTTTATGTTGTCACATGTTTGTTTTCCTAAATCGCTGGCCGATGATAAAGAATGGAAATGTTTGTTTTGTTTGCTGTTTTAAGATAACTATCTTGTTTTTCTTCTCACAGATAAGGGTACACAGAAGATATATAGACTTAGTGTTTAAAAGGGGTGAGATAGAGAAATAGAATTACTCTTGAAAGACTAATTAACAAAAGACAAATGGAACACTCTTTGTTTAGGCTGCAGTGTCTCATGATAATTTGTTTGGCTGAGAATCATTATCCAACAATGAAGTATGTACACACTTTGCTCCAAAATATAATTTTATGTATCTCAGATGAGTCATCAACAGTTCATTTTTTAATTTCTCTATCATAAGTTAGGAAAGTCCGTTGAAAAGGTATGTAGTCAATGTGATACCGAGTTCTTAATGAACAAATGACGGACGACACTAGATTGCATGGTTAAGACCCCCTAGCCAAGTAGGGGGAGGGATCATAGTTAAATGAATACAGACATTTCCCCATAGAGTCAGAGTCCAATCCAGCTGTCATTTTTGCTGTAAAATCTCCCTTTCTACATGTATGTTTGTATCCAAATCTTTGTATTCCCATCATTCATTGCTTTCTTATTTCTCATTCTTTACACAAACGCTAGTACCCCTCTATCTTTCTTTCTCTCTCTCTCTCTCTCTCTCTTTCACTTTCTCTCTCTCTCTCTGCTCTGGTAGAGATAAAATCAGACACAGTCTCATCAATGGGACAAAGACATATTTTTATTTTTTTACATAAGACAAATTCAGAGATACACACACTAGATTGACATGAGTTACAGAAACAGTCAGGGGTTTTGTTTTCATGTGTATAGAAACTGCTGATTTTAAGCAGAAAGGTTCTGTTGTGGAAATACGATTCATGTTTTATAGATTGCATATCTGTTTTTTTTTGTTTTTTTTTTTATGATTCGTGCCTCCTGTACAAAAATGTGCCTTTATATGGATGCACAAAGGGTGGATAGGAGATTGCTGGAGGTTAGGCATACAGATATGCATCTCTGTGTAGAACATTGGAGTAGGATTTTTACCACAGGATACGACATAATGTGAAACTCTAGAAAATGTAGAATTTTCATGTTTTATATTTTTTCACTGTTAGACAGACATGTATGGATACTGTTATATTTGAAGAAAGTGTTATAGAAATAGACTCCTTTGCTTTTCCCACTTAGTCAAGTAGCTGAATGTGAGGTACTGAGAATGACATGTGAGTTGGCAGAGGGAAAATCGATTGATATACATTGGTCTTCAGCATTTTTCTAGTCTAGGGGGCGATGTTGAGGTGACTGAGAAATCGTTTTATAGCAATACCAGCACATGATTAGGACACTACATAGAGGACTTTATACAGTGACACAGTTACCAACTGAAGTAACTGCTAGTAAAGTCCACACTTACACACACGACCATACATGGCTGTCACACCAATGCGAACATAGCTGTCAAATAGAAAGCAGGGTTTTATGTGATAGCTAACAAATTTATGTTTTGTTTTGTTTTTTGTTGTATTGTTTTAGTTTTAAAATGTGAACACACACACACACACACACACAAACATGCACATATACACATATTGGAGAATATATGAAGATTTGTGTTACCTGAGGAATAAACTGTCTGGAAGGTGAAGAGATGTGGTGAGGAGTCTGGTGGACTCTGGAAAGATGGACAAGGTAGATAAATAGAGCCATCCCATATCCCTCCTGCTGATGGGTTTTCCTCCAGGTAAAACAAATACACGTCATCCAATTACCACCATGCAGGATCCTCAAGTATACGTTGGTGTACCAATGAAATATGTCTGGGTAAAGGTATATTGAAATGTGTCTAATGTATTACTGTGTCATACTCAAAGCTTTTGTTATTAAATGTGATAGTCCTAGAGTTATAATAGATGATAGGGGTATTCATGTTATTAATAACAGATGTATAATGTATGAGTAGTGGTAACAAATCACATACTTTCAATTAGCCTATAAACCAGTGTGAACATAAAGTAACGGTACTCGGTAGAACGAATTGAATAGGATAAGAGTTGGAACTTGATTGAAGTGACTGATAGCTTCGGCCACTAGTCCTTTCCAGCTACCAAAAGATCACTCCTGGGCAGATTCCTAACCTGTCAGTTTTTGAAATGTTCTTGACCTCTTGTGAGATGAGATTGTAACTGGGAGGCTAGGTTAGACCTTGAGAAAAGGTAAATAGTGAGACAGCAACCAAGAACGTCCAAAACACTGTTTCCTGAAAGGTCACACTAACTGTCAGGATGTTGGATCGGGAGAGTAAGTTGTGGAGCAATAATTTCTTAGGCACAGGTTCTTTGACAGACAGGTACCAGGTGTAGGCTACCAGCATCACGGCTTCAAGGGCAGCAGAGACACACTGGTGCCCATTCCACCCACTGCAGAGGGGCCAACACTCAGAGAAGGGTCCAAGGGCACTCATGAGTCTGTTCTGAAAGGCCTCGAATGCAGTTAGTAGCACCTGAGCCAAAGGCTAAGACTGTTGTCCAGCATGAAGTTGTAGTTTTTCCTGTTTTGTGTTCTCTCATTTCCTTCTCTTCTCAGGACGGTTAATTCTTTTGATTATTAGCAGGTGACAGAGGCTGGTTCAGGTAATGATAAGGAGGTATTGGGGATGGAGGAGAAGTTAGTAGCATAATCGGTCCAGCCAATTACTCTATTCAATTCAGGGGTAAAGGAAAATTTGGAAACCCTGGAGCTTGGAGAAAGTGTGAGGGGCTATTGTCTGAGTAGCATTACATCCGTAAGTACGGTGACCCCATGGTTAAAAAAAAAAAGGAAGTACACCCAGCGATGCCAGTCCAGTAATATTCGGAGTTGAGCAGGCATCCTTGAGAATGATTATCATTCTTGGGAGGGTAAGGTTTTAGACCAAACAAAGTGCTGGGCGTGCTCACACGTGCCTCAGTGATCATATCAAGTAGGATTAGTTCTCTTTCCACTAAATATTCTTGAGGTACCCGAACTATAGGTGGGAGGTCACTAGGGGAAAAAGTACGACACCTAGGTCCCTTAGTCTGAAGTCTCCCAATGCTTTGCAAGTCGATCACTGTTAAATCTGAGTATCGGGAGACTGGGAAGAATGGACAGACAATAGCCCGCCCACAAGTGTTGATGAAAAGAACTGATGACATTATTAGAATTGTGTATATTAACGCAAGCTAAAGGAGATTGTATATGACATTATTGATAGACATAGGATGATGCTATTGATAAACATGAAGTGTTTAAATGTATTCTGAGCTTAAAGATATGCGTTGGACAGAAGAACCTGTTAAACTTGAAGAACTGTAGTAGAGAATTCTGTATAGCTGATACATGTTCTATTGTACCTTGTACCTTTCCAAATAATGTATTAAGTGTTTTACTGCACCCTTGAAGGGCATACAAAAGGTTATCTCCAAGCTCCAGAAGTGTACGGTTTACAGTAAAAGAAGAAGTCGTTTAGAGGATTAAGACTTACTCTTATGATAACTTGTTTAGATCTACAAACAGAGTGGTCATACACCAAGGGGGACTTGTATTACATAACAATGAAACGTGGTACTGAGATCCTGCATATAACATCTTTAAGGTGATAGTTTATTGTACTATCAAAGGGTGGACTGTCGAAGTCGTATAATTGGATGAACGAAAGTATATTGGTTTAATATTGGTTTGCCGTGCGATTGCGATCCGGACACCACGTAACACATGGCGTGGTGCGATCGCACGGTAAAATACACACGCACACACTCTCATTACAACATTTAGTTATTTATTCATATTCATATTGGTTTCGTTACACTGTAATTTATGAGCAGATAATATTTGGTTTATTATTAGTCTATATATATATATATGATATGATTATATGTACATTTTAGTGTTATTAAAGGTTTAGGTTATAGGAAAGGTGTCATGCCTGATATCATATTGATCCCCTAATCATCATCAGCTGTCCGGTGCAGTCGGCGAAGAGATCGCACATTACATACTTTAGTTATTGATATTAGAGAATAAACCTTTTGTATGATGCTGGCTATGAAAGGAGCAGACCCCCTGGAGAGACGACCCCCACCTTTGGATTCCTTAGATTGAATCAGCCTATGACCTGTTTACCCTGGAGCTACCCAACGTCTGGACCTATAGAAAAAAACTACGTCATCTCTATTGTTCTCTGTAACACTGAATGTGTATAAATGATCATAGCTGCACACCCAGCCTCAGTCAACTCTGACACAGTATTCTAACAGATATACTGTCCGCCGGGTCCCGTGGGTGCGCAGCGAGCGCAAGCGATAGCATTGGTATGTACTTATCTTTTGATATTGGCTGTACTGTACTTTATCATAATATAATAATGTATTGAATTGTTGACTATTTACATCTGCTAAAATAAATCACTTTGTGCTTTGGAAACACATACAATTGATTGGGCAATGCTTATTTTAAAACGATAAAATTACTTTAATAGAAATTAGGAGAAAAAGGAAGTAATTCTGCCCACCCTGACTCTGGCTTGAGGTCTATTGTATATCGCTCGTATCCATTTCATATTATTTAATCCAAAGCCCCTTTATTTTCAAACTGTCCATAAACACTGTCATTCAATAGAATCAAAGGGTTTGGTTGTGTCCAAGGAAGCCACCAACCTGAAAACCTTGTTCATGTGATTAGCTTGCAGGTTATTGAAGTCACTGCTTAAAGGAACAGCTCCCTGGTATTAAACTGGACTGATCTCTATGAATTAGAAAAATAATCATTGTGCTTAACCTGACTGTTACTTTGTATGGAAGCTATCACAGCTCTGAACTTCAGCAACTATTCCCTGTGCAAAAATGGAAAGGGCATCAGGTAAAGACCATTCGTGTTATAGTGAGGGAGTAATTGACTCAATTGATCAGAAGGCTATGGACTCTCAAAGAATGCTCATTATGACTACATGCTGCTAGCTTCTAATGCTCATTTCTCCTAATATACAACTGTAACAGTTAGAGAATTTGTTTTGAATAGGAGATAAGATCAAGCTGACGTCTTGTCAAAGTCAGCAAATTGGATAAAGTAATTTCAATAAAATCGAGCAAACTTGGTTGTCTTTGGCTGAAAAGATGCGTACGGTACGCTACGGAGTAAAAGGGCACGCTACAGCGTAAAAGGGCGTACGCAGCTGCAACACGTGGCAGCAACAGTATTTAGCCTTTTACATACATTCGCACAAACACGCATACTTGTAAAATAGTACACATTAATGGTAGTTGCAACACATAGTCATTTATGACGAAATATAGTAGTGTTTATGTTATATATTATAAGTTATATGCACATTAGTGAAATATATGGAACAGGTTGAAAGAATCATATCATGTGTGGTATCATAATAAACCTCTTAACATTTGCTACTGTTTGGTTCACTCTACTAAGGAATCGCAGAGTGCATACACAAGTTATGAATGATAGGGAATTATGAACTACTTAAGACTAAGGAATCTTGGCGGGAAGAGCAGAGTATACCCCCTGGAGGGATGACCCCCTCCTTGGGATTCTTTAGGATGAACTAGCCAATGATTGACATCCCCTTGGACCTTCCTGAAACCTGGACCAATAGAAGCAAGCTATACCATCTTCATTGTTTTACTGTATTCCTGTGTGCATATAAGCAGCAGCTTCTCATCTAGTGTTCAGACATCTTGTCCCCAGACTTCAGGATTGAATGACTGTGCACTGGATCCAGAGCGCCTGCGATAAGTAACGGCTGTACTTATTATTATTTTATCTTGAATATATTTTGCTACTTAAAGAGAATAAATCTTTGTGCGTTGGAAACACAAATCGAGATTCGACAATCGTTATTGGTTAGCGACAATACGCACTTAACAGTCTTTAGCACAAAAATGGTTAAAGTCGGCCTTTAAGACTAGCTGTCCAAAAATGAAGGTCAAATGGGAGGCAGATTTAGCACCCATCGATAATTAATATTGGGAAGCACCCATCGATAATTAATATTGGGAAGGAAGCCTGGACTCCCAGACCTAATCTCTATAAATGTACGTAATAAAATAACGCAGTTAACTTTTATCCCCAGAACATCTATAAACCCTCAGAAAATACACAATTTTATGGACGCGGAATCGCCTAATTGTGACATATGCCATTTGGATGAGGGCACCTTCATATGTCAACTCTGGGACTGTCCACCTATTAATACACTGGGCAGCCAGCAATGGAGAAATATAGCTTGTATTAGACAATACTTTACCCCTGAATCATCATTGTTTGTCTCTTGGGTCTAACGCAAGGTGGTCCAGTTGGACTCTGGCCATGTTTTAGGGGGGTTAGGGTCCCAGTCGGACCTCCTGTTGGAATACGCTGGTCAGAAATTTGACCTGGGAGCCTGTTCTGGGCATTCCACTTAATGAATTTGGATGACATTTGGATGACATTTAATATAAAAACAGAAACGACACTGTGCAGTCACCTGTCACGACTCCGAATGAATTAGTAGATCCCTTGTATCTGCCGAGATGGAACTCGCCCAGGAGTGCGGAGTCTAACGGGTAGGAGGTCTTCACCAGTGATCCCCGCAATGGAATATGGGCTTCGCAGCTCCTGTCTCGCAGGTCGCGGTCTCCCAAACGAGTAGTGGCAGATGGTAGTGGAAGTTTAGACATGATGAATAAGAAAGGGATTCAAATACACAAATTAAAAGTTCATAGCTCACAGGCATCACAGACAAGAGCAATACTGAGGAATAGTAGCTGTAGACTAGGAGGTACTGTGGAGTGGTAGTAATGGATATTGGTATAATTGAATGATAAGATAACTTGAGATAACTTGAGATCTCCTCTCCTTCTCTCTCTCCTATTCTCCTGCTCCCCTCCGCCTGCCCAAACCTACTCTATCCATACGCAACCTCAACGCTCTTGACCCTGCCTCTCTGTCCTCCTCTCTCGATACCCTCCTTTCTCCCCTTTCCTCCCAGGCCTGCCCCAACCAGGCGGTCTCCCTCTACAATCACACCCTCACCTCCACTCTGGACACGGTCGCCCCTGCCCACTCTGTCCACCCCCGCTGCTCCAAACCCCAACCCTGGCACTCCAAATTTACCCGCTTCCTCCAAAAATACTCCCGTACCGCCGAACGTCACTGGAGAAAATCCCGCTCCCTGGCTGACTTCCTCCACTTTAAATTCATACTTTCATCCTACAGCTCTGCCCTCTCACTCGCTAAACAATCTTTATTTAAATCCCTCATCTCTTCCCAGTACTCTAACCCCCGCCGCCTCTTCGCCACCTTCAGCACTCTCCTGGCCCCCTCCCCTCCCCCCCCTCCTCCCTGACTGCCTCCGATTTCGCCTCCTTCCCCCTACTCTCCCTCTCTCCCCTGCGTCTCTCTGTCCACCCCTCCCCTTAGATTGTACGCTCCTCTGAGCAGGGTCATCTCTCCTCCTGTTTCCACCACTTCTAACTCTGCTCTCCAGCTACTTAGCCCTCCTCCTCGAGGGTCCTCCACCCCACGTCCACTCTCGCTCCCTCCTCCCCCCTGGGGGTCTCCCTGTCTTCCGCGCCCTCCTTCTTGGGCCCCGTCGTTTGTGGATCCTCCCTCCCCCTTCCCCGCCCTCTCTAGCTGTGCATTGAGCTTACTGAGTGCTGTGCTTACTGTTTACTGTACTGTGCTGTCTCCCATTGTATTGTAATTTGTTTGTCTCTGTACGGTGCTGCGGATGCCTTGTGGCGCCTTAAAAATAAAAATTAATAATAATAATAACGGCAGAGGCTGAACACACGGCAAGTTGGTCAGGATGAAATGATGAGTCTCAACACGCTACTTCATTGTTGGTAACCCTTGACAACTGCAGGGAGTGAGTAGAGCAATAGTTCAACGCTGGAGATGATAGAGGGAGAATGCTAGATCCAATATATTAACTCACGGCAGATAAAGGCGAATCACTGATACAGCAACAGTCCAAACAGAATGATAATGTAAAACTAGCTGATCCGTAAATGAAGATGATTCAAGGTGAATTACTGGCATAGCGGTAATTCCCATTGTAGAAAAGGCAAAGGCGTGGAACTCGTTAATCTACAGATAACAATCCCAAGTGGCAGAGATGAAGACAAGTACATCAAACAGTTCGTAACCTAGAAGTAGCGGAGGAGTGAAGTATAGCTGAGCCGTGTGTGGAACTACAGGTGACAGGTAACTCGGCAGCAGATCCGACAGTGAAGCAATAGCGGTGTTGAGCCAGCCGGCGGGAATGAGGAACTTGACCTGCGATAGTGAATACAGGTGTAGCAAGTAGTTCACGGTAATAGCTCACCATGCAGGTTTAGCAGCGGAGTGAAGTTCAGCTGAGCCAAGCGTGGAACTACAGGTGACAGGTAACTTGGCAGCAGATCCGACAGTGAATCAAATAGCTGTGTTGAGCCAGCCGGACAGGAATGAGAAACTTGAGCTGCGGCAATGAACACAGGTGTAGCATATAGTTCACAATAATAGTTCACCATGCGGGTTTAGAAGTAGAGAGAAGTTCCAGCTACTATAACGAGTCCAGATGAAACAAACAGTAGCAGTGAAGAGTACAGCTGAATCCAGACGATCAACGAATAATAGGTAAGTCAGACCTATGGAAGCCAAATCCTAGTAGTGAGTGAGTAACACGAAGAACAGGCAAAGAACAGAGAACCATGGGAGGTTTAAATAATACTCCAGAACCAATGAGAATAGAAAGGAGGTCCAAGACAAGGTAACAAGTAGCACATGTGTAAAAGTGATGTCTCAGAACCAAGTAGTAAGTTCAATCACCGCTTACAGGAGGAAAGTAACAGCGCCGATACCTGTTTATGGGACCGGCGTGTGACATCACCTCATGGGTGTTTTGGAAGAACTGCTATTTATTTTTAAAAGGTTGACAGTTACATCAAACTCATTGATAACTTAATAACTTAATAACGCCGGGTAGTTCAGCTAGTATTTATTAAATGCTAATGCTATTAATTTAATTTTGGACTGGTAGGGAGAAATAGGTCTTTTTATTAAAGGTGGATGCTATTAATTCAATATGAAAGTTGGTATGGAAGAAATAGGTCTATTTATTAAATGTGAATGCTATTACTTTAATGTTGAGCTGGCTTCAGGTAGTTGGGCTTAATAATTAAAGGTAGGTGCTATTGATTAAAAATAAGGGCTGGTTAGGAGAGGGAGGTCTAAGTGGGCTCACTCACTGCTAGACTTACCATATTTGATGCATCTCCCTTTTTTCCAAATAGGGCCCAACATTTCAGGATCCAGACAAGTAGCAACTGAGCTTAAGACACCAGTAGCCGCAGGTAGTGAAAACTGCAAAGAACAGGTAGGAGAGCGCAGCACCGTCTGCCAACTGTCCTGATTCTGGTGTGACATTCCTGATTTTGTGTGACTATCCCGCTCAGTCTGGACTTTCTCTCAACTGCTACAATAGTTGGGATGTATATTTCACTTCACACTGTACTGCCCGCTAAGGGCACGCAACATGCACTTCAGTTTGATGCAAGCTGCTCGTTCTTCATAAGCTGTACAGTGTGAAGCACGACTCCGAATGAATTAGTAGATCCCTTGTATCTGCCGAGATGGAACTCGCCCAGGAGTGCGGAGTCTAACGGGTAGGAGGTCTTCACCATTGATAATTACGTGGACACGCCCTCACTGTTCTCCGGAAAGGGCAAGTCAACGATATGCAAAAGACTATAGTATATACAGACATAGTTACATACATAGTTTCATAGTTACATAGTTGATGAGGTTGAAAAAAGACACCTGTCCATCAAGTTCAACCTATTTTGGATCTCCTGCGATCCTGCACTTATATTTGTAATTAATCCAGAGTAGGCAACCGCCCATCTGTTTCAATTTTGAAAATCCCCCCCAGACTCAATATTGCAATCCAATTTTTACCCTATATCCACTACTATCCTTTATTTTAAATTAAAGGTCGTATCCCTGGATACACCTTTCCGCTAAAAATTTGTCTAACCCTTTCTTAAACATATCTATTGAATCTGCCATCACAACCTTCCCTGGCAATGAATTCCATATCTTGACTGCCCTTACTGTAAAGAACCCCTTCCTTTGCTGGTTGTGAAATTTCCTCTCCTCTAACCTTAGGGGATGACCACGTGTCCTGTGTATGGTCCTTGGGGTAAAAAGTTCCCATGAAAGCTCTCTGTATTGACCCCTAATGTATTTGTACATAGTAATCATATCTCCCCTTAGACGCCTCTTTTCTAAAGTAAACATGCCTAAACTGGCTAACCTTTCCTCATAACTTAATGACTCCATACCCTTTATCAATTTTGTCGCCCTTCTCTGAACCCTTTCTAGTTCCAAATTATCTTTTTTATAGAGTGGTGCCCAGAACTGTACTGCATATTCAAGATGAGGTCTTACCAATGATTTATACAGTGGCAAAATTACACTGTCTTCCCTTGCATCTATGCCCCTTTTTATGCATGCCAATACTTTGTTTGCCCTTGCAGCTGCTGCTTGACATTGAGCACTATTGCTAAGTCTACTGTCTACGAGCACTCCCAAATCCTTTTCCATTATAGATTCTCCCAAATTAATTCCATTTAATTTATAGATTGCGTTCTTGTTTTTGATCCCTGAATGCATAACCTTACATTTATCTGTGTTAAACCTCATATTCCATTTAGCCGCCCAATCCTCCAGTTTATTTAAGTCTCTCTGTAGAGAAGCTACATCTTGCTCTGATTTTATTACCTTACAGAGTTTAGTGTCATCTGCAAAAATAGAAACTTTACTCTCTAAACCATCACCAAGGTCATTAATAAATATATTAAAAAGGAGTGGTCCCAGCACGGAACCTTGAGGAACTCCACTTAAGACCTTTGACCAATTAGAAAATGTTCCATTTATCACAACTCTCTGTTCCCTATTCTCTAACCAGTTTTCGATCCAAGTACAAATTTTGATTTCTAGACCCAGTTCCCTTATTTTGTAAACCAACCTCTTGTGTGGCACTGTATCAAAGGCCTTTGCAAAATCTAAGTAGACCACAGCTACTGTCCTGCCCTGGTCTAAGTTCCCACTAACTTCCTCGTAGAAACTAATTAGATTAGTTTGACATGACCTATCCCTCACAAATCCATGTTGATTCCCACTAATAATTTTATTGCGTACCAAGTAATCCTGAATACTGTCCCTTAAAATACCTTCCAGTAGTTTCCCCACTATTGATGTCAGGCTTACAGGTCTATAATTCTCTGGTTGTGATCTCGTCCCCTTTTTAAACATATGAGTATGCATGTTTGGGTGACTATACGCAGTACAGAAATGTGTATCAGGGGGAGGTGGGTGTGTTGAGGGCGGGTCACATCATTTGGCCCCGCCCCCGAAACATCAATAATTTTTTCGACCAATTACAGCAGGGGGGTGGGCCATGATTCACGTCCTAAGCTCCCCAAGCCACTGTTCGATTGTGGCCATTAGAAGCTGAAAGGTTTGCCTGCTCTCCCGGGAGGACTCCCAGAAATTCGGGAGTCTCCCGGACATTCTGGGAGAGTAGGCAAAATAGGTGTTGTAGATGTATGCTATGTGTGGTTGGCGGAAGTGACATCACTGCCATCCACTTGCTATTCAGGAAGTGCTGGCTGACAGGAAATACCTGGCAGCCATCTTCAGTTCTCAGTATATACCCCACAGCAAAGACCTGTTCTCACAGTTCTCCAGCCTCTTCTCTGTGATTTGAACTCAGACAGTTCTACAGGTGTGTATACTTATAAAAACATAACATCACAATCCTGAAAATGTTTAAACAATTAGGTGGTGTTTCATTGAAGCGGGGAGTGGAACGGCACAATTTTCATCCTCTCTTTAGTAATCCATACAATTAGTGTTACAATGTAAGATAATGGAACATAATTATAATACCTATTGCTAAAAGTGGCCTAATACTGGCTTTCATATTTAGCTTCAATAATTATTTCCAGGATTTTAATCAAGTTAGAAGGCTTTGTACTGATTAATATACAGGTGTACAGGCTGTTTAAAGGTAAAGTAAGCCCAGAAAGCATTTGACTATGTTTGAGGCAAATACACATAGTTAAATGAACATTTCAGGAAATTGTCCTTTGTTTGATGGGGGAAACATTTTCTATGCATAACTGAATTCTTACATGAAAGGTTATTAATGGACCTCCAAAGCTAAAATACCTTATAACTTATATAAAGACTTTCTATTAATTTATTTTGTTCATGCCAGCTGAATCTGTTAGGTTGCACTGAAAAATATTGTAAAGTAATTAATTAATTAATTAAACATGTGGGATATTTTATTATCTTTTGCAAAACTGCTCCGCAGAAAATTTGAAAGTAGACTTGAGCACATTTTCTGGCAGAACTTATTTAACACAGAATTTCCCATATAGTTTTTGTTCCTCCTTAAACCATGACATATCACGTTTACCTGCCCATATGTTTTTGGAGTGTGGAGCACCCGGCTATATTATCTGAAGTCATTGCTGTCTATTCGCATTAATTAATTGAGATACCCATTTGATTTTTCAATGGGAAAACAACAGATGTTTGTGTTTATTTAGATTTCATTTATAGTTGTGTTAATTTTATGTAGAACATGCAACTTTTGCGTTTATTAATATCACTGTCCAGGCACTATTCTCTCTTGTGTATTTGACAGCTCATTACATTATTATACTATGTACAAATAGAGTAATGTGACTTTAGCATTTACTACTGATCTTATTAAGCCAAATCACTATGCTTTCTCTACACTATCATGAGTATACACACTGATGACTCCTGACGTACACCTGATGCAAATGCTTGTGTTTTACATGCATTCGACTAAGCATAAACGTGTAAATATGCTTTTCCCTATGTGCGTCTTTTCCTGCGTATTTTCAGGCACAAATGCATCTAAGTCATGAGAACCTAAGGGGTCTATTTAAGACCCACTGAACATTCTGCACATTAACTAACATCAGTCATCACCGCTATTTGCAGGCGTGTAATAACAGAGCAATTTACCAAAATTGTGAAGCAGAGACAGCTGCTTTGATAAGCAGCTGTTTCTGCGAATGGTAAAATGTACAGCTTAGTTGCTGATTGTAGGGGCGATGAGTGTATTTTCGGGTCCTGGACCCAAATACTCTCTTCGCATGCATATGAAGATGAACACCAATGGTGAGGTGGGGAGGAGAATATAACCTGCCAGGGAGGGATCAGAAGATGGCGATGAAGGGATCGGAAGATGGCCTGGGAGAAATCAGACGATGGCCTGGGAGGGATCAGAAGATGGCCATGGAGGGATCAGAAGATGGCCAGGTAGGGATCAGAAGATGGCCAGGTAGGCATCAGAAGATGGCACTGGAGGGAGGGATCAGAAGATGGCCAGGGAGGGATCAGAAGATGGACAGGAAGGTATCATAAGATGACTAGCGGAGACAAGTTCTAAAAAGCAAAGCTTTTCGGAGCTTTTTAAAATGGACAACACCACAGTTCCCATAGAGAATATGAGGACCAAAGAGATCATTTAGTGAATGCTGGCGATATCTAATATATCTGGCATTATTCTGTTGGTACACGGTCCACATAGTAGACATTTCCTTAAGCCTGTGGAAACAAACCTTTCCACAGTATTTTGTTTCCTAAATAGGCCCCTAAGTATGAAAAGGAGTGAGAGTAAGTGGTAGAGCAATTTAGAAAAAGAGAAAAAAAAATGCTGAGCAACAAGCCAAACAATAAAAGAAAATATGGTTTAAAAGTCAAAAGCACGTTTCTTAAATTTTTAAAATAGCAAGTTCTGGCTTGTGTACTACATGGATAAGAGACTTTGAGATCTGCAGAGATGTCATTCTCAGAAGTGCAGAGAAATGAGTTTCTGCTACATTCCGGCAGATGATTTAAGTGGTGGTTGGAGCAAATTGCAGCCTTTGGTTTGCCTTCTGCCACTGCCAAGTGTTGTTGAGGCTGCTTTACGACAACATGTCATGGCAGAGTGCAGTTTAATGGTGGTTTTGTCTTCTTTAACCTCACTTGTAGTAGTTGCTGAACCTGTAAATAACATTGTTTTGGAGAATGAACAACTGGCAAAGCATATGTTACTTATGATCATCATTTGTGTCTGATGCAATCATACCATTTATCATAGTTATAGAGACAGATAGGGGTGTGGGTGTTGAAAAGAAGGTCTCTGAGACTACAAGCGTGAGGCTGTCACAAGCACTATTCCTTTTAAGCCTAGTGTTAAATTTTGTCTGTGAATAAGTCATGGATGTTAGTGATTGACTCTGCCACTGTCTCTGGTGTTGCAGACATCGATCAAGTGCCAGTTTTCCCTGATGTTGACACATCAGCATGGAAGTGTGCTTCTGGTTCTCAGACTGGCCTTGTCGATTCAAACCCTATACGTAAGCCTAAGCACAATGTTACTCTGAGATTGTTATTTGCCTAATCACCATGGGACTAGCAGCCCCCCAGGACTTTTGCACATGCTATCGAGTTACAACAGAGAATTCAGCATTGACAACTCTGCCTTATCATATTGTGCTCGAAGTAGCAGAGTCATAACCTTTTGTGCTGCACTATGAAGGAGGGTTAACCCCTGCTTATCTGCTCAGTGTGACTCAATTTGTTAAACCTGACTCTTCATCTAGAGATGCCACTTTTTCCACCCTTGACAGTAGGAATCAGAGTGAGACAACTTTCTTGCCCTGAATAGACCAGTGTGTGATTCCATCTGTGCACTGACGTCCATAGGTTATATCTGTGGCAAAGTGTTGTCCAGAGGTGAGCAGGAAGGGTCTGCACAGCACTTGGTCTTGTATCAGCAATTGTGTAGCTATTGCTCTACAAAATCCACATTTTAGAGTTGCAGGTGGTCACTTGAAGGCCTCTACAAGAACCTGAGTAACTTTTTGTCTGTACCTCCTGTTTCTGAACCTCAAGATTCTTCATCCAACTGAGATTCACCTTAGATGATATTAGACACTACCTCCATTTAAATTCTTTGCTACTTTTCTTTGTTCCCAACCCAGGAGCTGGTAAGATTGCAATTTGGCATATGCCATAGCAGTATTATTTAATTTGAAATTGTGGTGTGATGCATATCATTAAAGTACAGTGCTGTGTTGGACGTTACACAAGCCCTTACTTCTCTATTACATTCATCTATCACCATTTGCTCATTGTGCCAGCTTCCCGTGACTTTCCCTACATAACATTTTGTTCTAACAAGTTTCAAATTGTGCTGATACATTTCCTCATCTCTTCTGCCTCTGTTACACAATTTGTCCTTTCTCTGCTAGTCTTCCGATTGCCATGTTCTTGTGATATTATTTTTTTTGTTTATTTAAACTATGTATCACAGGCAATTAGATGATGCAGTACATTTCCATTTTAATAAAGAATTCTGATCGTATTAGTTGCACCCTTAACATGGATACATGCAAATTAGTTTAAGAATTTAAAAGTGAAGTGATTTTGAAATTTGTCAGTTAACCTTTATAATCAAACTTAGAATCCTGCAGTATTTATTTAAAAATGTGAACACAAGTAAAAAAAAAATATCGCTATTGCCTAGGAATCAATATCAGTAAGTTCCATGGAGCACCATCAGGAATTTATAATTATAGTTTTTGCATATGAAGCTGCACAACCAAGAATATTGAAAGTGCCATTAAAGCAGATGGGGGGGGGGGGGGGGTGGAGACCTCTATTTTCAACTTGTGTAATAGCAATTGTTTGTTCTGGGCAGGTATCTGTATAGGATTGATCAAAGTGAGAGCTTGGGGAGAAAATTGTAAACTAACCTGATGTATTATCAAATCATCATCGCCTCTACAATATAACTAATTTAAAAATATATTATTTCTATTTTTAATTGACATTATAAAGGATTAATTCCAGAATATATCCGAATTTTATCCTAAAATGTAACAAAATAAAACATGGCAAATTCCAAAGGGGTGAATACTTATTATTGCTACTGTACTATATGTGAAATAAATAAAGTGAAAATATAACTTTATTATAAATAGGTAACTAAAATAGTCACAGTAATGCTATTAGAAGAGCACTATTGATAAATTATAGTGTGAGAAAAATGAAGCCACACAATCCCATTGATACTTGACATGTTCCTTTAAACATATGACTCTATTATTGATTTTGATTTGGAAGTAATTCCCTTAATTTGTGAAACACTTTCTTGATTTTCCTTTGTTTTTTGAAAAGATAACATAGAGAGATTTTTGTTTCAAGAACATTCTTTGCAGAAGTTGCAGCTACATCAGAACCTTTTCTAAGCTGATCTTATTCCATCCTTCTCCATCAAGTCCTCATGAACCATTACTGAGGACTGAGGATTTTTTCTAGTGACTCGATCTCTTATTTAAAATTTGACACATTAAGTCAGAAGTAATACAACATAACACATTATTCAGCCAAGATGGCAAATATCAACAGTCCCTAAATGGTGAATATTGGGCATAAAATAAAAGTCATTTAAATTGGGAAAATGTACCTATAGTGTAACAGGCCAATTGGTTATGAGTGGTGTGTGATTGTTTGTCTTTGTGTTTATTTATTAAGTTGTATTGCAAAAGTTTCACAATAAAGACTATATGAAAAATGTAAGTGATTCAGGACGTGGTGATCATTTCATTACAGGGGTTTTCAGTCATTCTGTCCTTCTTATATTGAAGGTTTTATGTGTACTTTATAAAAGACAAACTTTAGGTTATATGTTCTCATACATGGTGACTGATGCTCACGTATGTATGGTAGACACTGTAAATGCACCATTGCATTAATAGTGCAAAAACAAGCTTGGAGCTGTCCAAATGCTGATTAGTTTACATAACGTAGATAATTGATTCTGCTCCCTGAACTATCTTGTGGAATATCACAATATGTGCTCCCTATCTGTTTAAGGGAATTAAATCTAAAATACAAGTTGAACTAACATGAAAAACACATTTTAAAACATTGAAGTCTACATGTAAAAGTGACCATATCATGGCAGCTAGGAGGTTTTACATTGTATGTAACCTTGGCGTTATCTATTTCCTCTGACATGAGACATTATTGCCAGAAAGGTTTCCCGCTGTGACCATCATGGGACTTAATACATATGGAGCAGAGTTTATTGCAGTGAATGGCATTGATGTGATTAGCACACAATCATTTAGTATTTTTTGTTAAATCAAAGTCAGCAGCAACTGAACTAGAATCGCTATAGGAACATAGATGGTGTGGCATCCTCAAATAACATTTAATAGATGTCTATGGGAACATATTTCAGCAATTTTCATCCATGGTTTTCAGTGACACAGTCTCTATGGAAGCACACACCCTTATAACAGTACCCCAGGTGTCCTCTGACTAAAAAGCAGTAGTAAAACATGTGCCAACCAATAACTGAGGACTTTGGTGTAGTAGGTTTTGGACATGGATCTTGAAATGCTGCATGAGGATAAAGAGGAAACTCCCAAAACAATTTCCAAATGTAATTCTTGCAGCTTGTACAGATCCAATGTAGATGGACCCATATAGAAATAAAATATTGAAAAAATCAGAAGACACCAGAATCTGTATAATTTTGTTAATACTTTTGTTCTAAAAATAAATATTAAAATATAGTGTAATACGGATTTTCATTCCAGACTGGTAATACAACTTGCGCTCAGATACAAACATAGCTCCAATAGAGGGCAATGTGCAATTGGGACTCTCCTCTGTTTCTCCTCTTGTTCGACGCGTTTCGTGGAAGTCATCCCACTTCCTGAGGAATAAAGTGATCGTTATAAAGTAAGGCATAAAAGTATGTTGGTTACAGCAAATTGTTTATCATTAGCATAATATATTATCTTTTATTCTGTTTTATGTATAAATACACGCTAATTTACTAAATTTAGGTGCAAAATTTGCACTAAAGCACAGCATCAAAACAGAAATTTGATTGTCTGTCTGGCACTAGACAGATCCAAGCTAATTGCTGGTTCAGTGCAAATTTGTCCCCAAAATGCAATGTTGTTAAAAAGATTGTTTTCAAATAGAAAAGACGCGACATCCTTATTTTCTCATTTGTATTTAACATAGTGAAAGCTCCAACTGGGCTTCCAAGCAAGCCCTTGCACTTCTTCTTATAGTATTGCTCTAAAATGATAGTAATACAGAAAAATAAAAGAAAACATCAAATATAGGAAAAATGTCCCCTAAACAGTAGATAAATGGTTTATATTGGGGTAACTGCACTTGCATGCTTGATTAAAAAACAAAAATGTTACCCCTGTTGCTACACAATACTGGGAGCAGGAAGGTATATTATGACTGGTTTAAAATTAATTTAAAACTAATAATAGTATAATTATTAATAAACATATAAAAAAAACACATTTTTACATGAAATACATAAGAGACCAGATTGAGAACAGCTGTCCCGCACTGACAGGCAGATAACAGCAATCGGATTTGCTGTTGGCTGTCTATAATGTATAAAGAGAAATACGAAGAAGAAGATTGCTATGTCTGAGGTAAGTGAGTCTGGATGTCTTGGGGGTCGATAAAATGGGGATGAAGAGGGGTGATAAAAATGTCTGGAGAAAAGTGATGAAATGGCTGAAGGAATTTGATGAAATTCCTGAAGGGGTGTTATGAAATGGCTGGGGGGGCATTAAATAAATAGAGCAGCTTTGGGGAGGGGGATCATGATGTCTGTATTGTGTGGTGGTCACAAGGCTGTTCTTCGTATTATGTTGCACTGTGGTCTCTGCGGTCACTAGAATACTATATACCAGTCAGGTGAGGCTGGTAGATGTTTGTATTTGGTTATAACACTTTGACGTCAATTTTTCATATATTTTATTGTATGTATATATATATATATATATATATATATATATATTCCTCAACCACCATCTTAATCTCCCTAGGTGACCCTATTACCATCCTCTACACTGCTAACGCAAGACAACATCCCTCTGACCAACACTGCAACACACACAGCCCACTCAATACTTTTACCTTTGCGTTCTAGCTGGTCCATTGTGGAATATGATGTAGCACATGCCCTTGTGTTTCTAACTCCCATTGTCCTATAGATTGTAAGCTTGCGAGCAGGGTTCTCTTACCTCTCTGTCTGTATGTATTACCCAGTATTGTCTTATTAATGTTTGTTCCCAATTGTAAAGCGCTACAGAATTTGCTGGCGCTATATAAATAAATGTTGATGATGATGATGATGCTATGGGGTACATTTATCTGGCCATAATGTAGTATTGTGCTTGAACTATAAATTGCTATTTGTAACATTTTGCATTACAATACAATTTGCATATTGTCAATACAACAAATGACAACAAAGCTGCAAGAATAAGCAAGAGAGAACAACAGAAAGTCAGGGCTGCAAGAACAGGTAAGAGTGAAGTGCATAATCTGTCTAAATTTGAATGGTAGAGAATATTCCTTAATATTCATTAATGATTTCCAGATATATGCCTTAATGATATGCTGAACGTCAACATATAGCACCCTATGTGGATTAATTGGTTGTTGTGCATGTGCAGCATAATTTTGTCCGTTGCTGAATACGAAGGTAAACATAGGTTGGGGGGGGAGTATTAACCTAGGGTGGACAGATCCCTATTAAAGTCATTTTATCCCTTACCAATAAAACATAGTCCAATGCAATTTTTGTGGTTCCAAAGCACAAAGATATATAATTGCAAAATATAGCATGCTTTACAACAAGCCATTATTTCACATTAAAGATGTTACAATAAAGCAGGAAAGTATAAAAACACAGAATTCATTACATTTTCCTTTAAGTGCTTCAACCAGGCCCAGGGGATACAGTCATGGTCACATGTATTCAGGATCAGAGAGAGAGTCTTAGCTGGTAAAGCAGCTTGATAGTATCCAGTTTCAGTATAAGAAAAAACTACTGATGATGCCATGGCATGTTTCCATTGGTTCAGGATTCAGGACAGTCCAGTATAATGCAGTTCATAGGTCAGTTCAAACGATGCCCTCCAAAGGTGGGGGTCAGCTCTCCAACAGCTGCATACCAATCTTCCCACCGAAAAGCTGGTTAAAACTGGTGTATTTGCATTATACACACAATACCATTCTGAACATTAATTTCTTATCATCCATAACTCGCATACGCAAGGTGCGATCTCTTAGCCAATAGAAACGGATGTCTAAGGATAAATAGGGATTAGAATTCCTATGTCCTGAAACTTAGATCTCAATAAAGTACTTTTAACATTATTATATTTAACTATAAACTCTATTACATTTTGTTATAAACAACTGTGTGTTGGAACTATTTTAAGGTGAACTATTTACAAGTGAATGTGTAAGTGTATCATGCAATTGCGTCATAACACAAGGCGTACTGATCGTAATCGCACGGTAGAACAATATTAATCAATATGGTTTACTTCATCCAAATATTTGACTTCAACATCCCTTACTCAGGCCCTGTAAATAACCTAAAATATGTGTTAATCATCAACAATTGGCAAGTACATCCTGGCACCTGTACATTTTTACCAAGTACCCTATTCAATCTGTAAATATTTAAATATTTAATACATTTATTTTATTTATTTATGTATTTTTATTCTTTATTCTATTTGTGTATACTTAGATACTCACTGATATAATAACATATTATGTTGATGCAAATGTATGAGGAAGAGAAACCCTCTGAAGCAGTCTAAGTTACCCTGGGTACTCTGGATGGCTAAACTTGCTCTAAATGGAATAACTGATATAAGACTCCATGGGGTAAATGTATCAAGCTGAGAGTTTTCCGGCGGGTTTGAAATACCAATCAGATTCTAGCTATCATTTATTTACTGCATTCTACAAAAAGACAGCTACAATCTGATTGGTTGCTATAGGCAACATCTCCACTTTTCAAACCCGCCGGCAAACTCTCAGCTTGATACATTTACCCCCATGTTATCAATTCTAGTTATTGTACAGTGATGGGTAACTGAGGTAAAATATAAGATTTGACATGAACCTGAAACATTCAGGGGACATTGAGACAAATATTAATCAATAAAATGTGATTTTGCAATAGACGTTGCTACTTCGCTAAAGAAAAATCCATGTTTTGATTTATTAATATGTTGTTATGTCTGTAACTATTGCTACACTATATGCTCTTCGTTCTTTGTTATCTTTAAATCGTGAATCATATTCATCATTAATTCTGTGTATAACTATGGAAAGTGAGGGCTTAGAAGTTGTTCCAAAGCTCAATTATTCTTTCAGCATAGAAGTGCCTTTTCATGTTCCTCCTGAGCCCACTTCAGTCCATCGTTATACTAGGAGTTACTATTACAGCATATTGTTTTCTTTAAAACATGCAGCACTTATCCACCTTGTTGACTCAATTGATGTACTTAGAGCATTAATCCAATATGTTCACTTCCTGTTTTCGGAATTCATAGTACAGGATTCTGCATGGTTTGCTAATGATACTTATGATGTAAGCTGTGAATGCTTCTCCAGCTTTAGGTTTCTATTTACAACTTACGCTTTGAACTATACTCTGCCAGTGCTCTATAACTAGATTTAAAGAGATCCTTTTCTCAGGACTTTTTCTTGCTGCATCGCCGCCCGAGGTAACATGTTTTGCCGTGCAGGGGGCAGATTTGATCTGGAATTAAACACAGGAACATAGATTTTTACGGCAGATAAGAACCGCTTGGCCCATCTAGTTTACCCATTTTTTTTGGTAGCGTCAAAGCCTATTTGATCCTTAGTTCTTTTGTAAGGATATCCTTATGTCTATCACAAGCATGTTTGAATTGCTCTACTGTATTAGCCGGTACCACCTCCGATGGGAGGTTATTCCACTTATCCACTACCCTTTCTGTGAAGTAGTTTTTCCTCACATTTCCTCTGAACCTACTTCCCTCCAGTGTCAGTGCATGTCCTCGTGTTCTAGTACTTTTCTTACATTGAAGAATGTTTCCCTCCTGTACCTTGTTAAAACCCTTCATATATATATGAATGTTTCGATCATGTCCCCCCTGTCTCTTCTCTGCTCCAAATTATACATATAAGATGTCTTTCCGGGTAAGTTTTGTGCTGTAGGCCATGCACCATGTTAGTTGCCCTTCTTTGTACAGACTCTAATGTATTTATATTGTAGAAATCACCAAATAAAGACTCCTTGCTTCAAGCTTCTTAAGCAGTAGCTTTTTTATTTGCAGCAAAAATACAGCACATCACAAACATAAAGAATCCATGGCTTCCTGACAGACTAGCTTAGCCCACAATCCCTCATTATTATCCGGCTGCTAAACAACACCGGAAGCCCCGCCCACCAGATCCCACAATCCTTTTATACACAAACATACACACACTACAACAATCACAGCCATGTTGTGCATCTGTGTGTGAACTCCTTTCTCCAGGTAATAGCAGGATCATTAACCCTGACTGTACTTCTCAATGCTGGACAGGTCCTATTCTGGCTACCTTTTCCACAATATCTTTACTTTGTTACATTGCTTACCTGACTTTAAGTCACCTGAAATAGTGACTCCTAGATATCTTTCCTCCTCAGTAGTTTCCATTATAGTGCAGTTAATTCTATATTTAGCCTTTGGGTTTTTGAGACCCAAGTGCATGATTTTGCATTTTTTGGCATTAAACTGTAGTTGCCACAGTGTTGACCATTCCTGTAGTTCACCTAGGCATACTTTCCCTTCAAAAAGCACTGATCCAAGTAGAGATCCTTGGGGTACTGCTATGGTAACCTTTCCCTCCTGTGAATGCACTCCATTTACTACAAGTTTTTTTCTCCAAGAACTTACCAATTCAAGAAACCTCTATATTGGTTGGGTCACATACATGAAATCCGGCCTTTAACCGATTCTCCTACGTACTTAGCACCCTCCTCTCAACTGCTTCAGCTTCTTACAGAGATATACGGAAGAGACGTACAGTGACAGGTCTGTGAATATGGGCTCATTGCTTACCTCATCCTGCATCCATATAATGGAAATATCGTAGAGGGAGAAAAAAGTATTGGAGAAGATTCTCTTCCAGGAAGTTCTATTATGATTATGGCTTGTTAATTATGCAGCAGGAAGCAAGTGGTGATCCAGTCGCTGACCTGTCAGCAGAGCCGTAACTAGGGCAGTGCGAGAGGGACAGCCTCCCAGTGTGAAAGGGGGCACAGGGAATTAATATGCCACATTGTGACATTTAATAGAACAGCCCCCAGTGAGAAGAAGGTGAGTGGTATATGTGTATGTATGTATATTTATATATATTTATAAATAGATAGATAGATAGATAGATGTAGATCTGATTCAGGCCTCCTGTTCCAACTGGCTGGATGGAGTCTATTGTCACTCCTCAAGGTCTTACCTAGCTAAAAATAAGAATGTAAAAAAATGAAAAAAGGTTAAAAAAAAAAAAGCATAATAGTAATCCTTTTGTGTTTCTTACGCTATATACGTACATCATATTTTCTATCCCCACACTTGGTAAACTCAGCTAAATAAGGCTTAGGGTAAATTAATGAAGTCACCCATTTTCCTATATTCTATTAGTGGCAACTTGAAAATTGAAACATTTTATTATTATCATCTATGTTATTATCTATTAACCTTACAAACCACAAAAACATGAAGTATTGTGAAATTTAAAAAGGGTTAAACATACTGGTCAGCAATATATATATATATATATATATATATATATATATATATATATATATATATATATATATATATATAAACAAGTTAACCCGTGCATGATACTCATGCATTCTAGTCAAATCAAGCTACTTAAGGTGTTAAAAAGGTTCTTGTCATGCATTTGGGCCATAGCCCAGGCCACCTCAGGGGAAAAGCGTTACTTCTCGATGCAAGCGCCCTTTTTTAACGTGGTTTTGTCCACATGTCACCACCTCATCACTTTTCTCCATCACCTCA
Source organism: Mixophyes fleayi (assembly GCF_038048845.1). Taxonomy (NCBI): domain Eukaryota; kingdom Metazoa; phylum Chordata; class Amphibia; order Anura; family Limnodynastidae; genus Mixophyes; species Mixophyes fleayi. The sequence continues at coordinate 41,313,460 of NC_134403.1, read as the reverse complement.
TCCTTCATCTTTATCGCCACATCTATCCAGATGTCTATCCAGACACAGGGATCTCTCTCAGCGGTCCTGAGTATCACACTCCTCTCGCTCTGTCACCCCCGGCAACCACCAACCACTCCCCACTGTCACCCCCGGCAACCACCAACCACTCCCAACTGTCACTTCTCCTTCAAGAAATATATATATATATTTTTAAAATCTTTATAAACACTTTTAACAATTAACAAATTAAATGAACAAATTAAAAACATCTTAGTATACCAATTTTCAGCCCTTTCTGAGGTTTTTTTTCACACACACTAAGAATTTAGTAGGTCAGTGTATAACTCCGCCCAGCAGGTGGCACTGCAGCAAATTTCAGCTCTTTCTGAGTTTTTTTCCCCACACACACTAAGAATTTAGTAGGTCAGTGTATAACTTCACCCAGCAGGTGGCACTGCAGCTTGTTTTTTTTTTCCCACACACAGACACACGCCACTAGGCTTTTATATAGTAGATGTTGGTCCTTTGAGGGCTACTACTTATATTTAACAAACAAGAAAAGTAATCTAAAAGGTGGACAGCATTAAATTCCTTATACATTCCGTAACCAACCCTGTCTGCTAATCAGCCTAGGCTTATTACCATTACTATATACCGCTGTAGTAAGTGTCACTTAGCTTTTAGGAAAGGAAGTCAAGATGTATGGCATGATCTTCATTTTAAGAAGCAACTTGTTCCAAGTTTAAAAGTCTTGAGTTGTGGAGGCCATTAAAAGAGGTAACTAAGAGGTAAGTAAAAGGGAATCAATTATAATGGTTAAAAGGTCCAAAGGACAAGTCTCATCCTACCTCCCACTTAGATCTCGTTCTGACCTGGACCAGCCCGACCACCTTGGAGGTTGGCCCTGTCATGTCCCTGGCCATGGCTGACACCTGGCCCAGCTCAGCCGACAGCACCACTCCTGCAATCAGGACCTGCCCCTGCACAGGAATGGCTGTTGGTGGATCTTGGCAGTCCTATGTGATAGAGTTGCCCAACAACTCCACTCCTGCCATTGGAACCTACAGCCCTCCTGCCTGACGCTGCAGCCAGTCTTGGTATCACTGCATCCTCCTACCTGTGCAAGCAACTTCTGTTGTGTCTCTGTTATCCATCCATATCAACCCACCCATCTGTAAATTACACTGTTTAGTCTCCATATCTTCTGTTAACAACTTATGTTATATTGTGTGTGTGTATGAAAGTCATGTCATGCATTTGCTAGGAGAGGTGAGGTCAGCATAAAAGGAAGAAGTTAATGTTAGGTAGTAAGTAAGCTCTAGAGAGCTTGAGTGAAGAACATCTGATGCAAGTGGGGGAGACGCCAGTCAGCACAGTTCGAGGGACTCGTGTGTTAGGGGCACTAAGCACGAATCTAAGTTCTGTTATACGGAGTCAATGTACTCTGCTACTCATTTCACCCAATTTTACTGCTCATTTACTCCTATTAGTTATTCTTTGACTCAAGAGAAAGCAGACATAGCGGCTGCCTGTGTTCAGATGCTATAACACAGCCCCTGTCACAATGCTCCTCACCTTCTTGCAAGTTACATCTACTGAATTAATTGATGTGATGGGTGTTTTGTTTTTTTTTAAACATAAATTAATTAATTCAGCACAGATAACAGCAATATTAAATTAAGTGGGGAATTTGGGAGCAAAGTATGTTGTACTGGCTGGAAGGGGCCAAGTTAGGGTATTTAGTAATGTTAAATAATTGTTAAATTTGTTCTAAACTATGAACCTATGAACCTAGTTTATCTTGTGTGCCCATTGCTAATGCTTTCCCATTGCAGTAATGGCTAATGCCACCTGCTGGTGTTAATTATTCCATGGTAAAATATGCTTCTGCGAAATGTCAAGTTATTTTTATGGCTCATATCATTTCAGTGTTGGAGGTTTTGTGGTCCTGTGGCCCTGCGCAAGATCAAAGACATAAAATGCATAAAAATAAAAAAAAGATACGGGCGACTTGGCATACTACGTAAATTGCATATGTTGTAGGAAGATGGTCTTAAATTTGGTAAAATAATGCCACCTTAAGCCCCCTTCAAAAGTGCTTCCAGCACTAGTGCTCATAGTTTCAGCTGTATCAACAATTTTGTGGGGTACAGGGTGGGGTACCTCTGAAAAAGCCGCTACCAGCACTAGGCAATGACTGGTGACACTATAGGAAACCTGCAGTGTAAGTTCCTCATTCCATAATTAATCTCAACCAACCCTAGTCTGTTCATAATGTGGCTGAATTCCCTAGGAAAATCAATCCTTAAAAAACCAAAAAATAAACAAAAGATAAAACCCCAACCCTGGAGAAAACACCCCCATGCTGAAATACTAGGGGGTAAAAAGCTGCGAGTCTCTGGCAGGTTTGATAAGTGGAGATGCTGCCTATAGCAACCAATCAGATTCTAGTTCTCATTTATTTAGTACATTCTACAGAATGATAGCTAGAATCTGATTGGTTGTATAGGCAACATCTCCACTTTTTAAACCTGCAGGAAACTCGCAGCTTGATACATTTACCCGATTGTCTCTTTCTACACCCCTGGTGCAGTGGGTGTGGGGTAATAAATGTGTTGAGAAATGGATGTATTTTTTGCTGGTAAAGGTCCTAGAAAGACATATCATGCCTTACGCTGCCCATGGCTGCCAGAGCATGCCGGAACTTATAGATCTAGAGTCAGCATGCCCAGGCATCTATGGCAGCTGGGATCTGTAGTTCACCTGCAAAATATTTCCTGAAGAAAATACAGAAAAAAAGTGATAAGTCCCTTATTAAAAATTAGAGGCAGCCCAACACAAACCTACTTTTACCCATATATTGCTCACCTAACTCCATTGGGGGGGGGGGGGGGTCCTCTTCTGTCTTCGAGCTTGATATCCATTTTCAGAGGAAAAAAAACTATATGGACACAGAAGAACTACTCCTTATGGTGCCACAATGCAAATAACAGGCTTGTAGCCATTCACACTAATCATTATGGAGCAGCTTCACTCTGATTGGACAGAGAGTGGGAAAGTCATTCTGTATTGGTTAGTCGTGGTGAGACCACATGTGCGTCTCATTGCTACTAATCAATACAGGGCTACTACCTCTACTAGTTACATTGCTAAAATTTAGTTCATTGACACATTTTCATGCTGTTTGACCCCCTGAAATTGCTGTTACCAGTCTATGCTTTGAGTGCTAGTGTTGGTAGAACTTTTGGGGGGGCATGCTTTTTTTTTTAAAACACCCAGCACCCAGAACAAACGCCTCCTGACAGACTGTATATGAGCAAGCACATGAACACGCCTTAACTGTACTTGGCCTATGTTTAAACGCCCCTTCCCTCCCCCATTCTTTCTCTCTAAGGGTCTGATTCATCAAGAAATGTAAACACCGTTTTTGCGTGTATAATCCACGAAATCACTCTGCGCATGCCCAGAACCGGCTGAAAGGCCACATAGCTCAACAACGTTTGATTAATCTTCAAGCACAAGAGCACTTACTACAGCCTGCGATTTCAGGGAGGGAACGGGGCTGGGAAGCGGCGTTTACCCATAGTCAATGTACAGGAAGGCCGTGCCAATCTCGAGCACATGCAGCAACATCCGATTCAAGCTCTGGGCATCTCAAAAGAACTTCTTTTGCAGCCATATCTCTTGTCCCAGCTACAGGTCTAGTCTAAGTACTGATGATGACGGCTGAGTGTGCATGCTATCACATGTGTTTTTAATCAGGAGCAACTGTTTTATGTACCGTAGATATTCATAACATTAGTAATAAAGGTATCTCATGAAAAATATAAAATAAAAAGAAACACTTTTTTTTAATGTGTTAGAAAGCCGCTACCAGCACTAGGCAATTACTGGTGACACTATAGGAAACCTGCAATGTAAGTTGCTCATTCCATAATTTCAGCCAACACTAGTCTGTTCCTAATGTGGCTGAATTCCCAAGCGAAATCGATCCTTCAAAAGAAAAAAAAAAAAACAACAACTCCCCAACCCTGGAGAAAAGAGCTCCATGCTGAAACACTAGGGGATAAATGTATCAAGCTGCGAGTTTGATAAGAGGAGATGTTGCCTATAGCAACAAATCATATTCTAGTCATCATTTATTTAGTACATTCTACAGAATGACAGCTAGAATCTGATTGGCTGCTATAGGCAACATCTCCACTTTTCAAAACTCTCAGCTTGATACATTTACCCCTAAGTGTAGAGAGTAGTAAGTGTGAAATGAGTCTGCATAGGAACTTACACTTATGCATTTTTCATGCACATGCATTGTAGGGAAATGCGCATTTATTGCAAATAAAATGGACTTCCATCCAAATCTACATCAGGCCCGTAGAGGTATATTTACTAAACTATTTACTAAACTGTGGGTTTGAAAAAGTGGAGATGTTGCCCATAGCAACCAAGATCATTATACATATACAACTTACCCTATTGCAAAGGACACCATCTTGCTTGCTGCATACCAAGCAGAAACCATTCAAAAAGGTCACATAACGTTACAACTGAAGAAACGTGACGTGTTAGTTCGTTAGGCACACTTGTTAGCACTGTGCTATCTGGTCATAAATTATTTCCATTATGCTTTTATTGGTTTCATATTTAAGTGAAAGTGACACGCATTTTCCACATGGAAACTGTTGACATGCCTTACTTTGAATCTGCCACTTTTCTTTCCACTTGCAGAAGGTCAGCACCCCAACCAAAGTTTCATTTTACTACCGATCGCTGTCAAATGTTAAACAGTTGAAAAACAAGATTCTTATAGAGAGAGCAGACAGGAGCATAAAAATATGTTTTATCCTTCATGTCTAGACATACCTTGCAGAAGACTGATACAGTGCCCTGGCGCCCACAAGCTTTCCATATGGATATATAGACCTCTAATGGTTATTGAAAGACTTTTTTGTTATGTGGGAAAAAATCTGGAAGAAAAAAAAAAAGATAGTTCTCTGGGGGTTGGTTAAATTTGCTACCTAGTAACCAGCTGAATCCGTGAAATCTGAATTGCAGACATGATGAGATACTGTACTGTGCTATATTCTCCCAAATTAGGTCAGTCAGGTAGGGACAAGAAGTTGTGGCTCCTGATTCCTTAACGTGTCTGATCTGTGTCGGCATCTGACTTCAGAGCTCGAGCCAATTACCACACTAAGTAATTGTACACCAGTGCACTGCTATGTGTTTTGGCCTACAACTAAAATGGAATATGGAAATCTTACTCATTGTGCCCGTAGAAGAAAAAAGGCTTCCATACCACAATGTCAAAGGGTTGCAGTTTACACCTGACATTTACTGTTATTCATTACTAAATCAGCATTTAAACAAGGTTACAAGTGGCCTCAAGCTTTATGGAAAAACTACACATTGTAAGCATTAGCGAAGAAAGTTACTATATTTTTTTACTAATGTTTTAATGCTCTTAAGGATTTTCCCAACATAACTTGGATGTTATTCTATTTTCCTTTGCTCCAGTAGTAGTACAGTAGGATTTCTTGAACCACGGCCAATGTGAACATTAAAACCAGGTGCCTGCATTGGCAGAATTGAGAATAACACCTGCAAATGGAGTTAAGATTACATCATGTGTTGTGCCCAGATCCCACAAAAGACTCTATACGCCATCTCAAGTAACATTATAATTTTCAATTTGAGACTTCAGACAATGTAGCGTTGGCAAATATAAAAGTCTGTAAGGCCAAATACATCAAGCCTAATATATTTCACTAGGCCAATGAGACGGTTTGATTTTTAGAAAGCTCGCAAAATTAAACCGGTTTAATGAATTTATTACAGAAGGGCGACTTGTTTGCTGAGTTTTGAAGATTGAAGATTGTCAGCTTTTTCGGTACAGATTTGGTTCCAGAAATTCAAGAAAAAAAAAAAACAGTTCTATTTTGCATGTCTGCATTTTTACATGCCCATTACAGTAGCTTGTTGTATTTCATTCAACATCTTCAATTAGTCATAAGTCCACTGGCAGTTCAAGAACGGTCACTGATGTTTACTGTAAATTTTACATAGACATAAAGAAAAAATATTATACACTGTATGTATGAGACACATTTATGATTTACAGTAAACATTGATTCTGATTTGCTTTATTGACACATACTTTTTAATGGTTTTCCTACAAAGGATGAATGAGATTTAGTCCCCAGTATTTTTTGTTTGCCACCTGTGAATGCTATTAATTATATTCTTTGGCACACTGGGTGGAAGTAGGCCTGTGAATTAAATAAAAAAGTTACTGATTTAATGAGGATGAGGAAGGCTACATTGTTCACTGACAGTTCAGCTTTCCAGGAGGTGACTAATAACTATCTCTTTATTAAAGAGGGCCCCAACATTCCAGGATCTGGCCAAGCAGCGACCGATCTTAAGGCACCAGCAGCAGCACCAGCTAGGAGAGAGCAGTACAGAGTTGGAGAATGTTTTGTGCTTGTAAAGGAAAGATAAATATCCACCATCAGATGGCTATACCTCTTCTGGTGGCATACTGCCACTGAGAAGCTGGATCTACTCCTACCATGGGGAAAGGGGGAGGGGCTCCAGAGTTCTCTCTTGCCTTGGGCACTGAAATGTCTAGTTATGGCCAGGGGCGGGCTGGGGACATTTTACATCTATTTTGTGCTGGCTGGTGGTGTATGCGGGGCAGGACGCATAAGCTGATGTTCTATGTTGCATTGGAGAGGAAGGTAAATTTAAAATGTGATGGCAGATTTATAGTTGGGGTAGGGCATGTCCTAGATCAACTTTAAATTTCAGTGTAAAAATAAAGCTATCAAGTATTTGTGTGCCAGATGGCACAAGTGAAAATGCAAACCCCCCAGAAGTGTTATATGAGAAGGAAGAGGATTCAGAAGCCAAAGTCAGTGGTTTGGAGGTTTTCCCTGAAAGCAACTTTCAGCTGACCTTTCCACTACTGCCACACAGTCCTTCCCTGGAAGAACCTAGGAGCCCTCCTGAGCTAGAGTGTATCACAGTAGAGAGCCATGACTTGGACATAGCCTGCCATATGTACTATCACCATCAAGCTCTATTGCAGAAAAAATTGTATTTGTTGAACAGCACCCTGATCAGCCAACTATCATGGATTGTGACAACATTCCATATAAAGAGGCAGATTTCTATTATTGACAAAAAATAAATGAAGGAAAGTAGTGAATCCAGGGAGAAATGGGACTGCGATATTGGGTCAGAAGGGATTTTTCCTGATTGAAACAGATTGGCAATTTCATATGTAAGAGAGGGATTGCAGGAAATCCAAAATAGATCAAACTTGATGGACTGGTGTCTTTTTCAACCTCATCAACTATGTATATATGTTACTATGGTAGGCACTCTTGGCTAACATTTCATGTAAAATACTGAAAAATCCACACATTTTTCTGCAGCATCGCTTTATCACATGCTGTTCGTCACCGTTCGTTAGGGGCTTTACAAACTTCAGACAAGCATGAATCCTCATAAAGTCATTGTGATGCTGCTAATGCATACATTATTGTAAAGAAGAACAGAAGCATTGACACATTAATAAATAAGGATCAAGCTTGAAAACGAAAGAAAAAGATACCTTCAAGATGTGGTGAAACTTCTAGGGAAACAAGGCTTGACATTTCGTGCCCATGGAACTAATGAATCACACAGTAAAATTAACCATAGGAATTTTTCAGAAATTATCTTACTGTTACCCCATTATAATGTCCCATTAAAAAATCACCTTAAAAAATGTATTCAAGAGAGTGAAAAAAGAAAAAAAACTTTTGAAAAAAAGAGGAAAAGCAGGAGCAGTTGGATGTAGAACTCTAGGGACTTTTTTTTTTTATCATATAAGACCGTAATTAAAGTGATTATGACAATTGAAAATCTTATTAAGCAATTAATCATTTCTGATGATAGTGCAAAGAGATCTAGCATCCAAGTTGATTCCATGCAAGATGCAGGAATTGTAGATCAAGCAACAGTTGTCCTTAGGTATGTGTAAAAAAAAAAAGATCCAAAAACTACTCATTTCTGTTCTCCTAGTTACTGACGCATCAGGACGAGGATTCAATGAACTATTGATGGCTAACTTTGAAGTGCTTGGGAATGACTACCATAAAATTGCTGGTGAGTGACTTGGTGGTGCAGCAAATATGAGGAGTTCATATGTAGGCTTACGAGCACAGGTTGCTAAAGTAGTGTCTGATTCCATTTTCATTTGGTGCTACAGCCACATCCTCAGTCTATGCATTTCTGATTGTTGTGAAGTCCTTACAGCAAAAAATGGAACTGGTCTGTCAAATTGCATGGCATCTTTTAATAGAGATTCCCACAAACGTATGAACATATGGGCCGAACAACTTCATAAAAGACAAGGACAAGAAAAGATTGCAGAAAATTGTCGAGACTAGATGGTGGGCAAAGGAGAAGGCCCTAACTGGTTATTTGGAGAGAAGCAGTCCCTGTATTTGGATGCTATGGAGGTTTTAATTTCAATCTTAGAGTTTGGAAATTGTGATTCAAGCTCCACTTCTGAAGCTACAACTTTATATGAAAAACTGTGCGAGTTCAAGACCAATTTCACAGAAAATGTATTCCTTGCCATTTATGATGTGATAGAACCAGTTTCAAAACACTTACAAACCAGTGGTCTTGTCTATACGTCAGCTTGTAGAATGGTTGAAAATGCCATTGACCTGCTAAACAAAATTGATTTTGATCATATTACCGAAAACACTACACATTTTGCATTAAAAATGAATGAACTTATTGCCAATAGTGAAATAATCTCTTTCCTGGAGATTGAAACTGAGATCCCAGTGAGAAGGTTTGTTAGAAAGAACGAATGGTAGGTGAGATTCCAGTTATTGAACATCCAACCATTGTGACCAAATTTTAGCAAGAGATAAACAGGTGTTGCTGCATACCCAGTATTTGGATCCTCGATCTTTTAAAAATATTCAAAATGATCCAAAACTTCTTGAACAAGGCACTCTAAAAAGGATTTCTGAATTGGTTAAAGTTGATGAAGAGTCGCTTATTAGTGAACCTCTTTCCTGATCTGACAGGACACTTGGATAAAACAAGAAGACAAGAGGTAATTCCAGAAGAAGGTGGAGTGGATGAAGATGAAGATGAATAGGGTGCAGGGCCGGACTGGCCATCTGGCACTTCTGGCATTTGCCAGAAGGGCCGATGGCTGTATGGGCCGGTCCGGTCCCTGCGCTTCCAGTTCTTTTTTTTTTTAACTTCCGTGCGGCCGCGCGATGTGACGTCATGACATCACGCAGCAGTCTAGGAGCCCTCGGTCAGTTGAGCGCGCAGGGTGTTGAGGTGAGTTGGTGTGTCTGGGGATAATGACAGGTACTGCAGGGAAGGGGGGTGAGGGACAATGTCTGCAGGGTGGAAGGGGGGGTGAAGGACAATGTCTGCAGGGGGAAGGGGGGGCGTGAGGGACAATGTCTGCAGGGGGAAGGGGGGGTGAGGGACAATGTCTGCAGGGGGAAGGGGGAGTGAGGGACAATGTCTGCAGGAGGAAGGGGGGGTGAGGGACAATGTCTGCAGGGGGAAGGGGGGGTGAGGGACAATGTCTGCAGGGGGAAGGGGGGGTGAGGGACAATGTCTGCAGGGGGAAGGGGGTGGGTGAGGGACAATGTCTGCAGGGGGAAGGGGGGGTGAGGGACAATGTCTGCAGGGGGAAGGGGGGGTGAGGGACAATGTCTGCAGGGGGAAGGGGGGGTGAGGGACAATGTCTGCAGGGGGAAGGGGGGTTGAAGGACAATGTCTGCAGGGGGAAGGGGGGTGAGGGACAATGTCTGCAGGGGGAAGGGGGGGTGAGTGACAATGTCTGCAGGGGGATTGGGGGGGGTGAGTGAAAATGTCTGCAATGGCTGTAGGAGGGGAAAAATAAAAAATGGCCAATGTGTGTGGGGGGACAGTTTATGACTATAATGTGTGTGTGGGGACAGTATATGACTATAATGTGTGTGGGGGACAGTATATGACTATAATGTGTGTGGGGGGGACAGTATATGACTGTAATGTGTGTGTGGGGACAGTATATGACTGTCATGTGTGTATGGGGACAGTATATGACTGTAATGTGTGTGGGGGGACAGTATATGACTGTAATGTGTGTGGGGGACAGTATATGACTATAATGTGTGTGGGGGACAGTATATGACTGTAATGTGTGTGGGGGGACAGTATATGACTATAATGTGTGTGGGGGACAGTATATGACTATAATGTGTGTAGGGGACAGTATATGACTATAATGTGTGTGGGGGACAGTATATGACTGTAATGTGTGTGGGGGGACAGTATATGACTGTAATGTGTGTGGGGGACAGTATATGACTATAATGTGTGTGGGGGACAGTATATGACTGTAATGTGTGTGGGGGACAGTATATGACTATAATGTGTGTGGGGGACAGTATATGACTGTAATGTGTGTGGGGGGACAGTATATGACTATAATGTGTGTGGGGGACAGTATATGACTATAATGTGTGTAGGGGACAGTATATGACTATAATGTGTGCTATTAAGTGAATGTGGGGCTGTTTGGGGAAAATGAGGTATATTTATTAAATTAAATTATGAATTATTTAATGCCTGAGATTGTTGTGGGAAATGGTTATTTTTATTAAATATAAATGCTATTTAATTTCTTGCTGGGGTTGTTTGGAGGGAGGGAAAGCGGTTTATTTATTAAATGGGAATACTATTAATTTAATGTTGGGGCTGGTTGTAGGGAAATAGGTCTATTTATTAAATGTATATACTATTTAATGTCAGGGCTAGTTGGAGGGAAATAGATGTATTTATCAAATGTGAATACTATCATTTTAATGTTGGGGCTGGAGTAAGGCCTAATTTTAAAACGTAGGTGTTATATTGATTTAACACCGCTGCTGGTTGGAGTTTTCTGAATTTCATGTAACCATTTTTTTTCCCAAATAGGGCCCCCAACATTCCAGGATCCAGACAAGCATTAACTGATCTAAAGACATCAGCAGCCACAAGTGGAGACAATGACAAGACAGGTAAGAGAAGCCAGGACATTCTGCCAACTGTCCTGAATTTGGTGGGTGACTGTCCCGCTTAGTCAGGATTTGGTCTGACTACAAAGACAGTTGGGAGGTATGTACTGCTTCACATTGTACTGCTTGTGAAGGCAGAACTGTGTGCACCTAATAGTAGTGCTCACAGTATTGCCTGTGTATTTGTTGAAAATGTGTCTAATAACCATATTACATCATAGGAGCCCCCCTGTCTTAAGTGCCTAGGGCCCCCTGAGCCTAAATCCAGCTCTGGTTAGCAGGAGGGAGCGGATAGCTACTCCCAGTTCCTGGATAGGAAGCCGAGGAGCTCTAAGTCTCATGAGATTTATTAATCTTGTGAGACTAAGAGCTTCCCCTGCTCACTCTACAGGAAGTTCCCACCCTGATGGATGTCAGCAGCATCAGAAGCATAGATAAGTGCAGTGGGCTGGGGGTGTTATAATGTGTTTCTGAGGTGGGGGTGGCATGATAGGGAGGGCCTGATAAATGTAATGTTTTATTATAATGTATGTATCAATGCCCCATGTTGACCATGCCCCCAACATAATTTGGGTACGCCCCTGGTGGCGCCGCTGCTGCGCAGCAGCACACAGTTTTGTCCTGCTCATCAACAGAGATGGGCCTGTATGCTTGAAATGCCAGGGCTGATTTTTAGTCCCAGTCCGGCCCTGATGGGGTGTATCTGCTGATATAGAGGATGACAAAACAAAGTGTAAATTGTGTAAAAATTGCTTCCTCTGTTTTCATAGATTACTTCTAAAGTACAATCTTTATTCAGCTGCTTATGTGATCTCTCTGTGGCATATGAGTACCTGTTGCATTTCACACAAGTGACATGTGAAAGAGCATTCAGCAAACTAGAACTCAAAAAGACAAGACTATGGCTTACAATGGGACAAGACCTGCTCTAAGCATTTATGATCACGTCTGTAGAGCGAGACGTTTTGGAACAAGTTCAACTTAAAGATGTGCTGGAAAATATCCGTGAAAGTTCACCACTGACAAGATATTTGTTAACTGTGTGAGCAAATGTTTTAAGACATTTCATTTGCCTGCAGTTTCTGTCTCTTTTCTAATGCTAATATGTGGGATTTCTGATAAATCTGACTCAAGTTTGCATATGTTGTATATGTACATAGTATTTTTACATTATGTGCATTTTTGTAAAGGTTATTTATGCATGGGGCAGCACGGTGGCGCAGTGGTTAGCACTTCTGCCTCACAGCACTGGGGTCATCAGTTCAATTACCGACTATGGCCTTATCTGTAATGAGTTTACATGTTCTCTCTGTGTTTGCGTGGGTTTCCTCCGGGTGCTCCGGTTTCCTCTCACACTCCAAAAACATACTGGTAGGTTAATTGGCTGCTAACAAAATTGACCCTAGTCTGTGTCTGTCTGTCTGTGTGTCTGTGTATGTTAGGGAATTTAGACTGTAAGCTCCAAAGGGGCAGGGACTGATGTGAGTGAGTTTTCTCTGTATAGCGCCGCGGAATTAGTGGCGCTATATGAATAAATGGTGATGGTGATGATGATGATAGATATATATGTTTTTTGCTGCATTATTTATTTTCATTATTTAAGATTTATCATTTATAATAAAAAAGTATCATTGATTAATCAACACTAAAATAGTCTATTTTTATATTGATAAATATATATTGTACTCAAAAACACCCTTTACGGATAGGCCACTACTTATGGACCAGTGCTATGTGTGCTGTTTGGCATCATCAGATATACCTCCATCTACCCCTGGAGATACTACCCCCCACTAGGAAATGCCGAAATTCATACCACTGCATACCGGGGAGGGGGGGGGGGGGGGGAGAGAGTAGGCAAGTATGAATTGCAACATGAACATGTATAGAATCATAATTAGCGGAGATTTAGTTACGTTTTGTTATGTATTTCCATTATTATGTCCATCATATCTATATTATGATATCATGCTCTTGTCCCCATTTGTTGCTCTTTTAAAGTCCTGCGTCTGTCTGGGGAACCTGCAGTGGTGGAAGGAGCCGCTAACCTGCTGTGCTAAATCCCCTTTAGCAGCTATGGAAGGGGACCCAAAAAGTTGCTGTACCATGGCCCGAAATTCCTCTTGGTGGCCCTGTATGTACCAGTGATTATGTCACTATGATTTTCTTAGATGTGCTGCTTTACCATATTGTTCTATTAGCTGGGTGTCAGTTCAAAAGTCCTCATGCAATGTCATCGATAGCCTGGCTCTAGGTGCAGGTGAATGACACAGGTGCATTCTGTTTGCAGACACATATTTAAATAGCCCACTGTTGCTGCAGAGCTCCATGATTCCAATATCCACTACATGCCATCTGTATACAAGACATAGGTGTATTCTTCCCAGCAATATGGTGAGCATGGGTGCTTACATGAATAAATACAAAATAACATTTACTTAAAAAGGAAATTGGGTTATAACAATAACTAAAGAAAACACCACAGGTTCCTGGCAAACCTGCTGTCCTGGCTGGTAGGGAACCATATGGAACATATTAGTCCCTATGCATCAGGATGGGCATGTTCAGTCACCAGGCAGCGATGTGTTAACTTACCTGATTGTTGCGTTACGCAGTGATCGACTTTTCTCACATGTACAATTGCAGAAAGGTTCATGCTCATGTGAAACATAGTGACCAGAATTGGTGCTACAAATCCTTTAAATGGCCATAGTTAAATATTTCATAATGTAATAAAAGTCATTGTATCATCATCATCAGTTATTTATATAGCGCCACTAATTCGGCAGCGCTGTACAGAGAACTCATTCACATCAGTCCCTGCGCCATTGGAGCTTACAGTCTAAATTCCCTAACATACACACACACACACACACCCACACACACACAGACAGAGAAAGACAGAGAGAGAATAGGGTCAATTTTGTTAGCAGCCAATTAACCTACCAGTATGTTTTTGGAGTGTGGGAGGAAACCAGAGCACCTGGAGGAAACCCACGCAAACACAGGGAGAACATACAAACTCCACACAGATAAAGCCATGGTCGGGAATCGAACTCATGACCCCAGTGCTGTGAGGCAGAAGTGCTATACATATATATAACAATATATATATATGTATATAACAATATATATATATATATATATATATATATATATATATATATATATATATATATATATAATGACTTTGGTATTATGATATACAAAAAATTACATTTTCACAAATTTTAACATTATGCATGCATAATCCAAAAACAGACTAATCTCTAAAGAAATAAATGATAATAATAGTTAAGTCTTATTAATGCAGTTTTAGATGAATGAATGTATGTTTATCTATACAAGACAATAATTTAAATATTTCTGTCTCTGTTGAATTCCTTTTAATAAATGCCTGTCGCAAAATCTACCAGCAAATTATTTCACACGAGTATTATTCCAGAGCTGCTCAAAATAAAAAATAAAAAAATCATTTTTCTGGTTATATTAGTTGATAGACATGTATATGTGTGTTTTATTTCAGAAATGTTGTGATTAATGAGTTTTACAGCCCTTAATGCCTTTTAAGAATTTTCTTTTTATGCCAAACGCAAATGTTTCCAGTTTCTCAGGCTCCATTATCTACCTTCCCCCCGTTAAACCGGACTGTTTTTATTTTGCATGCTGATGATTACACACGTACTTAAACAGTTTTGACAGTTTTCAGCTGCTGTTGAATTCCAGAAAATCCAAAACATTAAAAATGATAGCATGATCGAAAGTATCTGTGACCAGCGTCTTTGCTTTCTCTGACATAAGCATTAGTTCTATGGCTGATTCCCTGCACACATAAACGTAAGCCCTCCAACAATGTGTCTTTGTTCAAAGTGTGCACAGTGTAATTCGAGTGTTTGGAACCCCATAACTTTATTCACACTGAAAATTCCTATCAACAATTGCAAGGGAAAAAAATAAATGTAGTCTAACTTTCCTGTGCGGCATGATTTATTATTGAGCACTAAGAATTCTTATTTCTTGTCATGTTTAAATATTTCGGTTTAAATTCTGATCCAAGGAAAAATATGGACACCTTGCCAAGCTACCATCTCTATTACAATATATATATATATATATATATATATATATATATATATATATATATATATATATTTGTTGCTTGATGTGACCTATTTTATGTAATAACATAAAAACATTATTACTTTTATTATTATTATTATTATTATTATTATTATTATTATTATTATTATTCTCAGACTGGCAATCTGGCAATTCTGGCATTTGCCAGAAGGCCAGTGTGCTTGAGTGTGCTTAAGGGTTTCCAAACTTTATTTGTATTACACCATAGCTCAATTAAGTTTCCTCCTAAATAGCAATAACTCCGCCTATTATCCAGTTTAGCCTGAACATTGAACAGTATTCACTCCAGGCAGATCCTAATCTACAAGTATTATTTTTTATAACCCCACTAGCAAGAAATGCCTGGGTTGCAAAGTTCTTTATACAAGACACCCCCCCCCCCCCCTCCCCATTTGAATGAAGCACTATAGGAAGTAAACTGTTGCTAATATTTAACCTTCTCTGATGTAAATGAACCTTAGATGCAATAGAATCAATGCTGGAATAGTTACAGGATAATACATACTTGCCAACTCTAGGTAGGTCTCCAACACAAAACAACATTTTGTCGCGGGTGGCGTGGCCAAAATGACCCGATTTGCCGCGCCCCGCCCCTCCCGCCTACCAATCAAGACCCCCTGCCTGGGATCTCCTGGAATTAACTTACCAAAGGTTGGTAAGTATGGGAAAATGTCAACACATTTCTCCTATCACTTAAATACACAGCATACTAAACACATGATGCAAGGGTATCATGTTTAATATTGATCTAATTAGTTAACCAAGTGAGCAATGTAAAACAAATATAATGCCACAATAAATACTAACATTCCACACCCACTCCGTCTGTACCTCCGGTATGTCTGGTGTCCAATCTGTTACTCTCACAACCCCTGCGCACTCAGTCGCCTTGGCTTCTAATTCCGGTTGTTTTTCCTTTATGACGTGGATTACAGAAGGCTCGCGGCATGCAATAACATAGGGTGCAGTTGGACTCCTGACACTACCCAGCGGTGCCTTCCCATAATTCCCTGCTCCAGCACATATACTGTAAAGATGTAAAGCAGCAGTCAAGATTGCAAGCAGGGTCTTCTTACCTCTCTGTCCGTCTGTACTTGTTCTCAATTGTAATGCGCTACAGAATCTGCTGGCGCTATATAAATAAATGTTGATGGTGAAAATGTTGAGGAAGGTTTTATTTCTGCACAATATGCTCCATTTTCTATCAGTCGAAAGCCCAGGAATACTACCGTACTACTGTTTTCTTGGGCTTATATAGCTTTTCCTGGTAGCCACATTTTCATAATATTTTTACTATGCTGTAAGTTAAAGAGTACCGACTTCTATGTTCCTGTTCATACCAACTAGAGATGCTCACTGACCCCAGTGAAGTGGTTTTGGTTTTGGATCTGGATTAGCTTTGTGTTTTGGTTTTGGTTTAGGGTTTGTCAAAACCACCCTCATGTGTTTTGGTTTTGGTTTTAGTTTTGGATCTTTTAGGGGGAAAAAACCCAATACTAAAATATGCTAAAATCACATTTGTTCCTACATTATTATTAACCTCAATAACACACAATAATTTCAAATCATTTGCAGTCAATTTTGACCACCTCACAGGTCACATTATTATTTTCATACACTTTCAGACAAATACTGCAACGACTTTGCTGGATAGTAAGAGACAGAGCAATGACTCACATCACATGGCAGTTCCTACCACATCTACACCAATGAACGCAAATTGAATGCAATTCATGTCTGAAAGCAACTGACACTTGCAGCTAAAGGGCAGGTGTAAGTGCCGACTGATAGTGATAACTACACGTTTGGATGCTAGAACATGTGTTTGCAAGTAAGAGAAACTGTAAGAATTAATTTTAAGTACAATTCGCATTAAAAACATTCTGATTTATATATTTCATATAACCAAAATAATTTAAGAAACAAACATAATTTTATTAATGATTATAGCATTAAGAGTTGTACATTTTTTGCATTGCGTTCTGATTCGGACTATATGCTGCAGATACGCATGTGTGAATCCTGGACTGGGTTCTGTCTACATACGGCAAGTAACATATAGCCAGAGCGTACTTATTCCCAGATTGAAATGGAAACGTATCTTGAGATTCGCTTGTATTTGAATATGGGCGTACGTTAGTACAAGTTACATGCAGGTTTTTTAAATGCAAGTTGCGTTCCGATGAATCAGGCCCTGTGTGTCTTGCTATTTATATATTACAGACTGTCACAGGCAACAGCAACTGTTCGTCAGTGGGTACAGATTATCAGTGATCAATCTAATTGGTGAACCAAGGGGAGCAATGTAAAACCACTGCAATGCACACACTAAGGGGTATATTTACTAAACTGTGGGTTTGAAAAAGTAGAGTTGTTGCCTATAGCAACCAATCAGATTCTAGCTGTCATTTTGTGGAATGTTCTAAATTAATGATAACTAGAATCTGATTGGTTGTTATAGGGATCAACTCCATTTTTTTCAAACCCGCACTTTAGTAAATATCTCCCTTAGTGTCCCTCCATCTGTACTGTGGTGTTGTGAATTTATGTATTCATGTGACACAAATTTACTGTATGTGTTATACAATGAGCCTATGGTTGTAAATGTCTATTTTAGGAGAACATAAATATGTAGTTAGAAATTACACCAAAGTCTTTACCATTAATCCCTATGTCAGGCCCTTATTTGACCTTTGTTATTTTTTTCATAAATGTTTATACATAGAGAAAATGCTAAAAGAAAAATGTATAAGTAAACGAGAAACATTTTAGGCATGAAATAACACAAGAAGAGAATGTGTGGTATGTGACAAGGAATGACCAACCTAAATAATCACAAAGTGGTCTCACACATGCTGCAACACACTTGTTGTTTACTTAAATGTGATATATAGCAATAGACTATGTATATCTATAAACAACTTCATCTTTGCTTGATCTACTCATGAGTCCAATCTTGATATATCATAATACTGCATGTCTGAGGTCCATTAGGGCAAATAAACTGTTTATGTGAAGGCCAGAAATTCTCTATCTTGCAAATATGTGATATAAAATGTCTTTAACACCTTTCTGAAAACTTAAACAATGTATATAGTATATAAAAAAATAAAGGTCAGAATGGGTAAGACGCAAGTTATAACCTTGCAGATAGGTGTTTAGTAGTTTTCTTATTTTTTATTTTAGTTATTTTGGAAATTCAAATGCACTACCAAAGATACCATTACCTAAATCTATTTTTGACCAGGTCTACTGTAAATATATGTCTAAAAAGCGATAATAAAGTCGGATACAGCAGTAAAGCAACTTTTCTTCTGTCTCTTCTGCAAAGAGTATCGCCAATCTCGACCAAGAGAAAGGAGAGGCCTGACCTGGGACAAGACCTCAGGTAACAGGACACTTTAAAGAAATAATTTTTATTACTGGGTTAAAGGGAAAAAGATTTGCAAGGGAACCAGGACGATAATTAATGGGCAAATGGTTGGATAACAATGCTAATAAATTCATTAATAAATCATGTATTAAATATTATAATTACCATACTTGCCAACTCTCCCTGAATGTCAGGGAGACTCCCTGAAATAGGGGTGATCTCCCTCACTCCCTGATGCTGAGCCAGTACAAGACGTGGTTGGCTTCGCCATCTGTGGCATGATGACACAGTTCAGAAATTGTGTCCTATGTCCATGTATTGATGCCTATGGAGGTGGCCATTTTCATGGAGACCAAGATTTAATCAAAGACTGGCAGGTAAGACAACATGACTTCAGTAATTGAGACAGAAATGTAAAAGACACTTCAGTCTCTAGAGATTCATTAGCTACTTTTATTTAACGCATAGTAGCCTACTCTCCCGGAATGTCCGGGAGACTCTCGCATTTCTGGGAGACCTCCTAGGCTCCTGGGAGAGCAGGGCAACCTCCCGGTGCTCGCCCCCGCAATAGATAAGCGGCAGGGCTTAATGACGAAAATATCGTGTCATCTTGGCCAAAATTGTGACAATCGTTTAGGGGGTGGGGCTAAAATGATGCGATTCACCATGACCCTCCCCCGCACGCCCACCTCCTCCGGGATCTCCCTGAAGCCAACAAGGAAAAGTTGGCAAGTATGATAAATACATTGCAAAAAAAATGAGATTGATACCTCCTAGCTACTAATTAATTAAATTTATTTATAAGTGTTTGTTTATGCTACCAGTAGCATAAACTGGTAGCATAAACAAACACTTATAAATGAATTTAATTAATTAGTAGCTAGGAGGTGACAATCTCATTTTTTTTGCAATGTATTTATCATACTTGCCAACTTTTCCTTGTTGGCTTCAGGGAGATCCCGGAGGAGGAGGGCGTGCGGGGGAGGGTTGTGGCGAATAGCATCATTTTGGCCCCGCCCCCTAAACGATTGTCACAATTTTGGCCAATTACAGCAGGGGGCGGGGCCAAAATGTCTCTGAATCTGAACCACTCATCTCTAAAATATATATAGGGCTTGAGTCAGTAAGGAGAGCAATGCAAAAAAATGGAGTAAGTTTGCTCCTGGACAAACCATGATACAATACAAGGGGTGCAAATTAGTTTATTTTGCACATAAGTCAAATACTGTCTGTTTTTTCCTCTAGCCCACAAATACTGGATAGCTTTATTTTTACACATAATTTTAAAGTTGATCTAGGACATGCTCTACTCCAATTATAAATATGTCCAAACATTTTAAATTTACCTCCCCCTCCAATGCAGCATGGTTTTGCCCAGGTGCAAAGTTACTCCTTTTAAATGTTTTGCTCTCCTTAATGACTCAAGTCCATAGTGTACGAGGTATGTCTATAAAATAACGAGACTGATTAAATAACTCATCTTTATTTATTGGTATTACAAATTTAATGTTTGTCCCCTTCAATATACTCCCCATTTGCACTAATACATTGCTGTAGTCTTGTTTTCCACTTGTCGAAGGCATGGAGCAAATCAATTTCTGTCACTTGTTTCAACATATCTGCCGTTCTCTTCTTTACAGCATCAACTGACTCAAAATGTGTCCCTTTAAGCACTTTAACTTTTGGGAAAAGATAAAAATCGCACCGTGCTAAATCGGGCGAATATGTAGGATGTTCAAGTGTAATGTGTTTGTCGGTCAAAAACTGCTTCACAGACAGTGCTGTGTGAGCAGGCGAATTGTCCTGGTGCAGAAATAAACCATTTTTCCACAGTTGCGGCCGTTTCTTTCTGACTCTTTCTCTCAGCTTTTGCAAAACTTTCTTATAATAATGCTGATTAACTGTTGTGCCTTCTGGAGCCCATTCTACCAAAATTACACCCTTGATATCGAAAAAAACAATGAGCATTGCTTTGAATTGTGACTTGCTTTGACAAGCTTCTTTCATTCTTGGTGATGATGGTGTTTTCCAGTGCATTGACTGTCTTTTGATTTCAGGATCGCACTAGAAGATCCAGGTCTCATCACAAGTGATTACTTTATGAAACAGGTTTGCAGAATGTCAACACAACATTCCTTGCAACGTTCCTTTTGCTCTGGTGTGAGAACCCTTGGGACCATCTTTGCACAAACTTTCGTCATGTTAAGATCCTCACCCAAAATTTTCAATAGGTGTCTTTGTCAAAGTTCACGGATTCAGCTATCATTCAAACACTGAGTCGGCAATCTTTTCGAACAATCTGCTGGATTTTTCACCATTTTCTTCTGTAGTTGAAGTGCAAGGTTGTCCAGGGCGTTCATTATCTTCGACATTCTCACGTCCCTCGCTAAATCTTTTGTGCCACTCAAAAACACACACAAGACAGGCAGTCATTCCCATAGGCCGTACTAAGCATTTGAAAACATTCTCTTGGTGTTTTGTGCAATTTTACTAAAAATTTCAAATTGAAACGTTGTTCAACTTTTAAGCTTAGCATTTTTCGGCACTCTACAGAAAACACATCCAAACTAAATGGCGACTCATAATCAACTGAACATCATAGAGTGTTGCAGCTTGTCATGCAGGTTCAGACAGGTTCAAGGTTAATATGTATGCAGTTATAACCGGTTCTGACTGCTTTGTTTACTAGGTGGAATTACAGTCTCGTTATTTAATAGACATACCTCATATATATATCTACATCTGGACTCTGGCCACTTGAGAACAGTCTAGTGTATAATAGTGTGTTTACCAATATGTTACTATTCATCTCGCCAGGACTGTGTTATCTGTGACAGAAGTCTTTGCGCAAATGCCCTTATAGTTTGGGATCGGCAATTGTCCGGTTGGAAGACCTGTGATGATTTCCAGAGGCAGATTGGGAACTTAGATTGGTCTTGGAAAAAATTCTGAAAGTGGCCACATGTAGGCAGGACTAAAAGAACTGTAGGCAGGGCCAACACATAGTAAGCAGGTTAGCACAATGTTAGCACTAGTCATTAGTCACAATGGTAAGTAGGGTCAAGTAGCAGCATGATACTTGATGAAGAGGCTACCCGTGCAAAGGAAAATTCTTCACTGGCGATAATAGCATTCTCGCCGGTGGTGACCCTTTGAAGTGAAAAAGGCCCTATTGCTTTATTAAAGGGACCCATAATGTGCTAAAAGTATGTTATTGAGACACTCTGCAAAAATGATGAAAAATCTGAAGATTGGGCGTACCTGCCCTCTTTAGGTTCTATCATGTAGTTCTAAATACGGTTGTGCTTTCAATTGTCCACATTACTCTTGACCGCCAGGTCTGTGGTTGGACATATGCAGGCTGCAGCCATTTGGAAGGGATCTCTGTGCTCTCTACTGGCAGTGCTTAATACTGTGCACCACGGTCCCAGCAAACTTCAGAGGAAGCAGATCACATTACCTTCTTCTGGGACCCTGCGGTGCACAGTAATAGGCATCGCCAATGGAGGAAGCTGGAGAGTGGAGGAGGTGAATGGAGTAAAAGTAGAGATGGGCACAGGGACCCATAGGTGAACAGCCCAGCCTACAGAGACTGGCCCAAATCTGACCTAAATGGTTTGCTGCATCCTTGATGCTCCAATTCTTGTCCGTCTCCCTCTTTTCAGTAACTTTTCTATTTCTCGGTGACACTGTATTCTTATTTCCTCCCTTTATTTTCTTTCTCCTTTATAGTTCTTTTACTATTTATATTGATACCAATTGTGGCACTATTGGGTGGTGCTAAACAACAAATTAAAAATTGTCTTGTGAGCTATTATAACAGGAAGTCCAAGAATATTTGGAAGATTAGAAGAAATCTATGGGAAACCTTATCTTGATATACCTCTGTTTTCATATAAGAGGGATCCTGATATTCCTAATATTCCCTTATTAGAACAGATATACAGGAATGTTCTACCTATTTTAGATTTTGTACTATACCTCATTTTGGGACATTACCCTGTAGGGATTGTGGACATAAATGGTAAGGAAGATTTTTGGACAGAGAAATTGGGCACACTACACCCGAGGGGTTTGAATGATGAGTTTAATCTTATATGTTTCTTGTAAAAACAAATCAATATTGTCACATTTTGGAATTTTTATGATTTTAGACATGTTTGTATTTCACTTTTTGATGTAGTGACATATTAAATGCAGCGTCTATGTTACCTTTGTCGTTGCATTATATAGTACCTGTGCAATCATGTATTCTTGTTATTTTTCTTATTGTACTTATGTGAAATGAGCAGATTTTATTATTGTAATGTTTCAATATTGCTACTATTGTGTATTTCTGCATACATTTATAGGTATAGTGCTTTTGATGTTACCTGGTCATTTATCCACATGTATACACTGTGATATGTTTAGTATTAAGCATTAAGGTATTGCAATATTTTTTAAACGCCATTTAATTTAGCCGTGAGTTGGTTAAGTTGTTGAACATGGTGATGTAATGATCAGATGACATACATTCCTATAACTGACTATATTCCCAACCTGTCTACACACCACAAGTGTCAGCATTTAGCCTGCCGACACATTTTCATGCCGGCAGGTTAAGTGTCGACATTTACAGGGTCGGAATAATAACTGCCACAGCATGTAGCTTCATAGTTAAACATTAGAATAGCAGAACCTTTCATAGCTCTATGGATCTTATAATACTGTGACTAGCTACAAGTTGGTTTACCCATGTGAATGATTTAATGCTCAGGATGGCCATAAATTGATGCAACCCTATGAAAGTTCTTAAGCTCTGATTGGCTGCAGGGTGTTCTATATAGGCTGGTCTAACCCTGTTACTGTTCTAATGCTCTGATTGGCTACAGGTTGGTCTATATAGGCTGGTCTATCCCTGTGACTGTTCTAATGCTCTGATTGGCTACAGGTTGGCTTTGCACTGTCTCTATTGCTCTCAGAGCTGCCTTCTGTCTATACTTTTCTCAATGACCACTCTATTCATTGTGAAACCATTCTCACACACTACTCACTATCTCTGTAATGGCCCCCTCATTGAAGATTTACCAGACACATTCCTTCATCTACTTCACGTATCAGCTGAAGACTCACCTCCTAGACAATATTCATCCCTAAGGCCTCATATGGGGCAGCATGGTGGCTCAGTGGTTAGTCATTATATATATATTGTTATATATATATGTATAGCACTTCTGCTTCACAGCACTGGGGTCATGAGTTCGATTCCCGACCATGGCCTTATCTGTGTGGAGTTTGTATGTTCTCCCTGTGTTTGCGTGGGTTTCCTCCGGGTGCTCCGGTTTCCTCCCACACTCCAAAAACATACTGGTAGGTTAATTAGCTACTATCAAAATTGACCTTAGTTTCTCTCGGTCTGTCTGTCTCTGTCTGTCTGTCTGTGTGTGTGTATGTATGTTCGGGAATTTAGACTGTAAGCTCCAATGGGGCAGGGACTGATGTGAATGAGTTCTCTGTACAGCGCTGCAGAATTAGTGGCGCTATATAAATAAATGATGATGATGATGATGATATGAACATTAAAATTAAGCACTCCTTAAGGCATGTCAACAAAGCATAATATACACCTTCCCAAAACTGTAAACGTTTGCATTCTGTCAATTTACTTATTGTTCAGTAAAATAGTATAATGGAATTTT
The DNA here is from genome assembly GCF_038048845.1 of Mixophyes fleayi. Taxonomy (NCBI): domain Eukaryota; kingdom Metazoa; phylum Chordata; class Amphibia; order Anura; family Limnodynastidae; genus Mixophyes; species Mixophyes fleayi. The sequence continues at coordinate 41,289,209 of NC_134403.1, read as the reverse complement.
ATGCAAATGCTCATTTAGTACCTGTGAAAGCAATATAGTACACTATGCTGCAACACAACTTGTTTTGTTTTATAATGCTTTGTATATGTAGTGTATGTAGCTTAATCCAATACTGGATGGTCACTTGTATACAGTTATAATTCTATCTACTGTGTCTGTATATTTTGCCATTATATCATTTAGTTTAGAAGCGTCACTGTGCTGGTTGTTCCCACTTGGCTGGGAATAGCTATTAGAGACACGCCACATCCGGCTAAACTGCTTAGTCCTGAGAGACGGGTCATGAAGGACAAAGCTGAAGTCATTATGTATGGGAAGGTAGTGTTGTGGGGGGCCAAGTCGATGGATTAGAGAAGGTAGAGTTGGGAGTAACAAAACTGAAGTTGATGAACAGACAAACGAAAAAGATACTTTGAAGCACCAAACAAGGGAATACAAATCCAAACTCTGCTAAAGCAAATCTTGGAAGGATTGGGGGGCTTTAAAGGATGCATACAGGTGATGTCTCTTAATCCTGATCGTCTTTACCTGTAGCAGAAATGCTGAGTGTGCAGTGTTATATAAGATTGTTGAATATCCAGTATGCTTTCCTTGTGTAAGCTGCAGTTGTCAGTGTTGACGGTGCAGTGTCACCTATTGTCTGTAGCTGGTATTGCAGCAGATCCTCGCAGTAAGCTCTTTGAGACAGAAAACTCCCATTTATTTTTGTTACTGTAGCAAGAACTTTTACCCTTTAAATTTAAATTGAAGTGGACTTAAAGATTAAAAATAACACCTCTATTAAAAGTCAATACCAGAGGCATCTATTCATCATTTGTAAGGTGTAAAGGTGTGTAATTAGCAAATGCATTTTCAGAGCTCTTTTGGAAAGGAGAAAAACTGAAAATATGGAGCAGTCTGCAGTTAGTTTTGTTTTACAGTAAAACCAGTTAAAAGCAACATTGACTCTGTAAATTGAACAGAACTTTCAACATTGACTATTTTCATAAGCAGCTCTCAATTATACAGCTGCTGATGCACAGAACTCTGGTTTAAAATAAACCCCAACAAGATGATCATTTACTGTAATTGAATGTGTAAATATATATATATGCATAAAATACCTGTTGGAATGTCACCTAAGGCCGGGATGTCGGTACTTCATTCAGTTCATGCTGTGGCATTTTCTGTCTCATATTCCGCTGCCTTATTACTAAATTCTCTGAGCAAAGATGGATCAACTGATTTGTTCCACATGACTCCGACCACAAAACACCACCAAAGGTGATGAAAACAACAAGCCTTTTAAATCACTGGGAGGCATCACCCTCGCTGGCCCCATACTTTTATTACCATATGTGGGCCAGATATTTTTTTCCCTTATTTTGCTTTGCCATGTATAATCAAGTTAGTGACTCGTTTTATTTACTATTTTCTCTTGGAATACTATTTTATAATACCTTCCCAGCAAATCATAAGGGGCCTGATTCATTAAGGATCTTAAATGAAGAGGATTCTTATTTCAGTCTCCTGGAAAAAAAAACATGTTACAATGCAAGGGGTGCAAATGAGTGTTCTGTTTTGCACATAAGTTAAATACTTTAATCCTCTTCATTTAAGATCCTTAATGAATCAGGCCCAAGGATAGTAAAAAGTGACTTCCAACACTCCTAGTATCTGTAGCCGTTAGCGCTGTAAATTCTTCATTATTATAAAGGAGACGGAACTTCATCCACACCCAGCGTTACCTACTGCTTGCTGCATGTAAACAGTGATGTATGGACATTGGTGTTGAGTCACCCTTTAGGTTCTGACTGACAAGGACACCTATGAACACTTATTATTAATATTATGTTAGAATTTCAACAGTTGAATTCACATGATAGCTTGGTGAAGTTATAACATTGTTCTTCACCTACTTATCCCGATAATTTTGTTCAGTTGGCTATAGGTGATGACAGTTTTAATGTTCCCTATCCTCGATATTTAGAGCCTAATTCATCTTTGAATGCAACTTGCACCTTAAAAAAATGCACGTAACTTGCACCCACACCTCAAGCGGATCTCAAGAAATGTGTTTCCATTTGAATCTGCGCATAAGTACTCTCTGGGTATACACTACTTGCCGTATGTAGACAGATTATACAACATTATTATACAATTAATGTAAAACTCTTAATACTTTAATCATTAATAAAAATATACTGTATAAACAATTTAATTTTTTTTTTATTTTTTATTTTATATATGAAAGACTTGAATCATGATGTTCTTAATGCATACTGTACATACTGTGCATTTTTACAGTTTTTCTTACTTGCAATCACATGTTGTGGCACGCATACGTGTCAGTCATCTCTATCAGTCGGCACTTACACCTAACCTGTAGCTGATGTAAATGATACAGCTAAAAAATACGTACCTAAGAGATACCCGGAGCTTTAATTGGGTGAATGTGCATGCGTTTGTCCTTGGCACATTGCTTATTTTAGTCCTCCTCTTCCAAAACCTGTTCCGCCCTTCAAATCATAGGAAGTCGGAAGTGTCGTTTGCATGCAACCATGCATTGTATACAATTGCCTTCATTGGCGTAAGTCCAATTCCAAAGCATGTGCAAAGTGATTTCACACAAGATACGCCACAAAAATGGCCTTGTATTCGAAGATGAATCCTTGACGTCAAGGATATATCACAGATATAGTCCTCTTATGGAACCCTCCTCCGCAGGAAAAGGGATGTGTGAAGTCGCAGAGGGGGTGTGGCATCATACTGTTTTGGGGGCGTGGTCAATATTGGGCGTGGCTGCGTCTCTTTGGACATGACATATCATGTATTAAAACTGTGTTGCTCTCAACTACCTATTATTGCAGCTTTCACAGGCTGGTACTGGATTCTTATCTGGATTCTGCAATGTTGGGAACTGTTTGGAAATGTATAGGTACATGAAACATAGAAAGCCGAGCAATAAGTAAACACAGTAAAAAACACAGATCACGCAGTATATCATACATTCATTATAATAAAATATTACATTTATTACATCACACCAGCCACATCATGCACTCCCCAGCCACGTCATACCCTCTCCAGCCATGTCACCCCCTCCCCAGGCAAGTCATGCCACCCCAGCAACATCACGCCACCCCCAGTATCATCATGCCATCACCAGCCACATCACATCCTCCCTAGGCACATCACGCCACCCCAGTCACATCACATCCTCCCTAGGCACATCACACCACCCCAGTCACATCACATCCTCCCTAGGCACATCACGCCACCCCAGTCACATTACATCCTCCCCAGTCACATCACGCCATCCCCGGCCCATAACGCCATCCCCATTGTCATCACATACTCCCTAGACACATCACACCACCCCAGTCACATCACATCCTCCCAAACCACATTACCCCACTACAAGCACCAGCATGCCCAACTCCTTGTGGCTGAGATATGCTGTGACCTGTAATGCACCACAGACAAAATACTCAATTTCTTCTATTTTGTGCTATATGAGCCCGCAACCACCACTCCAGGGATTTGGAAATAGCCATAGAGCTAGTTAGCAAGGGGCTGATTCATTTTAGTAGGGGACCTGTATTTTATTTTGTGGCTCTGATCACCTAAAGACTTTAGCCCCATGCTAACTGGCCTAGGGCTGATTGTCACTATGGCATAGAGACCCAATGCTGTGGGTTCCTCAGATTTAGTTCCGCCAGGCCTAGCTTGTATAGGGCTGGTACTGGCCATACCTTTTCTCTCCCCAATTGTGCCAGCACCAGCCTAGGCTGCTAGCACTAAGGGGTTGTTATGCTAGGTCTGTGTTGATGATCATTAGCAGCAGCAGCAGCACGGATCTTGCACCAGGAAAAAGCAGCTGCAACAGATACACCTCCTAGAGGCCCCTATCATTGTCTGATTTGCTCAGGTTTTCCCCAGAAGCCAGACCTTCCCTCACTTCCCTGAACTTGTTTGCACTGAACTCTTTCAAATCTGGGATAAAATCAATCATATCCTTCCTTTTCTCTCTTACCAGTCTAAAGATATCCCCATCCCTGCCCCAAGCATAGTGATTTCAATCATCAACTAATGGATAGAAAAATGCATCTCCTCACTAAGTACCATGTTTAAATCCATTCCTTACTCCAATTGCTGAACAGAAGTTCAACACCCATAAATGGGACTTCTAGAAATATCTACAGAACAGACACTGGCTACCCTTCCCGAAAACTGGGTCAGACTCCAATCTGCTTGCTAATTCCCTAATGCCCTACTTCAGGCCTTTAAATCTAAAACCAGCTTCCGACTTGTGCACCCACCTGGCAACCCAAGCAAGTGGAAGTCAAGAGCCCGGAGTTAGAAATGGGCATCACTCTCCCCTGATAGAAATGGTCTGCTATATTTTCCTATTCACACTCAATCTCAAGATGCACTAACAATATAAAAATGTTTTAGAAAAACCATTACATACACTTAGTCCTCACCAGACTTCACTAAATTTTCCCCAGTACTTCACAGTTATGGTGGCTTCAATGCTCTGGAGAAGACAACTTCCTGCACATTTGCTCTTAAAAATGTCTTAAAATGATGCCTCTGTGGAGAGAATTGTTGTCCCTTGTCACTACCATGATACAAACCCTCTTCTACTCAACCAGATGCTTGCACTCTTCAATAGATTTCCCCCCACAACTCCAAAGGCTGACATATTAAGCTTGCTCAAATTGCCACAAGAGCTGCCATCACCCAAGCTTGGCATTCCCAGGAACCCCCTCCTCCATCCAATTAATTCTATCATTTCTCCATGACCCCCTTGTTATGGAATCTCTACATCCCAATCCTAATTCCTCCCAATCATCAATCTATATATATATATATATATATATATATATAATATATATATATATATATATATATATATATATATATTAAATAAGTTTGTTTATCAGTTTTTTTGTTTGTTTGTAGGCAAATATCTTCCCCACCACTGCACCAATTCGGATGAAACCAACACAAGGTGGTCCAGCTTGATCTTGGGCAGATACTAAGGGGTTTAGGGACCCGGTCGGACCTTCTGTTGCTGTATACAGGCTAGAAATTTGACCCACGGAGCCAGTTATGAGCCTTCCACTGGATGGATTTGGTTTGTTTCCATTCGGACACCCCTGCACCAATTGGGATGAAACCAATGTGAGGTGGTCTAGTTGGATGCTGGGCAGGTTTTGAGAGGGTTAGGGTCCCAGTCGGACCTCTTGTTGCTGCACGCAGGCTAGAACTTTGATCCCAGCAGCCTGTCCTGGCCCTTCCATTAGATGGATTTAGTATTCTTGTCTGTCCAGTTATACATTCAGACTACCCTGCACCAATTGGGATGAAACCAGCGCTAGATGGTTTAGTTGGATCCTGGTCAGGTTTTAGGGTGGTTAGGATCCCAGTCGTACCCCCCTTTGGTATACGCTTGGCAGAACTTTGACCCGGGAAGCCAATTCTGAACTTTCACTGGATGGATTTGGACAAGAACTTCACAGACTGGTAACATTGGATCCCAGAAGACGTTTTAGGAGGTTAAGGTCTTGGTCAGATCTCCCGTTGGTGTACCCTGGCCAGAACTTTGACCCAGTTGCCTGTTCTTTGCTTTCCACTGAATGCATTTGGAAAACATATATATATATATATATATATATATATATATATATATATATATATATATAATAAGAAGTTTCTTTGTTTCTTTGTTTGTTTGTTGGCGAATATCTTAGACACCCCTGCACCAATTGTGATGAAACCAACGCAAGGTGGACCAGTTGGATCCTGGCCAGGTTTTAAGGGGTTTGGAGTCCATGTCGTACCTCCCTTTGGTGTACGTTGGGCAGAACTTTGACTCAGGAAGCCTGTTCTGAACCTTCCACTGGATGGATTTGGATAAAACTTTCACAGACTGGTAACATTGGATCCCAGAAGACATACTAGTGGGCTGAGGTCCTGGTCGGACCCTGTCGGTGTACATTGAACAGAGCTTTGACCTGGGGAGCCTGATTTGGGCCCTCCACTGGATGGATTTGGTTTGTTTGTATTCAGAAACACCTGCAGCGATTGGGATGAAACCAATGATAGGTGGTGGTCCAGTTGGATCCTGGCCAGGTTTTATGCGGGTTAGGGTCCCGGTCAGACCTCCCGTTGGTGTACACTGGGCAGAACTTTGACCCGGGAAGCCTTTTCTGTGCCTTCTGCTGGATGGATTTGGATGACATTTAATATAAAAGCAAAGATGACACTTGGCAGCCACCTCATGGGTGTGATGGAAGAATTGCTAAGCTACTAATTATTTTTAAAATGTTGACAGTTACATCCAACTCATTGATAACTTTACAACTTGAAAATTTAAACCCGGGCAAGCCAGGTGCTTCTGCTAGTGCTAAATAAATCGACAAAATGGATCCAAATTAAACGTTAGCTGGCTGCTTCTCTCACTGATTTAGAGCAACCCGGTTAGCACATGTATACTCCAAGCCAATTTGCTGGGTCTTCTATACAATATTATATACACAGTCTTTATATTGATATTGTAGATCATAATCACATCATGCACAATTGCTTTGGAATTTTGCACTGTTTGTACTATTACCTTGTGACAGCCAGAACTTCCCCCATCTGCCTGGGCTGCCAACACCTTTCACTTCCTTTTTGGTTCTTTCCCCCATATTCCTTAACAATATTTCAATAAAAAAAAACAAATGGAAAAGGAGCTAAGCAGACAAAAAGAACTATAAACTGCTAATTTGATGATTTAACCCAGTTGTCATCAGCTTGACCAAACGGTTGACTGAATTCCGAGAATTAAGTAGACGTGCTGAACAGTTTGACAAGATGACAATCAGCGTTTTCAACCAGCTGTACAGATCTTTCTCTGCAATCTGTAAGATGGGAAAGGGTCATGTTTACAGCCTATAAATACAAATAATATGTCACAACATAATTAAATTACACTTATGTCATTATCTCAATGATGTTTATAATAAATGAGTCACAACCATTTTCAAAACAGTCTGAAATGATTTCCTGGATCTCAGGTAAATTCAATGCCATTCTGTAGGAGGGGAGCTCTTTGAATTCATATTCTCCTTCATGTCTTCCTAAAAATATTCCTCTCCACACCTACAATTTTTCTTAGCGACATAATTGTGGTTAACTAGTGCCCCAGGGTAAAAACAAAATCCAAATTATCTATGTTTTCATTTCAATTATATAAGTTGTCCAAATACCACATAGAACTGAGGGTTATTCAACGAAAGAGAGGTTTGCAAAGAAAGCCTTTATATAGTCTTGTATTTTGGTTAGTAGAGATCAGAGTTATCAAATTACAATAAGAAAAGGTAAATTGCAAAATTACTGTCTCTGACCCTAGATTAGAAGATGACGATGATAAAAAGGTACTCTAGTATAATATTATAGTTTGCATATGCCTAGAATGTAAAATAAACAAATTATATTCAAGGAAAATTCTGTTGAGTTTATTTTAACTTCTTATTTGTAAAGTGATTGGTCTATAAATATCTGGTATGCTTTTTCTCTGAATATCTCTTTATTTTGGAGTTAGACCTGTCTCATAAGAACTAAAAAATATGACAGTTCAGTAAGGCACAGTCAGATCTAAACATCTTATTAATGTTTACTAAACCATACTAATACAAAAGAATAATGCAACTTTACATGTGATAACATTTAATATAACTGACAACTATAACTGAAAGAAGGCAATAGTATATAAGGATATTAGAAGCCGTTGAGGAAATACATGGCCATACAAAAGAATGAGGCTAAGGGCTAGATTTACTAAGAATCGTGTTTGGTGGCGGTTTGAAAAAGCCACCCATTGCCGGCGGTTTAGTGGTTCAAACCGCCACAGTCACTATAGGGCAGTTTGAGGCTTCAATTTAAAATGACTGGCGATGTATGGCGGATTGAAAAAGCTAAACCGCCAGCTGTTTTGTCCAAACCGCCGGCGGTTTGGATGAAACCGCCATCAAAACCGCCATCCAAAAGACAGGACAGGACAGTTTTAATACCTGCTTCAGAATGACTTGATAGCTTAAATATGCTGTTTGAACAATTTTGCCATTCAGAACATTAAAGAAAGCACCATTGACATTTAAATTATGTTGCCAATCATTATTTATTGATTAAGAGGCAAAATGAATTAAATATTAACTTATGAGGGAATAAAAATGTTTCATTATATTAAGGGGATAAAATTATTTAATTATTATATTATTTGGAGAATATGTCATGACAAATTGTGCAACATAAATAAGTATATCCACCATTAACAATCAGTTAATAATATTATATATTCACATTTTCTACATAATATAATGCTATAATAGTGTCCCTTTAAAAAAAAAAAATATATAAAAAAAAAATAGCTCAAACAGCATGTTATTTTTTCAATCTCGTCTATTGCAACCACCTCTTTCATTTTGGATGTTTAGATGGCTGTTTTGCGGCGGTTTTGAAAACCCCCAGCTTAGTAAATCCAGCTGTTTGTTTGTTCATCATTGTTAAAATCGGGATGGTGGTTTGTAAAGTGGTGGTTTTGAAAAATGTCATTTCTGGCCATTTTGAGGGCGGTTTGGGCTTCAGTAAATCTGGCGGTTTCAAAACCGGAAAACTAGCCGAAAAGCGCCAGTTTGAGCAAACCGCCCGTTAGTAAATCTAGCCCTAAGTGGGTTTATTCCGTTCATGCTACTGTACATTGGCTTCTTATATTTTTATTTTACATAGTAAGAGTTGCAATACTTCTTAGAATGTTTCACATACATGTACACAGATACACATTTATATAGTTATAGTGCAAGTAATTACCGTTAATGCGGGAATTTCAACACCCGCTTTTTGCTCGCGGCTCCCTGAGCCGCAAGCAGAGATCGGGCTTAAAATGTCTGTATTAACGATATTAGCTTTAATGCTGCATTAGTTGCGTCTGAAATGAATCTGCCCCTATGTTTGCACTATACTTATAGCCAGGTGTGTAACTAACAGTTGCCGAGTTGCTCAGAAGAGCAGAGCTGGGGCTTCTAGAGATAAAGGTCCACAAAGCCCCTGGTCCCTCCCCCTAGTGCCAGGTCCCACATAAACTGCATGGGCTGATATGGTGGTAGTTACGCCCCTGCTTACAGCTTCTCTCCTTCCTCCCTCTCTCCATGAAATATATCTCATCTGGATCTTACACTGATGACAATTAATACAGCAGCATTCCAATACCCCAGCAATTCCCACATACAACTTGTCACAGAACCCTCTCACATCTTTTCTGTAGCCCATTAATAAATATATTAATTCTCCAGAACCAGTGCTGGTGGCTACCGCTCTGAAGTGATGTGGACAAATGGAGATGCGACCATGTCCAACACTACATAGTTGAACCTAAGGATGGCAGGTAAGCACAATCCACTGATATAAGGATTTTGTTGAGTTTCTGAATAGTAAACGTTTGTTACATTACGGGTCTAGTTATTCATCAAGGTCAAAACCCCGTTAGCGCATACGTTAATGGAATTTTTAGACAAAGCCAGTCAGCCAGGGATTTCTTACTGAAGATTTTGCATGCACTAAATTTTTGAACTGGATCTTTTTTGCTTTAACAGAAATCAAATTCTCCAAGCTCCGTTTCTACTATTGTCAAAATTATGTTACTGTAAAAATGCAGATAATCAGTAAAATTCCCCTCTCCCCCCAAAAAAATAGAGTTGGAGCCCAGCCTAGGATCATGACCACAAAGTCTGTTGTGATCAAATCATGCACCAGAGACTAATATATTGATTTGGCCAACCCAGGACAGAACAGAAAGACCGAAGAAAGAGAAGAGACAGAGAGAAAAGATTGTATTAACTTTTATTTTGGTAAGTGCATGTACAATACAGTATTGTATTCTTCCACTTTAATTAAAAATACCGGCATCAGTTGTTTTTCTTATTTAGTTTGACAGCAACACTTTTGATGAATAAGATAATTGTTTTTTTGTAGTTTAAGCTTCAGTTTTTTTTTTTTTTTAATTAATTTTTTTATCTGTACACAAAACCACACTGTTTTATACTTTTATTAACTGTGCAGTTTGCATCTATCATGAGTGTCTGTGTTCAGATATACTAAATAAAAATATCACTGTGCACTGTGGTATGTTTAAAACAGAGATGCTCACTGACCCCCGTGTTTTGGTTTTGGTTCTGGATTGCCTTCATGTGTTGGCTTTGGTTTTGGTTTTGGCAAAACCGCCCTTGCGTGTTTTGGTTTTGTTTGGTTTTGCAATTTGTTAAAAAATTCATTTTTTTGGGCTAAAATAACATAATTTAGGTATTATTTTGTACCTACATTATTATTAACCTCACTAACACTAATTTGCAGTAATTTCCATTCAATTTTGACCATCTCACAGGTCACAATATGCTTTTCATACACTTTCAGCCAAATACTGCAGCTATGTGGCTGGATGGTAAGCGACAGAGCAATGACTCAAACACATTACAGTTCCTACCACATTTAGGAAACATTTTTTACGACCGCTCCACCTGTTTCTTGGATAAGTGAGGTAGTTCTACAGGCAATACATGGCAACGATCGATCACTCCACCTGTTTCTTGGATAAGTGAGGTAATTCTACAGCTAATAAATGTAAACGAGCACTGCCCTCCCGGGATGTGTGCTTTTATCAGACACACTCCAATCCAGGGTGCCAGACAATGCACTAAAAAGAGCAATTGAAATTCATAGCAAAAAGGCAGTTGGGTGTCTAACTGTATATTACACCCTAAACTTATAGTGAAATAAAAAAGATAGCAGCCTGCAAAGACTGTACGAAAAATAGAAATGCCCAAAGCAGCTTTTGTGTTTGGGTGTATATTATTCCCATATTAAAAGTGAAATTGAAAAAAAGGAGTCTGCAAAGACTGTACGATCGATAGAAATGCCCCAAGCCCCTTTTCTCTTTGGGGGTAGATTACACCCTACACTTATAGTGAAAGTTTCAAAAAGATGTCATCTTCAGCATCATCCTCACCCTCATCAGTGTGTACAACATCATCATCACAGACTATTAATTCATCTCCGCTGGAATCCACCATTAGAGAAGTGTCAGTATTTGGATGTATTTGCCGGTAAAGGCCCTCCTCGTGGAAGATGTAGTTCATTTTGATGGACATCATCTTTTCCACATTTTTAGGAAGTATCCACCTACGTCGATCACTGACAAGGTTCCCGGCTGTGCTGAATACTCTTTCTGAGTACACACTGGAGGGTGGGCAGCTTAGGTATTGCAAAGCAAGTTTGTACATGGGTCTACAAATGGCTTGTTTTTCCTCCCAGTATGGAAAGGGACTGTCTGACATTTCCATATCAAATAACTCTTGAAAATAATCCTCCACCATCCTTTGTATGTTAATAGTAGGATTGGATATAGTAGTTATGGGCAAGGTCACACATTTTTTGGTAAAATCTTTCAAACCAGCCCAGATGTCAAACTGTTGTGGTCTGGCACCTCCGTCATCCCTGCTTCTCTTTGGAAGTGCATTTTTTTCCGAGCAGCAGCTGCCTGAGAAACTGAAGGAGGAGACATTGTCAAGCCAAGGCCTAGTTCAGCGGACAACTTGCTGACCATTAGCTCCTTGCAAATGTTCAGATCTCTGTCATTTTGAAGCAAAGAATCAATGTAGGTCTTAAACCTAGGTTCAAGCACAGTCGCCAAAACGTAGTGATCCGACTTCAAGATCTTAATAACTCTTGGATCATTGCGAAGTGAATTAAGTACTTGATCTACAAGGCCAACATACTTTGCGGAATTGCTTTCTTTCATCTCCTCCATCAGTTTGTCAAGCTGCTTTTCCAATAGTCGAATTAAGGGAATGACTTGGCTCAAGCTAGCAGAGTCTGAACTCACTTCACACATCACAACTTCAAAAGGGTTCAGCACCTTGCACAGCACAGAAAGGATTCCCCACTGTGCAAGAGTGAAATACATTCCCCCTCCTTTCCCAATGTCATGGATTGTGCAATACACTTGTATGGCTTTGCAATGTTCCTCCATCCTCTGAAGCATGTACAGGGTGGAATTCCACCTTGTTAACACCTCTTGCTTAAGTTGGTGGCAAGTTAAATTGTTCTTGGAGCTGCTGCAATCTCCTACATGCTGTGGCAGACTGCCGTAAATGTCCTGAAATTTTACGGGCCACTGAAAGCATCTCCTGCACATCACGGTTATTTTTCAAGAAGCTCTGCATCACCAAGTTTATTGTGTGAGCAAAACAGGGAATGTGATGGAATTCACCCAGCTGTAATGCTCGCACAATATTGTTGGCGTTATCAGAAATAACATATCCTGGGGAGAGTCCAAGTGGTATAAGCCATGTATCAATGACATCCCTTAGTTTTCGTAACAAATTATCAGCTGTATCATCATCATCATCATGTATTTATATAGCGCCACTAATTCCGCAGCGCTGTACAGAGAACTCATTCACATCAGTCCCTGCCCCATTGGAGCTTACAGTCTAAATTCCCTAATATAGACACACACTCACACACAGACAGACAGAGAGGGAGACAGACAGACAGACAGAGACTAGGGTCAATTTTTGATAGCTTTCAATTAACCTACCAGTATGTTTTTGGAGTGTGGGAGGAAACCGGAGCCCCCGGAGGAAACCCACGCAAACACAGGGAGAACATACAAACTCCACACAGATAAAGCCATGGTCGGGAATCGAACTCATGACCCCAGTGCTGTGAGGCAGAAGTGCTAACCACTATGCCACTGTGCTGGCCCTGGGCCAGCTGTATGCCTGTTAGTGAAGCTGGTGATACAAAGAGTAGCCTACCTGTGAGAAATGTTACGTATTGGTGTACATGCTGCTGCTGTTCCTGCTGGTGAAGGTGAATGACCAACCCAGTGGGCTGTCACAGTCATATAATCTTTGATTTGGCCACTTCCACTTGTCCACATATCTGTGGTTAAGTGTACAGTGGGTAGAATGGCATTTTTGAGCCCAATTAGTACATTTTTACGAACGTTTTGGTACAGTTGCGGAATAGCATTACTTGAAATATGGTGTCGCGATGGAATTTTGTAACGGGGACACAAAACATCAATTAACTGTGAAAAACCAGCTGCGTTTATTGTGGATATTGGACGCAGATCTAACATTAGCGTAGTAGCCATGGCGTCTGTGATCCGCTTGGTGACTCAGTGACTACTGTCATATTTGCTTCCTCTAGCAAAAGATTGTTTCACAGTTAATTGTTGTAAAGTACTAGTGCTCTTCTTCTTGGGCTTCTTATGGGAGGAATATTCACCCCCAGCAGCAGCAACAGCAACAGTGGGACTAACGCTCAAACATTCTTCAAAGAAATCAATTACAGTGCAGGAGTCGTCAAGCCTTACCAAGTTGGATGCAGGGCTAACTCCGATCGATACTGAGGATATTGATGAGGACAGTGTTGTAGGTGTAGATTGCAGCCGTCGGGATGTAGGTGAGAAAAGGGTCCTAGCTGATGATGGAGTGCTTGTTGTTATTTTTTTACCATAGCTTTCAGATTTTCCCAACACCTCGCCATGAACTCGCGTCAAATGGTGTAACATGCATGAGGTTCCAAGATGGTTAAGGTCCCTCCCTCGACTGACTGTGGCTTGACATACACTACAAATGAAGTGGCTTTTTTGTTCTTATGCCCAGGCATGACAATGGGCTTCTTCTTGTCATGTGCCAGAACTGCTGCCACTGGTGCAGGACTTAAACAAACAACCTCCTACTCATCAAAATCCTCATTAGCGCCCTCGTCGACTACACAAATCTCCCCCTCATCCTCTTCTAATTCCAAAGTGGCATCCTCAATTATTGTATCACCGGCTACACTTGGGCTGTTCAGGCAAACATCAGCAGAAATGCTGAAAGGGCCCTTCTTTATGGGTACACTATCAGAATGGTCACGCTTACACATACCACTCTTGGATGGACTCTCCTCAGGGATTGGTGTCATCTGATTCTGAGCATACATTTTCCTCTAATGCCTTACTGTTTTCTTGCAGCTCGGCTTTCACACGTAAAAGTAGTTGTGCACCACTTTTGGACTCTGAATTACTTGGTCTTGCTTGGTCACAAGTGACCTTACAAGAGGAAGGCTCAGTAACATTTTTAGATCTCGCACTAATAGAGAAAGGCGAAGGCCTCATTCTCTCTTTGCCACTGTATGTGTAGAATGGAATGTTGGCTATTTTTTTTTATCGGCAGTTAAATTTTCCTCGATTACAGCTTTTTTTCATTTCAACACGGTAAAGGGTTTTTTTTGGTGTGTTTTTTACCCTGACTTAAAAAGGCTATGTACTTTTACATAGGCTTTACCAGATGACATACAGGGAAGACTACCATCAGGACTGGTGGCAGCAGCTGCTTGCTAATCCTGCTCATATGTGGACTGCTGTGAATCCATTTTAATGAGACCTAAAACACTTGTAGCACAAATTCAGAAATATATAGTGCTGGTATATTAGAATTTCAGCACCAGAAAATAGCTTTTTTCAAAGAGGGGAATATCTGACACCCCAAACACTTGTAGTGCAAATTCAGAAATATATAGTGCTGGTATATTACAATTTCAGCACCAGAAAATAGTAATTTATTTTTAGAAGAGGGGAATATCTGACACCCCAAACACTTGTAGTGCAAATTCAGAAATATATAGTGCTGGTATATTAGAATTTCAGCAGCAGAAAATAGCTTTTCTACAAGAGGGGAATATCTGACACCCCAAACGCTTGTAGTGTAAATTAAGAAAAATGCCTCCTACTACTCTCTTCCTGCTCTATTACTGCTCTCTTCCTACTCTATTCTTGCGACCTAACCCTTCTTTCTCCCTCTCTCAAATGGCGCTGGATCGCTGTGGAGGCGGATTTTTATTCTATCTAAAAATCGTGAGATCCGACGACGTCACAATGATGTTTTGCCTCGTTTTGGAATCCGAATAGGCAGGAGAGTACTGAGCCGACCTGGATTCCGGAAGTTTGGGCGGGTTCGGTTCTCGGGGAAACCGAGCCTGCCCATCTCTAGTTTAAAAGGACTACTTGCAATAAAAGGCATAAATCATACAATAATTAAATAAAGAGGTGTATAAATAATTAGCATTATGTGATATATGGCATACACACTTTCTATGCTTGGGATAATAGGGTGTTTGAATAGGCTGCTGGGATTGTTAGAAGTAAAGAGACATACAAACTTTTTGACTTCAAATAATGGGTTCTATAAATATATGTGCAAGCTATTGAAAAACATAAAACTTTATCATTTATATATTCCTCCAAATTCCTAGTTGTCATTTTCCCTGTACCTTTTGGGATTTTTGTAGGAATGATTTGACTTACTTCTTCCCGGGAACTTGTGAATGCCTAATTTCTTTAAAAGATGGGTACTAGAGAGCTACAGTGCCTAAAAACAAAAAGCCTTGTGCTCTGTGTCAAAAAGTACATAACACCACTGTCTAATCTGTACAGAATAAAGTACACCACATACAGAATGCGAGACATTCCACACCGCCGTGTTTACAAGTACTGGACACTATGTTTTGCCTATGGCAAGCATTTCTGTTGCATTACATAAATCTAATAGAAAATACACTGTAAACATAATGTTGGCTCAACCATTATAATATTATTGAAAGATGTAGAACAAATGGTGGCGATGTGCTCCAATTTTCTCTCTAGCTGTTGAGAAGTTTTCCTTTTGTAATAAATTCACATGCAACTTAAGAGCAGTCAAGCAGAGCAAGGATAGGAAAATAATTGCCTCTTTCTTAAGCTCTTGGCCTCCACTAAAAATAGGAGGGTAGAATTCCTTGCCTCTTTACTATTATATTTAACAATCTAATTAAAAGTGTTGTGTAGCTATTTCCCATTATAAAAACAAAGACAGTGTAGACCAATTAGACAGCTGTAGTTTACATATTGAGATTACCCTACGGCAACACTCTAATGAGCCCTCCATAAGATAGGTCTTATCTATAAACAAAAGTTAAATGAGTCCTAGTCATAGTAACAGGTGGCAATAAATCAGATTCCTCTCTTTAACTTTTATGTAAGTCACTTTCAGCTCAGCGGGGATTTGTCTTAACATAAAACAGATAGAAGGCTATACATTCGATTGTATGATTTTGTTGTTTTTTGCTAAGTATGTCTTAAATTATCCTAGACAGCCAGGGCTAGGACCTTCAAAGAGAAATGCCTCTGTACAGATTTTCTTTCCCACAAAAAAAACCTCTTGTGGTTATTCACAAGTCTATTAATTAAAGTGTAAAACTAGTAAAGGAATTACTCAACTGACTAATCAAGCATGCAACCACGTTGTGGAAAAGGAACCGGCTTTCTGTGTTTAAATAAAGAATTCAACTTTTGACATTGCAATGTTTCGGGATTTTTCCCCCCTGCTTTATTTCCATGATCTCAGTAATCCAGGTCATATCCCAGCTGTTCCTGGGTGGTGTTTTTTTTTTTTTTTTTTTTTTTACTTTTTTAATTTATACTTTTTTTGTTGCAGTAGTGGAAAATCGTTACTTGTCGTTGGTTGTGTTAAATGACATTTTTGTGTATACAGTCATAGCACTTACATTTAAAACAGCTGTGTATAGGGAAAGATTGCTTTTCGTTAAATAATTACATTTTTTGAGTGAACTGAGAGTTCAGAAGCACAAATGTATATACCCCAATGTATGGGTTTATATCCCTTTAAGAATTCAGACAGGTCTTAATGAGCAGTGATACTATGATGATCTGTGTGTGTGTGTGTGTGTGTGTGTGTGTGTGTGTGTGTGTACATGGACCGGATTTCTGAAGAAGTCAGGAAGCCCCAGGACTTGGAAGCAACATCTTAAGTACAGCAAGAGATGTCACATAATTTACTGTCTGTCAAGCGTTACCCAATAAGTGTGTGTTCCCAAATAATTGGCTAGTTATAAAAATGTTCTTAAGTGGCATAAAAAAGCCAGAACACAATTAAATGTTGTTTTAAATTGTCTCAAAATGAGACAGAAATGCATAACACTTAGATTAAATGTTTAAATAAGGAGCAGGCCCACAAAAGTGTTGCAAATGTATTTCATCGGGTAACAATTATCATCAAGGACTCGAACCAACACTTTTATGGCAGCCTCCTACTGCCGCTAACAGAAGAACATCTTTTTACTATGATATTGCACGTCTATGATTTTAACGCCTGTTCCAGAGGGCAGATTGGAGAATAGAGAATTTTGCAGGATAGTTGGTAAATAGGGTACAAAACAAAACAAAATAAAAAATAAACCAAATAAATTTTTTAAAATGTACCCCAAGATTGTTAGATCTTATGTGCCAATTTCCCATCACCCTTTACATCTCATGAGTCCTACTACTCTCTCTGTTGCCACCTACATCTACAGTTTTCAAGCAGTGTGTTAAGTGCTGAGATTGCGCAAAGTCCCTTGTTATGGCACTGTCTATCCATGTTGGTGTATTGTGCCTGTCTACTCGACTGGGTGAATAATATTGAAGTTACCTATGTCTTACTTACTTAACTATAATAATCACCAATATGGATTTGTGCAGACACACACTCTAAGGCCAAAAGTGTGCTTCCTAACTTTTAACACATGGGAATTAATATACTATTCTAACACAAAGCCAATCCAAGCATCTAAATGTTAACAGCTGCTCATAATAGTGATGTAAGGCATATCATAATGCCATATATCATAATCATATCATAATGGTGTAGTATGATCGAGAGCAATCGTATCTCTATCCAAAACAAAATTCACACATCCAACGTATTTGTTTCTATTACGGTTAAAACATCATTTATTGTTTAAATTCCCCTACTCCAATAAGTATTTTTGCAATTAATACTTAAACTATTTGCTCCAATTAAATCTTTCTATTTATCTGCCACGAATGTGCCATATATGCTTCTTGTGCTTCATTCTCTACTCTATAAGCTCATAAGCTAACATGTTACATTCTGTATCCAAATTTCAACCTGTGTTTACTATGTTGCTTGGACTCATTATACAATGAACTGTGATATCATATGTCCCACTGTTGATATACTGTTTACTCTTTACTGCTCTGTAACAGATGATATTCTGTTAAACTGGCATTACATTATATTATTATACCATTACATTAGGCCAACATTCTTATCTTATCTAAATGACAATAAAATAAATACATTTAGGTATAATATAGAGAATTATTTACATAAAAAAACTTTACATATGTAGCCCTTATGCCGCCGGGTACCTCAATGCACCTGTTGGGGAGAGATGTGATAAACCTTGCGATCAAGGTCATCTCACCATTTCTTGACTTCTCATCCAAGTGCCTCCTCCTGTCTTATTCCCTCTTCAGGCTGTAGACCTTAGCAGTGTCCACCCGGGGCTGACTTGGGAAATCCCCATCTAATTCCATAAAAGTAACTTGTAGAAAATAGAACCCACACAAAGAGACGTTGTAACTTAATTGCCTGAAACCTGATAAGTAGAGGATGGGAATTGGAGACATAAAAGATGAACTGATCACTGTAGACATCTTAAAACAGTCAGCTGCTGTCAACCACAATTGTCCTTCACCATTTATCTTTATCTTCTTGCTCTTCTGGTTCTGGAGAAGGCTTTTACTGTTGTGCTTGCCGGGCACTCCTGTCGTAGCTGTGTGTAGCCTGGTGTTTCCTGCAACATTATGTTTGCTGCTGGATACAGAGTCTGGACCCTAGTTCTCCATGATTGGCAGCAGCTGTTGATTACCTGAGATTACCAATGGAGGAAGGGAGATGGCAACAGCAATGCAGTTGAACTGACTAGGTACAGCACCTAAAATGAGATGATATTCAGTAGACCTTCTAGCTATGGGCTCACAGCCTGATACAAGAGATTGTATACAGGCAACATGGATGAATGGAGAAGCTAACAAGTGTACGTTCTGGGCCATAAATGGGCTTGAATTCAAACAAAATGAGGTAACAAAAACATTGTTACAACATTAATGACAATAATAAGACTGGCAGCAACGTTGCAGAACGACAATGTAAATGAGGATAACTTGCAATGTGTGACAGAAAATGATCATGGGAGATGAAGTCCCAACCAACACTGGTATTATGAAGAAGATAATGTGGTGGGTGACATACCCAGTTCTAGGGGTAACTGGCGATTCATCCATTTAGGATGTAAGCTCTCACCAGCAGGGCCCTTTATCTTCGTGTTCTACATTTGCATCAACCTCTGTACCTCTAGGCCCCCTTCCCTAGACTGTAACATGGGGAAAAAGACTCTGGATGTGGTGTGGTGCAGAATTAGGCAGTTTACTCACACGGGCAGGGTACCTAATTCTCACATTGGAAATGTTGGCATTTAACCTGCCAACATGAACATGTTGACAGGCTAAATGCCGACACTTCCATTGTGCTGACAGGTTGAAAATGTCAATAGCCAACATTAAAAGAGCAATGGCATCGAGCCCGGTGGCTTTACCCCAGACCTGACGCCATTACTCTTTTAACTATCGTCATTGTCGGAATTATGACAGCCAATGACATTCCAATGTTGGAATTATGACAGCCAATGGCTCACACATGCAGCAGACACTGACCAGTGTCTGGGTACCTGGAGGCTCTTTAAATATGAATCAAAGGCTAGGAATATCCTCCAGTGACTCTCCTTTCCAAACTGCATTATAGATGGGGTAGTAGCACAGAGAACCTGAAGCAGTATCAAAGAGACAGGACAAGCAGCAGAGAAATTGAACACTTTTGGACTCTGGACTCCCTCAGTCTGTCAGTGCTGGACCTGGACTCACTCTGTTCTCCTGGGCTGGACCTGAACTCCTTCTGTTTCTCTGGCAGCTGGTACACAAGGGCTGGCAGCTTACTTTCTGGTTGTCTCAGACTCTGATAGTCTGGCAGCTAGCTCTAGTAATATAGCTGCTCTTCCATATAAATTGGCAGCTATTCAGACTAGACTGCAGGCTTGTCTGTAAATTGGCAGTTCTCTGTGTTAAAAGTGTAGGTTGCTCTGTGAAACTTGCATTTCTCTCTGACAGATGTGCAGCCCTTCTCGTCTTCTACCATTTTTAAATCTTCTTCATGTGCATTGTACACTCTCTGCTCCGCTGCTAGTCTTAGTACACTTGAGCACACAGTACTCACTCTCAGTGCATGTTTCCTCCTATTTAACAAGTTCAGCAACTATATTTCCACTAATATCTGCAACTCTGTGGTATGACCTGGAAATGGCCATGGCTAGTTCCTCAACTACCAAGCTCCCACATTTTTCTTCTTCCTCTATTCCGGCACCAAAGATCACGGTAAGAGGCTTCTGATTGACTGTCTATTAAATAGGACATTACCTTATTTTACGTCCTCGTCGGGAGCTGTCCATGTCGGCAATGAAGGTATATTTTCATCCATTACGTTGAATCAAGCACAGAATAAAATCCACGGTAAGTATATATTATTGCCACTACATTACAGAAAAACTTGGGCCAAAATTATCTCAGTTATGTATGGGGCCATATTATTTTCTTTCTTATTTTATGGGGGCAGTTTTTATTTATTTATTATTTTGCGAGGCTTTCATTTTTATTTGTTCCTTTATTTAAGAAACAGGGGTATAAATTACTTCTTTCTTTCCTAAATGGATACATTAATTATTAATTTGTTAAGAAACGGGGGCATCATAATTTTCTTAATTGAATAATGGGGGCACTATTGCAGATTTATTTAGAAATGGGCCACTCTGTTTTTAGCTATTATTATGGAGACATGTCAACACTATTTACTAATTCCCTGGTACCCACCGGCCAGGGGTACCAGGAGTGGAACAGTGCTACTTAGCATTGGGTCAGGCACGGCTAGGAGCGGGGACCCAAATCTTTGTTAAGGCCCTCCCCAAGAAGACAGGGCTCGATGCTGAGTAGCACTGGGCTGTTCCACAAGGGTAGTTAGGGTTAGTTTTATCATTTCTTTAAGTATTTATTTAGTTTTCTATGTAATGACATGTGGGATAGCTCAAACTGCATACAGTCTGAGCATGCTCCTCTCACAACCACCTATTTTTTCCCAGTGATATTTTCTGCCTTTTCCTGTGAATTGACAAAGCGCGATTCGATAAAGTTAGCACTTTTTATTCTTTTCATGAAAAAAAATTGTAAATCGCCAGTTTGCAGCGGGTTCGGTTTTGGTAACTCTGGTGGTTTGAAAACTGCCTTAAAACCCACAGAAATGTGGAGGTTTCAATAAAGTAAATTTACACTTAAATATTAACAATTGAGTACTCTCCCTAGCTTTCACATGCTGTCTGTGGCTTCTACAGAAATTTTAGATGGTTGATTGGAAGTGGGTGGAGCCAATCAGAGAACCCAAAAGTGAAATATTATTTAATTATTATTGTTTATTAATATAGCTCAGATTGCATTAAACAGCGCTGTACTAAGAATATGGAATCATTCACCTCATTCCCTGCCCCATTGCACTTTGCATTCTAAATTCCCTAACACACACATACTTACACACTAGTGTCCATTCTTTTAGAAGTCTGTAGGAGGAAACTGAAGCACCTGGAGGAAATGAATACAAACATGGGGAGAACATACAGGGCCTGATTCATTTAGGAAAGTAAGGCAAAAAAATGAGTATATTTTCTCCTGGACAAAACCATGTTACAATGAAAGGGTGCAAATTAGTTTATTATTTTACACATAAGCTAAATACTGGCTGTTTTTTCATGTAGCACACAAATACTTGATAGCTTTATTTGTACACTGAAATTTAAAGTTGATCTAGGACATGCTCTACCCAAACCACAAATCTGCCATCACATTTTAAATTTTCCTCCCCCTCCAATGCAACATGGTTTTGCCCAGGTGCAAAGTTATTAATATTTTTTTGCTTTACTTTCTTTAATGAATCAGGTCCACAAACTCCACACAAACAGAACTCTCAAAGCATATTGAGAGCAAGGTAAATTTCACACAATATTCTGCAAAATTGAGATGAAATTTGGGTGAATTGAAAGGGAAAGAAAAATTAATAACTATAATCTGCATTTTTTTTTTAATCATTTGGGGAATATAAATTAATAAATATGTGGACTGTTCTTTTAATACTATTAAAATAGTCTGGAGGCATTTCAAGGCACTGTGTATTGTAAAGTCATTATTTTCAGAGAACTTTATACAGCAAGAGTATTAGGTTACTTTCTAAAAATATAGAAGATATTTATATTTTAACATTTTGTCCTTGAAAAATTAGGTGGTTACAGAATATGAAAATAGACTATAATCTTTCAATAAACAATAGTAGGTTGAAATACAAATTGCACATTTTAAATGAACAGGCTGTGACATTGGATGTTGCTGTTACAGTAGACTTTATAATAGCGTTTAAAATACTGCATTTAGCAATGTATATATTTGTTCTGCTAAAGGACAAAGACTTGCAACATACTGAAAATAATATTTACAGTAGGTGCATTGGCACAAAACTAAATGCAGCAGATGGCAGATTAAAAATACAAATACACATTAAATAAAAACTATCCACTAGGCTATTTCAGTGGGTTAACCGCTTGCTGACTGTGTGTTGTTTACCACGCAGCAGTGGTCAACTATCCCGGTAATGCCGATTTAAAGCAGCAGGCAGAAAATGGGGTCTGCACTCTCCTGTTGGTGCAAACACCAGCAACCCGGATATTGACGGAGAAACCGCAGAATGTGCCAGGAACAATTTTATTCCTGACACACCGATCAGTAAATGCTATATACTGCTTGACAGATAATTCTGTGACATCACTAATGTAATGTCATACTTGTCAACTATCCCAGAATGTCCGGGAGACTCCCGAATTCCGAGTAGGTCTTCCAGACTCCTGGGAGAGTAGGGCAACCTCCCGCACTTCCTAGTGGAATGGGCAGGATTTGAGCCGCCATGATACGATTCTCATGGAGTCTTGTCATTTTGGCCCCGCCCCCACTGTAATA
Source organism: Mixophyes fleayi (assembly GCF_038048845.1). Taxonomy (NCBI): domain Eukaryota; kingdom Metazoa; phylum Chordata; class Amphibia; order Anura; family Limnodynastidae; genus Mixophyes; species Mixophyes fleayi. The sequence continues at coordinate 41,266,186 of NC_134403.1, read as the reverse complement.
TGTTGCAATTATACAAGCCCCACCCCCTCCGCCCATACCCTCCTGGAGGGGAACATCAGAAAAGGTGGCTTGTATGTGTAATGTCAAAGGGACTTCTCCCAGTAGAGGGCAGTCCCTGTATCAGGTCCCTGTAACTAATGTAGCTCTATTTGATACGGTTTGAATCCTTTTGAGCTGTTAAAAGAGGAAACCCATCAAGCAAACAAGGGTCTCCTGGCTTTTTAAATTATAACAATATATTAAAACTAATAACAATAGTGAAAAAGTAAAAATAAATGAATAAAACATGCAGCGCCCTGGATCTCAGATTAATAGCTGAGAGGAGTTTGTATGTTCTCCCCGTGTTTGCGTGGGTTTCCTCTGGGTGCTCCGGTTTCCTCCCACACTCCACAAAACATACTGGTAGGTTAATTGGCTGCTATTAAATTACCCTTAGTCTCTGTCTCTGTCTCTGTGTGTGTGTGTATATTAGGGGAATTAAATTGTAAGCTCCAATGGGGCAGGGACTGATGTGAGTGAGTTCTCTGTACAGCGCTGCGGAATTAGTGGCGCTATATAAATAGATGATGATGATGATGATGAACACAACTCACGGTTATAGAGCTTAGTATTACTGTGTCATATGATTATATGAACAGCCAGCCTCACTGAATCATGATATGAGCGCAGTTTTATTGTTTGCAATGTTAGTAGTACATGAGAAAGCCGCATTACCCATTTGTTACACAGAATTATAATGTAATGAGAGAAGAGTGCCTGGACTATTATTATTATTAATAAATTCTATAGTCACATGTTCCACATAAAAATGTAATTACATACAAACTCAAGTACAAAGAACAAATACAAATGAAATAAAATACATCTGTTGTTTTCCCCTTAAAAAATCCAATGGGAATTTCCCTTTCCAAATGCAAATGTCAATTAAGTAATGTAACTAGACAGCTGAGACTTGATGTACTATAGCTAATGATTTAAGTACTATCTGCTGGAGGGGTCAATATACAATCAGCCAATCAGAGGAGGCTACATATTTCAGCTGATTCATTATCATCACTGCGTATCAGTGCACCAGCCCTTCAGCACCTGCTGAAGACACACCTGGGGGTAAATGTATCAATCTGCGGGTTCTTCAACACCCGCGTGTTCAGCCTCTTCCGCGATTTAATTTCAAGCGGCGTTGCATTGTAAAGGGTTAACTTCCCTTTACAATGCAGCGCCGCTTGAAAATTAATCGCGGAAGAGGCTGAACACACGGGTGTTGAAGAACCCGCAGATTGATACATTTACCCCCTGGTCTATTTGAGCTGCACTAAGTGGACACGCCCTTACTATACTAGGCCTGCCCCTTCTCTACGCTATTTTTCCTCTCCTGGGGGGGGGCTTCTCACAGATTCACTTGAAGCACAGCTTTTACTTACATCATATCATTCCTTTTAACTCAAAATAAATAACACATATTTGGCATCTTTAGAACTAGATTATTATTAATTTTAAGTGAATTAATGATTATGCACCAGCTTTATAAAAGTTAGAAAAAGCTGAATCTTCAAAAAGAATATCTCCCCCTAAGTTTGCCTAGTGTTTTCTGTATAGCATGCTCAAAAAAAGCTATTTATTCCAATATGGTACCAAAAACAAACTCTATCCTTCTGGGGAAATGTTAAATGTCCTTTGTTAAAGAAAAACAAATAAGCAAAAAAAACTATTTTAAGTGAAAACAGACTTAAAATATTGGCTTGGTCATATAGGGGGGGAATCCCGTGAGTCATAATGTGGTTAGACAATAATATGTTTATATATTTACAATGAACGGAAACATACATGGGCAAAATATTTGTGCTGGAAGATCACATCAATATCCAGTTACATTACCATTATCACATTCGCTCAAACATAACACGAGTCAAAACATGACAGTTAAGAAAGTGAAAACTAGGGGTCCCTCTCCTATTTCTAACATAAATCATTTCATGCATTTTTCATGATTTTCGCATAAAAAAAATACTCATACTATAAAAGGAGTTAAAGGTCTACTGTATTAAAAGAAAACCAGCAAACGAAATGCATAATAGATGAAAAAAATCATGGATGTCAAAAACTCTCCCAGGTGCTGGATATATAAAATGTTTTTGAAATAATAAAAATATTCTCTAATTTCTACATTACCACTCACTTTCAGCAGGGGAGGGAAAGCATCAATGTCTCTGGGCAATTTGATTGGAGATGGTTTTGTGATATATATATATATATATATTTATATTGTACTGAAACGTATAGATAAGTGGATGCATGTTAAATATATTATAGCAATGGTTATACAAAACATTTGAACATATTTGTACAATGTTTAAATTAATTTTGCATCATTTAAAGAGAACCAGTCCTTGTTTGGATTGGTGCATTTATAAAAAAAAAAGCTTTCCGCCTTGTGCTCCTTCCGCCTGGGAGAGAGCCTGTAATTTAGCCTGATCTCTGCTCATTGCTCAATCTTGCTTCTTAGCTGAGTTTCTGTATGTGATATGATCTTTCATCACAGCTACCCTGCCTCACTTGGAGAATTATAGTTTCTCCATAAATATGTTAATTATGCTACATGTAAAATGTTGAATTCTTATTTTGTTATGCAATCCACAGCATTGATATAGGCTACACTATACTGTGTTTGTGTCTGATGTACTTTTATAATGCAAGATAACTTCTGACATTAATTAGTGCCTACCCACCATCATCAAAGACCTTGATGTAATGTTCTGATATAGGTAATGAGAATATATCCAATAAAAATCCTACCACACGGGTGCTTAATATTAACCTCATTTGGATTCCAAAAAACTTTTGATTGTCACTTGATATTAATCTACTCAAGGTATAAATGGATATATAGATAAATTATTCTACACACACGGGTATCCTGATAGCTTACTTTTCAATAAATTGACGGTAAAACACATTGGCACACAGTCTTGATGGTCAGTATACAGATATTTACATTATTAATATGTGTCAATGCTCAGTGAAAGTAGAAATAAAATATGAGCCATAGACTTCAATGTAGCAATGCCCCCGACAGCCACAGTATGCGCTCTACTTATCAAAGGGAGAAGAGCCTGATCTCCAAGGGGTTGATCAAGGGGTTGATAGCACTACTAAGGCCATGCCACTCTGACTCCTGGCGGGGGAAGATATCATTTCACCATCATATATTAGGGGCATTTAACACTTGGCGTAAATGTCAGGAAAATGTTGGCTGTGTAAACCCTAAGGGCTAGATTTACTAAGCTGCGGGTTTGAAAAAGTGGGGATGTTGCCTATAGCAACCAATCAGATTCTAGCTATCATTTTGTAAAAGGGACTAAATAAATGAAAGCTAGAATCTGATTGGTTGCTATAGGCAACATCCCCACTTTTTCAAACCCGCAGCTTAGTAAATCTAGCCCTAAGACTTTTGAACTCACAGACTGGAAATAGCCTGAGGCCATAAAGTGTAGAGCACACAATAATTTTTGCAGCACATACACTGCATAGGTCCTTAGTGTTAAAGGCTCTAAATCATTTCTCCCTATTGTTATTATTATTACCATTTTTTTATATAGCGCCACTAATTCCGCAGCGCTGTACAGAGAACTCACTCACATCAGTCCCTGCCCCATTGGGTCTTATAGTCTAAATTCCCTTACATACACACAGACAGACAGACACACAGACTAGGGTCAATTTGTTAGCAGCCAATTAACCTACCAGTATGTTTTTGGAGTGTGGGAGGAAACCGGAGCACCCGGAGCAAACCCATGCAAACACAGGGAGAACATACAAACTCCTCACAGATAAGGCCATGGTCAGGAATTGAACTCAAGACCCCAGCGCTGTGAGGCAGAAGTGTTAACCACTAAGCCACCGTGCTATTAAAGCTGCAGGAGGTTTGTACATTTCAGAAGAATCGTCTGCATGACCACCTGATCTGAGAGAGAGTCCAGGGCCAATCGAGCTCTATATACTTGGGCAGTGCACGACCTGCGTGGACTCCAGATCCGGTGCTGAGGCTCCTTCCCCCTCCTAGACGGTGGAACTCAGTAACCAAAATTCATTATGTTTCCACAGCTGTAATTGCAAGGGGTTTCGGGTGGGTTTTTATAAGCTTCCTGAAAGCTAATATACCGCAGGTGGACGATTTGAGCCACCTTGACTGCCGGAGGCACCTCTTGTTTTGCTGGGTTTTCTGTGGGTTTCCTAGCGGTTTTCAAAACAGCAACTTCATATATACGTTGGTTTGTATTCAGAACATGGTAAAATTCGTGATGGCGGTTTTAAACAAGTCATGTTTGAAAAATGAGGCTTTCTAGCAGTTTCCTGGCTTTTTAGTCTTCAATAAATCCAACCAAGCTCAACTAAAAAAATGTCCATAACCGTTAATTTGATAAATTCCCACCATAATTTGAGTTTCTACGGAATGGTCATGAAAACAAAGTGCAGGAAAGCCCTTCACCACTAGTTTGGATGCTACTGTATATGGAATGAGCTATTTAAATAACTGAATTGTACAGGCCTTTTAGAATATAATGTCACTTAGACATCTAGGCCCTGAGTCATTAAGGCACGCATATTGAGCGCAACTTATGATTGCTTTAGAAGTTCTGTAAATCTGGTATCCATCAAGGAACGGTTGTGAAGATACTTGAGGTGATGACTACAGGTGTAGGTTTACTCTGCTCTATTAGACAAGATACTGCAGGAGACATAAAATACCTATGCAGAATGTAAACTCACCAAAGAATGCACAGAAAAAAAAAACAACTATTCAAATAATGTTACCTGTTAATAATATAGGGCCTGATTCATTAAGAAACTTAGGCTAGAAATTTTTTACTTAAGTCTCCTGGACAAAACCATGTTAAAATGCGAGGGGTGCAAATTTGTTTTCTATTTTGCACATAAGTTAAAGAATGTTTTTTCATGTAGCACAAAAATACTTGACAGCTTATTTGTACGCTGAAATTTAAAGTTGATATTTGTGTGATACATAACTTAATCCTACTTCTGACAGTCCTGCGCTGAACACACCTGACCCGCTACATCAATTGTCTAAGTTGTTCCCGCAACTTCTCTATGTATTCCAGCATGGTTGCCCTGAAATCTTTCTCCCAGCTCTTAAAAACCAGGTCCAGGGGTCCTCGAACCCTCCAGCCACACAGTAACTTGAAAGTGGAGTATATGGTAGACTCTTGCGGTACTTTGTGCAAAGCAAATAGCAGCTGCTGCATAGACATCCAGGGGTAAATGTATCAAGCTGAGAGTTTTCCGGCGGGTTTGAAAAACCAATCAGATTCTAGCTATCATTTATTTAGTACATTCTACAAAATGATAGCTAGAATCTGATTGGTTGCTATAGGCAACATCTCCACTTTTCAAACCCGCCGGCAAACTCTCAGCTTGATACATTTACCCCCCAGTCTCTCCTGTCTGAGTAGAAATATGCAACAGCAATTGTTTAAGGGTACCATTGAACCTCCTTACAGAGTCCTTGGGATGGTATAGGGTGGTGTGTATTGGTCTAATCCCAAATTTCTTCCTGGATTTGGGACCCGTTGTCTCTGATTACCTGCTAGAGAAATCCTAATATAGTGTCTGGTGGAGGTAAATTTAAATGCAGAGTTTAGGCCAGAAGGTGTAAGTACTGTTTAAATAAACAAATGTTAAATACAGTATCTTTGTCAAGTCTGATATGGATGAGGTGTTATGTCCTAAACTTGCTATAGTGATTTTATTTTTTTATGTTTGTTGACATCACGTCAACAAACATAAAAAAATAAAATCACTATAGCAAGTTTAGGACATAACAGAGAGAGCTGCTGATATATTCACACCGCTCAGATATTATGCTAACACATATTAGCAATACTTAATTGTACTTACATGCATCTAAAGAAATATTTTCTGAACTATTAATTTTAAAAACATAAAAACATATAATATTGTAAACCCCAACAAGTGCAGCAGGTATTGTAATATTTATGTTGCTTACTCATAAGGCAGACAGAAGCTTAAAGCCAAAAATCATGCAGATCACAGACAGAACATGCAGCTGGATTGGCACTTTTAAAATGTTGCCAAAAAACTCAGACAACTAGACCCGACTTGTACAATGATGCATTCATATATCTCCTACAATTGCAATTATGGTGAATACTTCATTTTAGAACTATTGTCTGTCTCAAGACATTACTGACGCTCATGAATAGTGTCACATTTAAAAGAAAATTAGCCACTGTTCAGCAGAGATGGCAGCAGTGCTGTGGGAATGACTAAGGCATGGCGGAACAGGAATATCAGAACTTCAGACAGTGGTGTACGTAAACAGTTTAGAACAAGCATGTGATTAGCGAGTGATTTCAAAGGCTTGAGATATATGCTTATCCAGGGCTATCGTGTGGATGTACTTTATAGACACCAACAGATGTTTATGGCTTATTCACATAGTTGATCTAGGAGGGGACGCTAGACACACAGCTGTCAACTACAGGGAGAAAAAAAAAGACTGCAAATTCTTTAGTACTAATTTATTGTGCTGTTTTGCGTTTCTTATTTTACTTAAGCGAATGGCAACACATTTGCATTTTTAGCATTACTAATATTACTTTTCAAGATATATGGCACACTTGCCATTTTTAATTAATCAATGCCGTTTTTATTATCTCTATTAACTGCTGTAATTAAATGTATCTGTTTCAGAAACAAAGAAATTATTGGATTATATGTTTCAGAATTTACCTTTTCCCTAGAAACAATACTCAGTTTATATACTGTTTTATTAATGTTGCATTTATTTGACCTTCATATGCATGTTTCTTAAGGAAGACGGCTTATAAAAAAACAGCCCCTGGACAACTGGATAAGAATGTGTGTGTGAGGGGGGTTGTTTTAACAGATTGAATAACATTGTAATTTAAAATTATTTAATGGATCTTCGGCATGTTTTTGATGAGATATAGCGCAGCCTGTTTATTCTGTCTCTATATAATCCCTGGCTTTTGTGCTGTTGTTGTAATATTAAGATATTCCTGTGAACATCACAAGCCAATTCTTGAGATCAAGATATAGACACTGAAATTTGGCTAATAATAATAATAATGTGGCAGAATCTAATCTTGCATATTGCATCTAATATGCAAACAAATAAATATTATGAACCATATTTTAAGTGCAACTGCCTGATTAGGAAAGAATTTTTGTACTGCAAAAGAAAATATTTATTTTATTGAACATTCCTATACGGAATGATGTCATTGGCTGTTATTGCAAATACCATATTCAGATATATAGGGGCCAATCCTAGAATTACCCGGCCTGCGCACTATTACCGTTACTACGATAAAAGACATTTTGTCTAGAGCCCAGCAGGGGAACTTCTGTGGAAGTACAGCTCATCTCCACCCCCCCTCCACCCCCTGATACAGCACCCACCAATGGTTAAGAAGGATAGGCCCAGGGGTTTGACCAGGGAGGGGAAAACACTGTAGAAATTAGACCCTAGATCAGTGGTTCCCAAACTTTTTCAGTTTGCGGCACACTTAGAGTCTCCATAATTATTTCAAGGCACCCCTCCAAAATAATTACCGAGCAGTCCCGTTTTTAGTTGGGTCAAAAAAACGTAATAAGTATTTAGGTCAGGACAGAAATATTTATTTAGTTGTATGCAAAAATAATACACATAAATCCAACGGAAAAGAATTGTGTTTATTTTTTTCAATTGTATTCCTGTTAAAGAATAATTTACAGCTAACTCACACTATGCCCTCCTTCATCTCCACACATTCTGTGCCCTCCTTCATCTCCACATACTCTGTGCCCTCCTTCATCTCCACACTCTGTGTCCTCCTTCATCTCTACACTCTGTGCCCTCCTTCATCTCCACACACTCTGTGCCCTCCTTCATCTCCACACTCTGTGTCCTCCTTCATCTCTACACTCTGTGCCCTCCTTCATCTCCACACACTGTGCCCTCCTTCATCTCCACACTTTCTGTGCCCTCCTTCATCTCCACACACTCTGTGCCCTCCTTCATCTCCACACGCTCTGTGCCCCTGCATCCACTCACTCTGTGCCCCTGCATCCACTTACTCTGTACCCCTGCATCCACTCACTCTGTGCCCCTGCATCCACACACTCTGTGCCCCTGCATCCACTCACTCTGTGCCCCTGCATCTATTCACTCTTTGCCCCTGCATCCAATCACGCTGCCCACTTTGCATCCTCTCAATCTGCCCTTTCTGCATCCCCTTCTCTTCCTGGCGGCAGCACCCCTGCACACACTTTGGGAACCGCTGCCCTAGATATAAGGGGGTGGGGGAGATATTCATTGTGAGATTTGATTCATGGAAGGTGCAGTGTAGCTGGTTTTGAGTTTTCGTTCTCTACCGATGGACTACAGCTGCAGCTAAGAGAAGAACTCCATGGGTCTTTAAATCAGGACATCCAGGTGACTGTAGCTCCTTAAGCTAGTGGGGTAAGGGACAGATAATGTGGTAAACCTGCCTGGCATTTATTATTTACTGTGTGTATATAATGATCTAATGATTGTTTTTGTTACAGTAAATGTACTGTTGTACTTTTCTAACTGCATTTGCCTGAGTGACTAATAAGAACCTTAGAAGGTACTGGGTAGGCTTTCCTGGCTTAGGAAGGCAAACCGTGGGTGGCCAACCAGAGTGGGTAGAATTGGGCCAGAAAACTTGGTATCTTCACAGAAGGGTAACAAGAAAACAGAGAAACATTTAATTTTTCCTATGTAAATAGCATGAATTAAGCAGAGATGTTGAAGGTAAGTAGTTTACAGTTAGACAGTGGAAAGATAGAGGTAGGTAGTTTTGTGACTCTTTCAAGCAAGGGTGTAGCTATAGCCTAGCAGGTCATGTGACTGCGATGGGCCCCTGCAGCACTTTAGTACAGTGTGTCCTGTCCCAGTGAAAAACTACTCCCATAAAGTACACAATTAATATAACTGTTTAACAGATGTATCCAGGCAGTTATACAGTTGGAGATATAATCAGGATAAAATGACTATACTGTATAGATTATTGAGATTAATGTGTCAAATTACTACTAAAGCAATCATTACTCTGCCTTATTGGATACAGACTGGAAATGGAGCAAACATCCTGATGGGTATGACTTTATGATCATGCATAGGGGACTCTCACTCATACTTTTGTTATGGAGCCCATATTTCTAATTACGGCTCCTGCGTCCAACACTTGTAAAAATTAGAATGAGGATGTACCAGGTGGTAAGAGTGAGTAGCTTAGAAGTAACAGCACTGGTGGGGTCATCAATGGCAATGTTAAAGTCACCAAGAGTGAGAGTAGGTCCTCAGAGGAGAAGATATGTGGATGTCGGCAAACAAAATTGTCCAGTAATTGTAACATAGGGTCAGACGGCCTGTAAATGACTGGAGCCAGGAGAGGCCAGAATTAGAAAATGTTTGTTGATTTTGAAAAAAGAGAAGGAGGGGGAAGGAAGAGGAGCAAGGACATGGTTAGTGCTGTACCGCCTGGTTTCTCATTATGTCCTGGAAAAAGGTGCAGATTGCTAAAGGATAGTACTGCAGCAGAGGTGGTAGCCAAAGGTAATAATCTGGCATTAGAAAATTAAATAGTAATAATAATAATAAGAAGAAGAATAATAATAATTAAAATTCAGTTCCATGTAACATCGTTCACTTTAAACTACTCCATCTGCATAAATATTGATAATAAAAACTGTATATCACATAGATAATGAGAACCCAGTGGCGGAACGACCATTGGTGCAGCAGGTGGGGTGATCCGGGGCCCATGGAGATAATGGAGGTCCACTGCATGGGGAACTAGCGGGCTCTGGGCCCCAGTTCCTTCCTCTCCGCTTCCCTGCATCGGGACCCACAGCTCGCTAGTTCCACCTCTGTCAGAACCTTACAAACCCTTAACAAACATAGCAAATATAATGCTCTTTTGCTATGGTATTTAATTAATTCACGAAGAATGATAACGTCTTGCTGATATAACATGAATTAAAATAACAAAAACAAGAAAACAGAAATATTTTGGTAGCTCTTTTTTATCACTTCGTATAAAGATGTAACTTTAATTTTGTTCAATTATGTATGATGTATTAACAGGCTTCATGAGGATAACGAGCTTGATTCTAATAAACATCTAGAATGGGAGTTTAATGGCTGGTTCTATTTAAACAGCTCTGCAGCAATTACTGCACATCAAACTGACGGTTGTTCTACATGCGTAATCTGCTACTGAACTTTCAAGTGTTTGCTTGACAACTCACCTCGCACCTCTGCACTCTGTGGATGTTTTAATGGATTTATATGATTAGACACTGACCCCGGCTATCATTATCTAACATTTGGCATTGTTTGACTTGTAGACAGTTCCTCATCTTTAGTTATTTAAACCAATTACTTATCCTGTCCTAATCTGCTTTATGTTTTAAACACTTAATAATGTCAACTTTTCCATCTCTAAATATGATATTAATTAAGAAGTGGATAAAAGTGCTGTTTGATTTGGTCCTGTTTATTGGCTTAATGGAAATGTTTGATATGGCCACACATTCCTTACGTCCGACAAAGCCTCAAAGCATTAAGAATAAAGAGCTTATGTCATTTACAATGCTGACTTGGATAATATTTAACAGTTGAAAATCTAATGGTTCCTGCTCAGGAAAGGTCGAAAACATTAAATTTGACTTTTACAAGCTTCAAAACCAATATGTTCACATGACATTCGAGGGCACAGTTAAGCCATTTTGTTGTCATGTTGGATAAAAAATGTAAATGCTAATGTAATATGCGTAATATTTCGTGCAAATAAAATAGCCATTCCTATAGATCAAAGCTTTACAATGTATTTAGGTATTTCTATAATAGTGATGAACGATGTGAGGAAAAAAGTTGATAGCTCAATAGATGTTTACACTATGTCGCCAGTATTGCATCCTACAGCTAATATGTTGGGGTCCACAGATGGGTCTGAACATTTGGTGGTTCTAATAAGCTTAAAATAAGGGAATCATGAATAAAGTGACCATGACAACTGCTTGCCAATAAACGTTAAGATGTGGAGTGACATTATATCTAGGAGATATTATAATGAAATTAATACAGTTGAATGCACTCTTTTGCAAGAATAAACCTAACGGTAAGTGACGGTGTTAAGAACCTGTTATAAAGAGGGAGCACGGTATATATAGGTTAAGCGCATGATCTCGTAACCGCCAAAGCACTGTGGGCACTTTAGGCTTGCTTAGGGCCTGATTAAGGGTTCTGGCCGCCCTACGCTAATATACCCATAGTCCCTCAACTCTCTAAAGGACTAGTCAAGAGTATTCTCCAGCATTCAAATTTAGACAGATTGTGCTGTTCTCTTGCAGCTTTGGTGTCTTTTAGCTGGCTTCTGGATAGATGGGGACTTTTTAAAAAAAAAATCTGTAAAAATTGTGTTAGGATGAATAATATTAACAAACCCTAAATGATTTGGCTCAAACAGAACACTCTAGTATGGCCAGATAATACTACCCCCTTGCACAGGCATATATTGTGGGCAGCACGGTGGCTTAGTGGTTAGCACTTCTGCCTCACAGAGCTGGGGTCATGAGTTGGAGTCCCAACCATGGCTTTATCTTTGTGGAGTTTGTATGTTCTCCCCGTGTTTGTGTGGGTTTCCTCCGGGTGCTGCGGTTTCCTCCCACACTCAAACATACTGGTAGGTTAATTAGCTGCTATTAAATTGCCCTTAGTCTCTCTTGATCTGTGTGTGTGTGTGTGTGTGTGTGTGTATGTTAGGGGATTTAGATTGTAAGCTCCAATGGGGCAGGGACTGATGTGATTGAATTCTCTGTACAGCGCTGCGGAATTTAGTGGTGCTATATAAATAAATAGATGATGATGATATAGACAAGAAAATATATGAAAATTTGTTGTCAAAGAGCTATAAGAAAATATTAACATCTACTATCCACATCTGACTAGTATTTAGTATTCTAGTTACTGCAGAGACCACAGAGAACATCCATGTGGCCACTACACAATACAGAGAGCATCCTTGTGATCTCTAAACAATACTCTCCAATCAGCCATTTCATCAATCCCAGCCATTTAATCACCTCAAAGGCCAATTCATGACCCCCCACCATTTAATTCCACATCCCCAACCATTTCATCACCCATCCCCACAGCCATTTCATCACCCCTCCTCAGCCAATTCATCAACCACCTCAGCCATTTAATGAACCAACAGCATCCAATTTATGATTACCCAGCCATTTCATTACCAATCCCCCCAGTCATTTCATCACCTCCATCCTCAGCCACTTATCAAGCCCTGGTTTGGTTCCTCCAGACAAAGGGTTTTCTGTCCACAGCAATTGGAGGACTTTAGCAGCATAACTGTAGACAGTAATTTGGAGAAGTTTTTTGACTGAGCTCATTCAATTAGCTTCTCCAATAAACAACAAACTGCATATAGAAAAACTCTCAGTTTTGCTAGTCTCATACTAGATGAATGGAACTACATACATAAATTTCCTGGACACTAAAGATATAAAATGTTTATTTAAAAAAATGATGCACTAAAACAAGCCTGACCATCGGCTATCTGCTGGCAAAGATTTCACAACTCCCGGAGAGCCACAGATTGGCCCCGCCTGGCCTGCACTATAAGATCACCTAAAACGATTAACATCTCAGGAGCCTTGGAACCTGGCGATGGATGTGTCCAGAGCTGTAAGAGTACTAGGTGCTACTAGATGCTATAAGTAAAGGCCCTAAAGGTCTAAACCATGTCAGATGACTTAATGAGTGTCTCGTCTATGCAGTAAATGTTATCTAGTAAAAATGAACGTTTTGAATGAATTTTCTTGTATGCTAATCTATCAAATTGTTTGCTTTGTAAGCCGGTCCCTAGGTCACAGCACCAGGATCTATGCAGAATTGCAACCAATCTTTAATTATCTGTCTAGTGCAAATTAGAGAAGGAACGGAAAAGGTTGGATGTTACGGTTCAGTGCCAATTCTACACCGCAATGCTATGTGAGTAAATGAGCCCAGACAAATTTGGAAATGAGATCTCATACCAGCTGAGTTGCTAGGGAATCAATTAAGAAAAAAAGTGATAGTGAGTGCAACTGCAATGTTCTTACCTCTCTCCTTCCACAGGGAGAGGCAGTGTTCACCCTGTAGTGGTTTGCTATGGGTAAATGATTGCATTCTCCAGTTAACCAAAAGATAGGTTATGAGTAATGATTTTATTACTGCTACTAGTTAATTTATTATGTTCCTTGGTACATTTAATGTAACATTGTCATACATGCTGTAATGATTTTATTCATATAGGTATTATTTTGTAATGAGAGCTCTTATTTAAATTATATGGGTGAACAATAGATGGATTGTTGTATGAGTATATGTAAATATGTTTTGTATAAGTATGTGGGGAGGGCTACTGGTAAAAACAAATAGGTAGGCATTTTTGCATTTGCTGTATAATATTATCTTGGCGGATTTTTGGACCTGGTTGTTTTTCTTTAATTCATTATTTGTGCAAATCCTAAACAATAAAATAAAAAATACATACAAATTAGAGGCTGTAAAACCTTGGGTATTTTACAGGCCTCTGATATTTTAAGATGAATAGTTCCTTGAATGTGTATGGGCTATGATAGAAATGGTAAGCAGAAGAGCAAAGAGTGAAGAGCAAAACCTGTATTTGAAGGAAAGGGTGTAGAGTGGTGGCCAAAAATATTGGCACGCTTGTAGTTTTTTTCAAATAACTCATCTATTTAAATTATCTATTTATTTATATAGCGCCACTAATTCCGCAGCGCTCTACAGAGAACTCATTCACATCAGTCCCTGTCCCATTGGAGCTTACAGTCTAAATTCATTAACACACACACACACACACACAGACCAAGGGCAATTTAATAGCAGCCAATTAACCTAGTGTGGGAGGAAACCGGAGCACCCAGAGGAAACCCACGCAAACACAGATAAGGCCATGGTCAGAATCGAGCTCATGACCCCTGTACTGAGAGGCAGAATTGCTAACCACTAAGCCACCGTGCAATTTCCTCTAAACAGAACAACAGTATTTGGTTTGCACAATTGTTTCTCAGTTAATACATTTTTGATTCTGATTATAATACTGTACATACTTTTTAATAAGAAAATGAAAAGAAATAGCATATCCTAGGCCTAATATCTGGTAGCACAACCTTTGGTCTTAATAACTCCAATGAACCGCTTCCTTTAGCCATGGATGAACTTCCTACACCGCTCTACCGACAGTTTGGTTACCTCTTCTTGTGCAAACTGCTCCTGTTCTGCCAGATTTGAAGCTTCTGTTTCCAAACTGCTGTTTTCAGACGGCTACACAGGTGTCCTATGCAGCGCCGGTGCTAGGGTCCTTGGCGCCCTAGGCACACTGTGAAAATCGGTGCCCCCCCCCTGCCCACAGGCACACTTTAAATATTGGCGCCCCCCGCTTCAGGTACCCTGTCAATCAAAATCGGCGCTTCCCTCCCCTCCCTACGTCTTTCCTTATCTTACCTGCATTAAGCTGCTCCTCTCTGCTCTGTCTTCTCCCCTCCACTCACAGACACTGCCGGGCCGTGATGATGATGTCACGCCCCACAGTCAGTGAGCGGAGGGGAGGAGACAGAGCAGAGAGGAGCAGCTTAATGCAGGTAAGATTCATAGCCCCTTCCCCCTCCCCTCCCCGTGGATTTCTCGGAAGCTAAATCACAATAGCCAATGGTTTTAATTTTGAGGCGCCCTGCAGAGCCCGGCGCCCTAGGCAATTGCCTAACCTTGCCTAATGGGAGCGCCGGGCCTGGTCCTATAGGATTTAGACCCGGACTCATTGCTGGTCACTTCAAAAAAGTCCAGTTCCTTCAACCATTTATGGGTGATATTTAAGGTGTGGTTTGGGTCATGGTTTTGCTGGAAGACACATGGGGCCTGTTTCATTAAAGAACTAAGAAGTTTCTTATTTAAGTCTCCTGGACAAAACCATGTTACAATGCAAGGGGTGGAAATTAGTTTTCTGTTTTGCACATAAGTTAAATACTGACTATTTTTTCATGTAGCACACAAATACTTGATAGTTTATTTGAACACTAAAATTTAAAGTTGATATTTGTGTGCTACATGAAGAAACAGTCAGTACTTAACTTATGTGCAAAACAGAAAACTAATTTTCACCCCTTGCATTGTAACATGGTTTTGTCTAGGAGACTTAAATAAGAAACTTCTTAATTTAAGTTCCTTAATGAATCAGGCCCATGATCTTCGACGGAGTTCCAGTTTTCTGACACCGAGTTCAACATTGTGCACCAAAATGGGCTGTTAATCTCCAGATTTCATGATGCCATGCACACGGTCAAGGCACCCAGTGCCAGAGCTAGCATAGAAACATCATTGAACCTCCTCCATGTTTGACTATTGGTCTTCTTTTAATTTCCAAAAAGATCTAATTTGGTCTCATCTGTCCACAGTTCAATCTCCCTAACGGAATTTGGCTTGTTCAGGTGTGGTTTTGTCAAACTCCAGTTGGGCTTTCTTATGTCTCTATCTCTCTCTCAGCAGAGGGGACCTCCTGAGCCTCCTACCATATAACCCCCTTTCATGTTTCATTAAGTTAGGAGCAAATTGTCGTACCTTGTGTCTAAAGGTCTGCTTGAATCTCTTTGGCAGTGGATCGAGGTACTTTTAACACCATTTAAACAAGTCTTATTCTGCAATCTTCAATCAAGTTTATTCTTGCAGCCATGTCCACAGAGGTTTAGTATAGTGCTATGGGCCATAGACTTCCTTATAACATTACGTGGGATATTGATTTGTAGCCTTGAAATTGTCCATGCTTGGCTACAATCTTCTGTCGGACCTCCTCAGATAATTATCTGGCTTTCTTTCATTTCCCCATGCTCATTGCAGTACAAAACTGAGAATGTATCATTTTCTCTATTCAAGATAGATTTTTATATTGCAGGCACCTGCAACATACCACAGGTGACTACAATTCCAAAGTGAAGGAGAATCACCTGCTGGAAATCTAATTATCTCTAACTACTTCTAAAATGTGCCAATAATATTATTTGCCCAATTTAAGGATGCCTGTGTGGGCATAGCTACAACTATTCTGCTTTTTGTGTTTTATTTCACTGCAAACCAAAGAAATACATACGTGAATATCAATTTTTTTTTATTAATTTCAGCTATTTTCTGGAAGAAATGGTGAATTATTAGAATCAAACTGCAAAGGTGTCAATATTTTTGGTCACAACTGTAGAGTTATGTTATTTGAAACAGCAGCACAATGACACAGTGGTTAGCATTGTGGCCTCACAGCACTGGGATCATGCCTTTGATTCCAATCAGACCCCAATCTGTGTGGAGTTTGCATGTTCTCCACCTGTTTGCATTGGTTTCCTCCGGGCGCCCTCCCACAGTCCAAACACATAGTGGCCGGAAATTTGCTATTGACAAAATGAACCAAGTGTGTGTGTGTGTAGAAGGTAATTTAGATTGTAAGCTCCAAAGGAGCAGGGACTGATTTGAATTATTATATATTCGCTGTACAGTGCTGCATAATATGATTTAATCTAGATATAAAAAATGTAAATAATAATAATAACCTTGTAAGAAAGAGTTAGGTTTTTAAATGGGGCTCAAAAGGAAATTTAGAACCAATGTATTTGGTATCAAATAGAAATCAATATGTGAGTGATGTCTTGCAGCAGAGTCAGGATATGATGAATGGGGGGGTGCAGATTGGTTGTCTAACCAATAGGAGATTACAGTAGTCAAGGCTGGAGATTAATGCATGAAAAAAATCTTAGTAACATCTTGGGTATACCAGTTTGAGCTGCATAAACATTGTCTTCTCTACCACAGTAAACAGGTATGAGTTGCACTTTGAAACAACAAATGGCAGTGACGTATTTAAATTAACAATTGTGTGCAAAGCAGCTTTCTTATTTTAGGCTTATGTGCTCTTCTTTCAAGTCTTAATTCAATAAGATGATGGTGACCATTGGCATGTACCTGGAATTAGTCCAAAGAACATTTATTACTGTAATACATCCTTGACTTTTCCATTCAAAGATTTTTCCATTACTTATATCCATCTGGAGTCCATTGTCCACACTCACAGACACCGGGAGCCTATGAGGTGTTCAATATGGAGGCGATGTTCCTGATTATTATGTTCATCATATTAAAATTGTATTACACTATGTAAATAATTCACAGTAATGAATAAATAGTTCAGCCAAAATTCCTTATTTACTACCTGATACTTTCTTTTAATTCCATTAAAAAAATATAGGAATAGGTAAAAAACGTTTTTTTGTATTAACATTTCCCCTGGCAAAAAAAAAGTCAAATATTTGGCAATTAGGTACATAACCAGCTACTGTACTTGTGTAATGTCCATTCAAATACAGTCCCTCTAGTGTATTTTATTAAATGTTACTGGTTTTTTTAAGGCGCTTTTGACTAGTATGAGAACCTTTTGTAGGCAATCTTCAACAACTGCTGGTCGAGGATAATATTTTTTTATTGTTATCATATTGCTTTTTTTATGTATCCCCAGCATATAGTTAATCATTCACATCAGTCTCAGACAAATTTTGTAAGCCTATTTTGTGGGCAGTTCTGCATCAAGCCCCTAGTCTTTATTGAATGCAAAGTTTATATCAGCACTTGACTTGATGGATTTTATATCTATATATATCTGGTAAAATAAAGCCATAAGCTAGCCTTCATATCGTTATAATTGGACAAGGCAAATTATTTAAATTGACTGTAATGTGATTTACCTGTGAATAAGATGTGCGTAAAGCAAGATCATTGTGCATGGAGACCATTATAGACACTTCAAGGTATTATAAAGTATAAACAGGTGAGTCAGATATGGCAGATACAAAAGGCAGCACTTTAGAACCGCTCTGTGCAGGGTGTGTGATGATATGACTGTGTCATTATGCTTCGGCTCCCTGCTGTGCAATGGCTTTGAATTGCCTCATCAAGCCCTCCCCCACTTTCATCATCATCATCATCAGTTATTTATATAGTGCCACTAATTCCGCAGAGCTGTACAGAGAACTCATTCACATCGGTCCCTGCCCCATTTGAGCTTACAATCTAAATTCCCTAACATACATAGACAGACACAGAGAGAGAGACTAGGGTCAATTTTGTTAGCAGCCAATTACCCTACTAGTATGTTTTTGGAGTGTGGGAGGAAACCCACACAAACACAGGGGAGAACATACAAACTCCACACAGATAAGGCTATGGTCGGGAATCGAACTCATCACCCCAGTGCTGTGAGACAGAGGTGCTAACCACTAGGCCACTGTACTGCCACTTTAGAAAGAGACTCTGGCCTACTCTGCTGAGAGTCCAGGAGGACAACCCGAAATTCGTAAGCCTCCTGGACATCTCGGGAGAGTTGGCAAGTATGGCCTTACGTCCCACTTAATCATTTTCTCACAAATATAAAACAGTTAACATTTGTGAAGGCAGTGGGAAATTACAAAGTAGTGTTGAGGGGTGTCATCATACCATAGACTGGGTTATTTTTTTCGAGCATCTACTGGAATGCCCAATTAGTTTCAGCTGCAGGTCCAAGAGAGTTCCACTGTCATTGCTGTTGCCATCTCTGTGCCACCTTTGGTGACCTCCATGGCCTCCTTAGTGTCCTGGCTCTCTGTCCATCAGCAAGCATGATGCCAATGATAGATGCCAGGCACAAAGATACTCCAAGTTGTCAGATGGCCACTGAAGTGCCTATGCATTGTGGAGGCAAAGACTTTCTCCAGAGTCAGAGGAGGAAGGGGGTTCCATTGGTGTAGATGGTGAAGGACATTGCTAGTTGCCAGAATATAATAGTGTTGGGATATTTGTAGGGACTGGTTCATCTTTCATGTCTTCACCTTCGACAGTCTATCATCATTCCAACCGTACCTCCCCACAGGTAGATGCACAAAAGTACCAGTCAGCATTGGAAGTTTTAATATTGGCTGCTGATAATGCTTCTGTCTAATAGAAGCCACACACTTCCCCCACCAAGAGCTACAATTGTTATTCCAGTACATCGTTCCACGCTCCTTGTAGTTTGCAAATTCATCTTTATATTCTGTTTCATGTCATTATACATTATGTCTGTACCGTGATCCCCTCAATATGCAGTACTACATAAAATGTTGGCGCTTTATAAATAAAAGATAATAATAATAGTAAATAGGTGAGTGCCGTTTTTGATTTAATGCTTTGGAAAACCTCTTTAAAGTTTCATAAAAAGAGGTATTTTAGGGATAAAAAATAAGAGATGCAAAACATTCCTATAAGAGATCACCCTCAGCATGCCTTCAATCCAAATTTTGGAACTGTCCCATAAAAAAAACTTTTGCGGGTTTATGATTCTAACTGGAAGTACAGTTTAGGACCACTCTCTTCATTAATTTCATTTTTTTTTATCCTAAACTACTATCATGTTCACCTTCAGGTATGTCTTACGTTCATTATGAGATTGAGGGGACAATGGGAATATCTTTATTACATGTGACACTTTTGTGTTTCGAGATGGACCCGTCTTCTTTAAAGTGCACCTGTAAAGTGCAAAAGGTTGGCTGAGGTCTGGAATCCATCTCCTACGAGCATAGTTTTGCTAACATATTAAAAACACCACCAGGGACTATTTGCCATTGTGCCGTTACATCTGAGCACATTGGGGCTGATTTTAAGTTAGTTGCAAATTTTGTCCCAGGTGCAGAAATTACATTCGAGCCACCATTGTTGTACTGCAAAGGTTGCACATGACTCAAGTAACAAAAAGGAGCAAATTTGTACCTTATAGTTTCACTTCCATATAAGGTTCTCTTTGCCTGCTCTCTCTCATTTTTAGTCACCTGCTTTTAAAGCGTTGCCCCCAAGAGGAGCACACTTATGCCCACAGGTCATTGCATTGCGAGAGGAATATAAGAATAATGCTGTTATATCTGCAGCAATATTGAACAATTGGCCTGATATTGCAGTGTGCATGATCCTAAAATGACTCACATGTGCAACATTAATCTAATCAAAGTACTTTGGCTCATTATTAGTATTGGTAAATGCGGTCTGATGATGTGTACAGATCGCCGCTGTTGGCCTCCCTGTGTGTTCATCTTCCAGCCCTTTGCTATTGGAGAAAACTAAGCTGCTAAGGTCGAGTTTGAGTTTGTGGCCAAATTGGACTCTGCTTGTCTCATTTGGTGCTCTGGCCAGGTGGCAGGATCATCCAGTGTGTGGTAGGAATAAGATTAAAAAGAGGGCTCCAGAAGAAGATAAATAGATTATAGGAATGATATGATAAATATTGTCAACTCAACAGACTTGATTTTCATGGGTGAATCCTGACATTCAGAGGATAAAAGGTGTACAGGATACTGGAAATGCAGTGTGGCCTCTTTGGACATGGTACTGGTGTATCAAGACATGGTACTTATTACTTCCTGATATTCCAATCACAAATGTGAGTCAGCAAGGAGATGCTCTCTATGCAGTGGCTGGCTGGGCTGTGGGGCAGGGGGTCATCTGTCCCCTGGGCCGGTACCATAGTGGGGTACCTTGGGCCACCTGCATTTTTTCCCTTTAAAATGTTCCTAATAGTCGAGTCTTGCCCCCCTAGGTTAACATTTGCCAGCCCACCCCTGTCTCTATGCAGAAATCATATGAGTACTCACAATCCAGAAAACCATACTTTTATCCGATAATATTTACATCATACAGACGCACAGGGACAGTAAAATTCCACTAGAAATATCAGTGTCACTGTGAGGAGCTTTTACAGGCACATTTTATTTTCTCTTTTGCAGGGCCGGCTATGATATTGGGCTTGATGGCAGTCGCATGGTCTGCTGTGGCCATTATATCTGATTAGGGCTAAACATTCTGCTGTGTAAAGTGCAGGTCAAATTATGTCCTCTCCTACAAAACAAAAACAGACATAAACATCTGTATTTCATTACTTACAAAAAACAAATATCGTCAATGATTATCAGCTTTACTGTCAAAGAAAAAATCCCTAACATAAGAATTTGTATCTAAATTAAAAAATTGTCTCTTTGCACATTGCTGGCTTGAGTGTGCTCAGAAACGGACATTACAATAGTGAGCAACAGTGCATGCAAATAAAGTTTAAATGACAACAACACTTCCGACAGCCTACAATTTGAATGGAGGAATGGGGGGGGGGGGGGGGGAGTATGCATGTAGGCAATGTACAGTAAGGGTGTGCCATGGTGGGTGCACACACATTCATCTGATTCAAGCTCTGGGCATCTTTCCAATGCATGATTTTTAGCCATATCACTTGCACCAGCTATAGGTCAGGTGTAAATGCTGATTGAAACTGATGACGGACACGTATGTATACCAGAACATGTGTGCAATTAAGAGCAACTGTAAAAATGCATTTTATGTATAATAGGCATTAATAATATCCTGATAAATGTATTTCATGGAAAAAAATGAGAATTTGTTTTCCTAATTTATTTTTATTAATGATTATAGTATTAACAGGTGTTAATGTTTTTCATTTATTTTCTATATGTGTTCTGATGGTACTCTATATTGCACATGTGCATATCCTGAAGTGTGTGTCTGTCTGCATACATACAGCAAGTACCGTATAGCGACAGTGTACTTATACCCATATTAAAATGGAAACGTTTCTTGAGATCCGCTTGTACTTGATACAAGCATACGTGTGCTCAATTTGTGCCACTTTTTTTTAAAAATGCAAATTGCGTTCACTTTGCGTTCCTTGATAAATCAGGCCCTAAATGCTCTTTTTGGTGACCGTTTGGAAATGGTTATTACTTCCATTTTTTTTTTTAGCATGATGATGCTGTTTACATACAGTACTTAATGCTATGGTAATGTCTTGTATAAGTGCACTGAATGGGGGTTAACGTGATAATGGGTTCTGGGTTAATTCCTGTGCAGTGTTTTGCAGGTTCACTTTCCCATGACGCAGTGTTTACACGTTTAAACAATGAACATTTTATTTTGAGTTGGCAGGTGCTCGCACTCCAGTTTGTCCTTGGCCATACATGCCCAGTCTCCCGAAATGTCCAGGAAACTCACCAATTGCTGGTAGGTCTCCCAGGCCATTGTCCTGCAACTTGCAAGAGGGGGGCCTCAATGATACAATTTTCTGCGAATTGTGTCATTTTGGCCCCTTCCCTTGTGAGGAAATGACGCAATTGCTTAATTTTTCTGCACAGGGCAGAGGCCCAAATAATACAATCCTCCCCGCCTGCCTCTGCACCTGCCATTCCCATCCCTTCTGAGATCGCCCAGAAAACAAAAAATTTGGAAAGTATGTCCTTTGCTGCTTGGCCTTTGTGGGCAGTAGGCAATGTCTATAGCTGTATTTGGATTTATTGGACCTAATAGGCAAACATCGCTTTGTATTGTATTTTGCTCACTTTGTGTATTATTGTGTATTATTTATACTGTACTACTTGCATCGCTTGTGTGCATTTGCCTGTGTCACACACATCACACATATTTCAACTACAGTTAAAAAGCTGTACAATGCTTTTGCGCACACAACCTTCTAATTAGAGGGAACATTGCCTGGAATGCACTGCTGATTTGTGCTGACAGTGAGTGTTTACAGGGAGGAAAATAGCAGCTGCTCTCTAACCTCTGTACTTCCACCATCAGTTACTGAACTGCTCCATTGCCATGGAGACCACCCAGGATATTCTCTTAGGGCTTGTTCACTTCACACAGACATATTTGCTTCTATGCCACCTGAGAAACGCAGCTGTCAAATATCCCTATGACAACTGCTTCTGTATTTTCACCAGGATATGCAACTGGTAAAACTGATGCACTGATGAAGGTGACTTACCAGCAGTTTTCCCATGCTGTGGTGTAAATGAAACCATCATGACTTCTTCCATTGAAAGCCCTAATCAGTTGCTGATTGGTGGAGAGAAAGTACCGAAAAAAATGATGTAGTTATTATCTGTCTGTAGATAGTTAAGGTCATGTCAGCAGTGCAATCAAATGTCAAGGAGCCACAGGCAATATGGAGCAGTACAGAGAACAGGGACAGGAAAACCAGGAGATTCTGGCTCTCTAGTGGAACAGTTGTGAATCACAGGGTAAAATTTCCATAGCTGTGCTCTTTTGTAAAAAATATAATAATAAGAAACAAAATTAGCTTCAGTGTTATTATCTTCAGGGTCCTACAAGCAATAGAAATCAGGAAAATGTTAATTGAATGAGAGGCAAGGTCCAAACTAGAGATGCCCGTGCTTGGTTTTCCGAAAACAGAACCCACTCGAACATCGCAGATCCGATTACCGAGCCGAGCCAGCTCGGTACTTTGGCGCGCCCTCGGTACTGACAACGAGCGAAAACGTCATCGCTGCATCGTCGGATATCGCGAGTTTTGGATCCTATAAGTACCGCTCTCCAAGGAGATCTGGCGCCATTTCACAGACAGAAACAGAATGGGTAGCAGGGTTCTTGGCAGTGTCCAGTGCAGTTAGGCAGCGTCATTCATGAAACAAAAAGAGGAGGAGTGGCAGTGTTCTGAAAAGTCTCCAGAGATATTGCTCTGTGCATTAGCTCACACAGAAACAGGAGAGGTGGCAGTGTTCTTGCCAGCCTACAGTGTCAGAGCCATTGCTAAGTGTCATTGCTGAAAAAGAAACAGTAGGGATGGCAGTTTTCGAAAATTCTCCAGTCACATTGCTCTGTGCCATAGCTCACAAAGAAACAGGAGAGGTGGCAGTGTTCTTGCCAGTCTACAATGTCAGTGACATTGCTCATTGTCATTGCTGAAACAGATATAGTAGGGGTGGCAGTGTTATGAAAAGTCTCCAGTCACATTGCTCTGTGCCATTGATATGGATTCACATCAGTCCACAGAAGACCAGGAGCACCAAGCAGCTGCTGGCACCAGTCATGATGATAGTAATACCTCTATATCATTAGCTAAAGCTTATGTTAAAGTGCATAGTGTATTTAACTCAGGGAAACAAAAATGTAAAAAAAAAGCTTTTACCTTGGTAAAGAAAAAACACCTGTAATCAAGGCAAAGGTAACTGCAGAAAAACATAAAATGACCATTATGCCATTCTATACATGCAGTGGCAAGGAAAGAATCAGGCCTTTGCCTTTCTGTATGAGTGCTAGTTCTGCAACTGTCAGTGAGGCATCTTCTTGTAATGTCAGTTATGACCATGCAAGACCTTGTCGTTCAAAAAAGTGGTGCCCAAAAACGTTTAAGTGTAAAAGCCGAGCTGTAAACAAAACAGGCATTAGAAGAAACTAATTTCTGACAAAATGTTTAGATTCAGTACGAGTACGAGTATTCATACGAGTGCTATGTATAAGCCTGATGTTTCTGATACTGTACTCATAAAAAAGCCTCCTTTCAGGATTTCTGCCTATGTGTGGATGAGAAGCCCAAGTGTAGCCAATGATACTCAAATTGAGGATGCCACTTTGGAATTGCAACAGGATGAGGGGGATATTTGTGAAGCTGACGACGGTGCTAATGAGAATGTTGATGATGATTATGTTGTTTATGCAAGTCCTGCACCAGTGGAAGCAGTTCTTGCACATGATAAGAAAAAGGTCATTGTCATGCCTGGGTATAATAACAAAAAATTCACCTCTTATGTGTTGAATCATTTATACCCAAATACTGAAAACAGTTGTCCAACCATTTGTAGCATTTGTAAACCTACAGTCAGTAGAGGTAGGGACCTTAACCATCTAGGAACCTCATCCATGTTACGCCATTTGAAGAGCGTTCATGGGAAGCTTTTGGGAAAATCAGAAACTTATGCTAAAAAAATAATAACAAGCAGTCCAGCATCAGTTACCACCCTTCTCTCACCTAGATCCCGGCACCTGCAATCTACACCCACAACACCTTCATCATCAATATCCTCACTAGCGATTGGAGTTAGTCCTGCATTCAAGTTGCTAAGGCTCGATGACTCCTCCACTATCCAGGATTCCTCAGAAGAATTCTTTATTGTTAGTCCCCATGCTGCTGCTGCTGCTGTGTGTGGATCTTTATCCCAGAAGCAGACCAAGAAGAAGACTACTAGCAGTTTACAACAATTGACTGTTAAACAGTCCTTTGCAAGAGAAAGAAAGTATGAAAGCTGTCACCCAGTCGCTAAGCGGATCACAAACGCCATGGCGACTATGCTAGTATTAGATCTGCGTCCAAAATCCACTATTAATGCAGCTGGTTTTAGACAGTTAATTGAGGTCTTGTGTCCCCGTTACCAAATTCCATCATGATACCATTTTACTACAAAAGCAATTCCTCACCTCTGCCAGAAGGCTCGTAAAAATGTAGTTAATGGGCTACGAAATGCCATTCTACCCACTGTACACTTAACCACAGATATGTGGACAAGCAGAACTGATTATATGACTGTGACAGCTCACTGGGTTGGTAAATCTCCTTCAGCAGTAGGAACAGTAGCAGCATGTATCCAACATCGCCAGATTTTTCAGAGGCTGTGTATCACCGGCTTCACTAAGAGGCATACAGCTGACAATCTTTTACAAAAACTAAGGGATGTCATTGCTACATCGCTTATCCCATTTGGACTGTCTTCAACATATGTCATTTCTGATAATGCAGGGCAGCACGGTGGCGTAGTGGTTTGCACATCTGCCTTACAGCACTTGGGTCATGAGTTCAATTCCCGACCATGGCCTTATCTGTGAGGAGTTTGTGTGTTCTCCCCGTATTTGCGTGGGTTTCCTCCAGGTGCTCCGGTTTCCTCCCACACTCCAAAAAAAACATACTGGTAGGTTAATTGGCTGCTAACAAATTGACCCTAGTCTGTGTGTCTATGTCTGTCTCTGTCTGTGTGTGTGTGTGTTAGGGAATTTAGACTGTAAGCCCCAATGGGGCAGGGACTGATGTGAGTGAGTTCTCTGTACAGCGCTGCGGAATTAGTGGCGCTATATAAATAAATGATGATGATGATGATAATGCCACCAATATTGTGAGAGCATTACAGCTGGGTGAATTTCATCACATTCCCTGTTTTGCTCACACAATGAACTTGGTGGTGAAGAGCTTTTTGAAAATTGATAGGGACATGCAGGCAAAATAAAAAGGCCCATAAAATTTCGCGACAATTCCGGCATTGTGCAACAGTATGTAAGAGATTTCAGCAGCTACAAGAACAAATTAATTTACCCTGCTGCCAACTGAAGCAAGAGGTGGTAACAAGGTGGCATTCCACCCTTTATATGCTTTTGAGGATGTAAGAACAGCAAATAGCCATCCACACTTAAGCCACAAGCCATGACATTGGGGAAAGGCGGGGGAATGCATTTTAGTCCAGCGCAGTGAAGTATAATTTTCGTGTTGTACAAGGTGCTGAAACCATTTGAAGTAGTCACCTGTGAAGTGAGTTCAGACACTAACTTGAGCCAAGTGATTCCCTTAATTAGACTTTTGAAAAAGCAGCTTGAGAAACTGAAGGAGGAGATACATAGTAACATAGTTGACGATGTTGAAAAAGACACCAGTCCATCAAGTTCAACCTATTTTGGATCTTCTGCGATCCTGCACTTATATTTGAAATTGATCCAGAGCAAGCAACCGCCAACCTGTTTTAGTTGTGAAAATCCCCCCATATTGCAGTCCTATTTTTACCCTATATCCACTACTATCCTTCATTTTAATTAACCTTCGTTTCCGCTAAAAATTTGTCTGACCCTTTCTTAAACATATCTATTGAATCTGCCATCACAAACTTCCCTGCCAATGAATTCCATATCTTGACTGCCCTTAATGTAAAGAACCCCTTCCTTTGCTGGTTGTGAAATTTCCTCTCCTCTAACCTTAGGGGGTGACCGCATGTCCTGTGTATAGTCCTTGGGGTAAAAAGTTCCCATGAAAGTTCTCTGTATTGACCCCTAATGTATTTGTACATAGTAATCATATCTCCCCTTAGACGCCTCTTTTCTAAAGTAAACATGCCTATACTGGCTAACCTTTCCTCATAACTTGATGACTCCATACCCTTTATCAATTTTGTCGCCCTTCTCTGAACCCTTTCTACTTCCAAATTATCTTTTTTATAGAGTGGAGCCCAGAACTGTACTGCATATTCAAGATGAGGTCTTACCAACGATTTATACAGTGGCAAACTTACACTGTCTTCCCTTGCATCTATGCCCCTTTTTATGCATGCCAATACTTTGCCCTTGCAGCTGCTGCTTGACATTGAGCACTATTGCTAAGTCTACTGTCTATGAGCACTCCCAAATCCTTTTCCATTATAGATTCTCCTAAATTAATTCCATTTAATTTATAGATTGTGTTCTTGTTTTTGATCCCTAAATGCATAACCTTACATTTATCTATGTTAAACCTCATATTCCATTTGGCCGCCCAATCCTCCAGTTTATTTAAGTCCCTCTGTAGAGAAGCTACATCTTGCTCTGATTTTATTACTTTATTACCTTACAGAGTTTAGTGTCATCTGCAAAAATAGAAACTTTACTCTCTAAACCATCACCAAGGCCGTTAATAAATATGTTAAAAAGGAGTGTCCCCAGCACGGAACCTTGAGGTACTCCACTTAAGACTTTTTACCAATTAGAAAATGTTCCGTTTATCACAACTCTCTGTTCACTATTCTCTAACCAGTTTTCGATCCAAGTAGAAATGTTGATTCCTAGACCCAGTTCCCTTATTTTGTAAACCAACCTCTTGTGTGGCACTGTATCAAAGGCCTTTGCACAATCTAAGTAGACCACATCTACTGTGCTGCGCTGGTCTAAGTTCCCACTAACTTCCTCGTAGAAACTAATTAGATTAGTTTGACATGACCTATCCCTCACAAATCCATGTTGATTTACATTAATAATTTTATTGCGTACCAAGTAATCCTGAATACTATCCCTTAAAATACCTTACAGTAGTTTCCCCACTATTGATGTCAGGCTTACAGGTCTATAATTCCCTGGTTGTGATCTCGTCCCCTTTTTAAACAACGGCACCACATCTGCTATTCGCCAATCCCTTGGTACTGAGCCTAATGAGATTGAATCTCTGAAAATTAAGAATAGCGGTCTAGCAATTTCCGAGTTTAACTCCATAAGGACCCTTGGGTGTATGCCATCCGGACCTGGAGCTTTATTTATCTTAATATTCTTCAGTCGCCTTTGGACTTCTTCCTCTGACAACCAAGTATTAATTAATGGCATGGCTTCATTTCCATTTTTATGTATTACTCCTACCATTTGTTCCTCTAGTAAATACTGAAGAAAAGAAAGTGTTTAATACCTCTGCTTTTTCCTTAGTATTATTTATCAATTCACCCATCTCACTTCTTAGGGGTCCTATATTATCTTTTCTAATCCTTTTGCCATTTATATACTTAAAAAACTTTTTGGGGTTTGTCTTACTTTCTTTTGCAACGTGCCTTTCATTTTCTAATTTAGCCAATCTAATTTCCTTTTTGCATGTTTTATTACATTCCTTGTACCTACGGAATGACTCCTCTGACCCTTCAGACTTAAACAATTTAAATGCACACTTCTTCTTTTGCATTTCTTCCCTTACCTTTTTATTTAGCCACATTGGTTTAGACTTAATTCTTTTACATTTATTTCCCATAAGAATGAACTTATAAGTGTATGTTTCCAACAACATTTTAAAGACAGCCCACTTTTCTTCCGTATTTTTTCCTTCAAAGGCTTTGTCCCAGTCTATGCTCTTTATAGACTCCTTTAGCATATTAAAATATGCCTTTCTAAATTTTAAAATCCTAGTTGATTACTTATACCGTTGCTTCTGGAAACTAATTTCAAATGAGACCATATTATGATCATTGTTTCCCAAGTGCTCCCTTACTTGAATATTTGATATTACGTCTACATTGTTTATTATAACTAGGTCCAGTATAGTCCGGTTCCTAGTTGGTTCCTCTACTAATTGGGACATGTAATGGTCTTTTAGCGTGCTCAGAAACCTATTTCCCCTAGCTGTACCGCAGGTCTCAGTACTCCAATCAATGTCCGGATAATTAAAATCCCTCATAAATAAATTTTGACCTAGTTGTGTAGCCTTTTCAATTTACTGTAGAAGTTGGGCTTCCTAAATCGTACTAATATCTGGCTATTATAGCATATCCCTATCAGCAGCTTCTCTGAACTTTTTCCTCCGCTGGATATCTCCACCCACAATGCCTCTATATTATCAGCAATATTCTCGTATATAACTTCCTGAATATTTGGTTTTAATTCTGGCTTAATATAAAGACATACTCCTCCTCCCCTTTTATTTACCCTATCCGTCCTGAAGAGAGAATAGCCTTCCAAGTTGACTGCCCAGTCATGTGTATCATCCCACCAGGTCTCCGTAATACCTATAATATCATACTGCTCATTCATTGCTACTAGTTTTAACTCCCCCATTTTACCTGTCAGGCTTCTTGCATTTGCAAGCATACACTTAAGTCTATTGCCTCCCTTAGGTATTTATTTTTGCTTTAAAAATGGTCTCTCCTTATCGGGTATGCTTCCCTTTCCCCCCTCTCCACCCCCTTGACTCTTGTTAAATTCCTCCTTACTACTCTCAATGTCTCGCCCATAAATACTTGCTTGCCTTTCCCTCCCAGAGCTTAGTTTAAAATCTCCTCCAACCTTCTAACCATCCTCTCCCCTAGCACTGCAGCCCTCTCCTCATTCAGGTGCAATCCATCTAAACAATAAAGATGGCAACTGACCGAGAAATCAGCCCAGTGTTCTAAAAATCCAAAACCCTTCTTCCTACACCAATCTTTTAGCCACGCATTAACCTCCCTAATCTCCCACTTGCCTCCCTGGACTAGCAGGTGGCACAGGTAGTATTTCCGAAAATACTACCTTGAATGTCCTTGTCTTAAGTTTGCGACCTATGTCCCTGAAATCATTCTTTAGGACATGCCTTCTTCCTCTAACTCGGTCATTGGTGCCAACATGCACCAAAACCGCTGGGTCATTCCCAGCCCCTCCCAACAATCTGTCCCCCCGATCCGAATATGCAGAGCCCGAGCACCCGGAGACAACACACTGTTCGGCATGCACGGTCTCGGTAACATATTGCCCTATCTACCTTCCTAATAATTGAATCCACTACCACCACAATCTGCCTGGTCCCTGAGTAACTTTGGTCCCCTCTATGCTGGAGAGACTATTCCCCTGGTTGCAAGAGGAACCAGTCTCATCCAACTCTACCGGGACCTTTATTTCTGCGGCCGCAGTATCTGACTATGGTATCTCCACCATTCCATTTGAACATCCAGTATGCCTCACGGCCATCTATGGTAGCAAGATTTCAGGACGCTTAATCCAGTTTTGGACTGTTCCTCTTACTCTACAGGTTGGACTGCTGCATTCAGAGGAGATTTTGTTACTCATAATTCCTAGGTCTATCAACTCTCTTATTCTGGGTTTCCCATGGCTTTGTCTCCACTCTCCTACATTTGACTAGCAATCTGACCAAATTCTTGCTTGGGGACCACACTGCCACTCTCAATGTATTAGGAAAGTGGTTCCTCTTCATTCAGCCTCAATGGTTTCTTCCTCGCTACCACCCCGATATCAGGAGTTCTTGGACGTTTTTGATGAGAAGGAGGCAAACAACTTCCACCTCATCGAGATTGGGATTGTGGTATTGAGCTTCTTCCTGGAAAACCTATTCCTCAAGGTCGCATCTACCCCCTTTCTATTCTGGAGTATATTCAAGAAAACTTAAAGAGAGGTTTTATCAGGAAATCCACCTCCCCTGCCGGATTCTATTTTGTAGAGAAGAAAGATGGCAGTCTTCGTCCGTGTATAGATTTCGTAACCTTAATGCTATAACTGTCAACAACAGTTATCCACTGCCGCTAATTCTGGAGCTCTTCAATCGATTCAAGGGAGCTACCGTCTTTTCCAAATTAGACTTAAGAGGTGCGTACAACCTTATCCGCATTAAAGAAGGGTATGAATGGAAGTCAGCTTTTAATACTCATGATGGTCATTTTGAGTATTTAGTGATGCCTTTTGGGTTGTATAACGCCCTAGCGGTGTTCCAAACCTTCATGAATGAAATTTTACAAGATCTTCTTTATCAGTTTGTCGTCATATATTTGGATGATATCCTCATCTTCTCTTGGGGTCTTCTCTCCCATAGGAGACATGTACGGGTTGTCCTTACTCACCTCAGGAGACTTCATTTTTTTTGTAAATTAGAAAAATGTCTTTTTGAACTAGAACGATTACCCTTTTTGGGGTTTATTCTCTCGGGGAGTAGCCTGCAGATGGATCCCGCTAAATTAAAAGTAATTTTAGAATGGTCTCTTCCCACAGATTTAAAGAACATTCAGCAGTTTCTTGGATTTTCTAACTATTATATGCAATTTATCAAGGGATTCTCCACCATTATTGCTCCCATTACTGCCCTTACCAAGAAGACTGCGAACCCTAAACTCTGGCCTCCTGAGGCTCTTAACGCCTTCAACAAACTAAAAATGGCATTTTCCTCGGCACCCATTCTTCGTCAGCTGGATCCCCAGCTTCCTTTCTTTCTGGAGCTAGATGCATCTTCCAATGGCACGGGTGCTGTGTTATCTCAATGGGGTCCTAGTGGGAAAATTCACCTTTGCGGTTATTTCTCCTAGAAAAAAGCAGATCCATCTCGCTCTAAGGTTAGGACTTCCTCATCACTTGTACCTAAGAATTATTTATAATTATGTAGGAAATACAAAATGAGGGGGTGCTCTCACAACCGAGGTTAATATCAAGAGAAAAATGGTGAAAAGAATCACCTAGGAGAGATTGTTAACTGAGGCACTCCAGTCCCTTGAAAAATATTTAAAAACATATTTTATTGAAAATTATCTATAAAATTGAATATACCAGATAACATCACAGTCGGCGAATATTAAAATAAAGAGGTGATGAAAAATAAAGATAAGTGATAGAAATGGTTAAAAATACCCTTCCGGGAAGCCAGTGGTCACAAAATTGTGACACTTATAATTAACTGGGAATAATACCCATAATTATGTACATTGTATCAATGAGATTCAAAATAACACGGTTTATTGAGATTTAATTATATTCCCTATATTCATCGATACATAGTGTGTCACATATAGCCAGCAAGTGTGTCCACTCTAAATTGAATAGCCGTAGTGTGAAAATGCACTTGTAGGGGTTATAATTATCAAAACCACTCAGGTATGATAGTCTGACATAGACATACAAAGGAACTTAAATAAGTGTATGTATAGTTCCAATAAATCAGGATTGGTAGTCTAACACTGCACCCTCTCATGCAATGTGTGAAAGAGAGGGGTTAACTTTGTCATAACCACAGAGGATTTCCTTCTAACACATATCTGCTGTATTAGGGATTGAGTCAGTTCTACCTATAATCATACTGATAGTAAAGATCTGACTAGCGATATTAAGGGACCTCCAGTCTCCTCCTGTTTGTCAGACAGTATTGCCCTGGTGTTAAAATCCTAAACAAAGCGCACTGCACAGTTCAAAATTAGTTTCAACATTAGATAGAGTGTGACACGATCGCGGCTAACTCCGCTGACCGGCTTCAGACTTCCGGGTGTGTGACGTCACGCGTCACACGTGACCCGACGTACGTTTCGCCGTGATCGGCTTAGTCATGGGAAATTTCTCCTGTAAATTTCTTCCAGCGGAGAAAGATTATGGGATTGGGGATCAAGAATGATTAGCCATCAAACTTGCCCTCTCACAGTGGCAACATCTTTTGAAAGGAGCTTTATTTCCTGTGACCATTTATACTGACCATAAAATTCTTCTTTATCTATGTTCCGCTAAGTGTCTAAAGTCTTGTCAGCTTATATTATCATTATGTGCATAATATTTTGTGTGGTAGGTTTCGGGGGTGACTTGAGCGGATGGGAGTATGCTTATGCTGGTAACATCCTGATATCTCAGACTCTACTAATTCACACGCCTCGGCCGGACACAAATCCCAGGCCCACTCCTTTCTCCCTTTTTTCTGTGTCCAGGTTGCCCCTGTGTATCCATATCCTCCTAATGACATGGGTGGGGGTTTCCTTCAATTTAGGCTCCACGCCCCCACATGTTACTGACTTTGCTGCTTCCCTCCCAATGCGGAAAATACGCTAACCAGATTTCTGGGTTACGTCAGTTTTTTTTCCATTTTTTTTTCTTTTTTGCTATCCCTTTCTCTTGTCCCTTCGCTTCACGTACCCCTATAGCAGACTCCACATCAGGAACCAAGCACTTATTTATTTCTTAACCCTATAATAGATTTTACCAATGTCTTTTTTGTGAGGTCCCTCGTATCCATTCACCCTACTCCCTATGGTTAAGCTACTATCCCTAAATGTATGGGGTCTCAATTCCCCAAATAAAAGGTGATTAGCACTCAATACATTTCACAAATACAAAGCTAATGTAGTAGCATTACAGGAAACCCCATTTTGTTTAAGAGCTCCACCTCTTCTTAGAGACCAACATTACCCAATCTGTTACACAGCCAATAGCCCACTTAAAAGCAATGGTGTAGGCATTCTATTCAGCCCTAGGGTCACATTCACGCTACATCAAAAATTGGAGGATAAGCAGGGACGGAATTTGATCTTAACTTGTCATTTGGAAAATAAGCCAGTTACGCTAGACTGTCTTTACACCCCGAATTCCAGGCAAATTTCCTTCCTGAAAACTATTTAAAGAACTGCAGAAAATTTGATTTGGTAGTCTAATATTATTGGGAGACTTCAACTTACTCTTACATCCCAGATTAGATAGAACCTACTCTCCTGGCTATTCTATACCTCCAGACTCTGGTGGTCCCTCCCTCTCATTTCATAAGTTGTTGGCCAAGCAGGAGTTGTATGAAGTCTGGCGGGCGTTCTCACCTAGAGAGAAAGACTTTGCCTACCATTCACAAGTACATAATACATATTCCAGAATAGATCCCATACTTACTGACAAATGGGCCCTTCAGCACTCTAAAGTCATTATGATTCTCCCAATTACGTGATCAGACCACGCTCCATTACTATGGTCTTTGCTCCCCACTGCTCAGTCTTGCCCCCCTAGACCTTGGAGACTACTGGCCTACCTCCTCACTTCTATTGAGACTAGAGCAGCCCTCCAAGAATCACTAGACAACTATCTTGCCACCAATTCTATAGAGGATACATCGGTCTTTACACATTGGTGTGCCTTTAAGGCAGACCTCAGGGGCAATGGGATCCAAACGAGTGCTAGACTTAAGAGAGTTAATGCCTTCATGCAGACGGACGTAAAATCTAAAATTGTGGATCAAGAAACCAGAAATAAAAACAATCCCTCTACTTCATTAAAGAATCAATTGACTCAGCTTAGACATCAACTTCAGCAACTTCTCATGGCCCACACCCAGGCAGCTCTCTCACGCCCCTGCATAAGTTCTACACAACAGGAAATAAAGCAGGGCACATGCAGGCGTGGAAACTCCAAGGCCAGCAAGCTAGAAATTGATACATCACCTTTCTAGCCCCAGTGAATTCAAATTCTCAAATCCTCAAGATATTGCCAACTTGTTTGCAAAATATTATGCTGGCCTTTTTTCTAATTTTAATGATGACCCTAATACCTCACAACCCTCCCTGACCAACAAACAGGACTTCCTCCAACACATACATCTTCCACCCTTAGATATAGGCACTCTTCAA
Organism: Mixophyes fleayi; assembly: GCF_038048845.1. NCBI lineage: Eukaryota > Metazoa > Chordata > Amphibia > Anura > Limnodynastidae > Mixophyes > Mixophyes fleayi. The sequence goes on along the minus strand of NC_134403.1, from coordinate 41,231,377 downwards.
ACTCTAAATAGCCCCTGGATCCCTAGAGAGGTGACCGATGTTATTAAAATCCTTCCGAAAAGTAAAGCCACTTGCCCAGATGGCTACATTATTGACTTTTACACCATTTTTCAGAAAATATTGTCCCCATACTAGTCTCTCTATTCAATACGGGCACAGTATGTTGCAGGTTTCCTGAGTAGACACTAGAGGCTCGGATTGTAACTATCCTGAAACCGAGGAAAGATGAGGCGGACTTCCACAACTATAGGCCTATTGCTCTTTTAAATACTGATATAAAGATCTACGCAAAATTGGTTGCCAATAGGATCAGCCCCATTCTTCCATCCCTCATACATCCTGATCAAGTAGGGTTTGTGTTGGGACTCCAAGCATCAGACAACACAAGAAGAGTACTAAATCTTGTGGACTATGCCTCGAGGAACAATGCCGAGCTGTTAATGCTGTCTCTGGTTGCGGAGAAAGCATTTGACAGATTGTACTGGGAATATATGAAGCAGATTTTAATCAAATTTGGTTTTCAGGGGTCCTTTCTACAGGCGATCATGGCACTCTACCGTGGTCCATCTGTGAAGGTCTTTAGTAACGGGTTTTTATCTGATTCGGCTGATTGTTTGCCCCTTCTCGCCCCTTATTTATGTTATGGCAATTGAGCCCCTGGCTGAACACTTGCATAGATCAAAGTCTTGTAAGGGCTTTGGTCTCGGCGGGACCTGCCACAGCCTGTGCCTATTTGCAGATGACGTTCTATTATTCATCTCAGAGCCAGAGTCCTCACTGGATTCGTTACATCTTACACTGAATAAATATACCCGGGCTTCGTATTATAACCTGAACACTATAAAGACTGAAGCATTGCCAATCCATGTACCCTTAGACTCGGCAGCCCGCCTGAAATCTAAATTTAAATACATTATGGAAGGAAACAATTTCATATTTAGAAATCCATGTCCCCGCTAATCTCTCAAAGATATTTAAAGTTAATTATCCTCCATTATTAAATCAACTACAAAAGCTTTGTACTTCATGGATGACATTTGAGGTTTCATGGCTGGGCCAAATAGTGGCCTTTAAAATGATGCTCCTTCCCAAACTTATGTATTTATTCAGAACTATCCCATACATTCTTCCAAAGAAATTTATGTCTCCATTCCATTTACTGATGCTTCACTATATCTGGAAAGGCTGTCCATCTAGGTTGTCATATTCCCGTATGACTCTGTCCAAAAAAACGTGGAGGACTAGCCTTACCCGATTAGAATAGATACCAAGAAGCCTGCATCCTATCTCAAATTAGAGTTTGGTCTTTTACGACCTCCCAAAAGCCCTTGGTGGACTTGTAACAGGCTCTATATACTGTGTGCCCAAATACAGATTTGATTTGGCTTCCCAAACATCTGAAGCCCCACTCTCCTGACTCCCTAATGTATATGGTGGATGCTCTGAGAATTTGGGACAGAACCATTGGGTTTTTGACAGACCTCAGCTCTCCGACTAATAATATCTCCCTCCTCACTGTATCTACGGTACTTCTTGATTTTGATATTTCCAGTTGGGTTCATGCAGGACTCTCTTTGCTTGCCCATCTGTTTGGCCCTAGGGGCCTCTGCTCTTTTGCACAGTTGCAGGATACATATGCTCTTTCTTCTAAGGATTTTTATAAATACCTGCGGCTGCGAAATTGGATCGGGGACCTTCACCGTCAAAACGGACCACTTCGCTCACCTCCACCTCTACTTTACATTAAACTGACTAAGGGTAACAACAAGAGTGGAATCACTTTCTGGTATCAATACCTATCTTCAATGTCCACCGTCCCTAAACACACCTCCCAACTTAAGTGAGAAACGGATCTCAACATCTCCCTCTCACCAGCTCAGTGTGAAATCATAACCTCCAGCGTTCTCTCAAGCTCCCATATCTTCAGTTCTGGCAGTTGACTCCCTCACACGCAACTTTGCTCTCATTTGGGCTCAGACTAAGTCAAATTTGGAGAACTCCTCCATCCGCCTCAAGGGGATCCTTGATAAAAAGAGGTGTGCCATTCCTAAGTTGGTTCCTGGAAATGAGGTTTGGTTATCAACCAAGAATATCTGTCTTAATGTTCCCAGTATGAAGTTGACACTTAGATATATTTTGCCTTTTTCCATTTGTGAGGTTATCAATCCAGTAGCCTACAGGCTTAAACTTCCATCTTTTCTTTGAATTCCAAATGTTTTTCATATTTCTCTTTTGAAGCCGGTGGTTCTGAATCAGTTCTCTACTTACAGGAGGTCTCCACTTCCGGTTCTTTTTGAAAATCAACCAGAATATGAGGTTAAACAATTATTGAACTCTCATATATCCAGAGTTTCAGTGCAGTTTCTGGTCGATTGGAAGGGCTATAGTCCTGAAGAGTGCTGTTGGGTTAAAGCTTCGGACATTCACGCCTCCCAGCTACTCAAACAGTTTCATAAGAAGTTTCCTAACAAACCTTTTTAGGGTGTTCGGAGTCCACACTTATGTTAGGGGGTACTGTAACGAAACTTACCTGTTCCACGCTCCAGTGCTGACTTCTCTGTCCCGCACCCATCACTTCCGGGCTTGGACCGCGCTGATTGGATACTCACCTGTCACTCGCTCCATTGCTGGGCTCTGTGTGCCGCACTCGGCATTTCCTGATGCAGGTCACATGACTCAGTCACTGGGGCGGGAGTTTCAAATCTTACCATATATAAACCCTGGACTGACACTTGCTCGGTGTCAGTGCAACTAGTTTGCTGTGCCTCTGACTCCCTTGGCGTTCCCTATTACTGCATTATCCTTGCATATCCTAGTGTACCAGTTTTGCCTGTCTGATCTAGTCTGTGGAATCTCCTAGTGTACCTATTCGCCAGAGCCGTGTACCAGTTATCGCCTGTCTGACCAAGTCTGTGAAATCTCCTAGTGTTCCCAGCTTGTCTGACAACTCTCTGCCTGATATCTGTGTAACAGTTCCTGGCTTGTCTGACTACTCTCTGCCTGATATTCAGTGTACCAGTTTCCGGCTTGTCTGACTACTCTCTGCCGATATTCTGTGTACCAGTTTCCGGCTTGTCTGACTACTCTGTGCCTGATATTCTGTGTACCAGTTCCCGGCTTGTCTATTATTCTCTACCTGCCTCCCGAGTTCCTGCTTCACGTTGGCACTGCCGCTATTTCTGCAGCCTCCATCCTACTCTCAGTCATGTAGTGGTTCCTTTATTCTACTCGAGACCTTCTCCTTTGGCCCGGGCCTTGTATTACATCCTGAGGCAGTCCTGAGGGCTGCAACCTGCGGGTTCCCGGCAGCTAAGTCCATCCCACCTTGTGGGGGGTTCTTGGTGAACACTGGGGAATCCGTTAGACTCCGCACCTCTGACCTATAGTCTGCTAGCGCTAATCAGGATTGATACAGGTAGTACCTTCTGAAGTTGGAACACATGGATAGGGATAGGGACAGGTATAGGGATAGGGACAGGGTTAGAGTTAGGGATAATACTGTCTACATTTGAATTGTCAACCTAATAAATACTGTCTACATTGCAATTGATGTCCTAATAATACTGTCAATGTCATTACATTGTCGATTTATATAAATTGGAAACCCATGTATAAACTTTCTTTGCAATACCTAAGCTGCCCACCCTCCAGTGTGTATTCAGAAAGAGTTTTCAGCACAGCAGGGAACCTTGTCAGCGATCGTCATATGAGGCTACTTCCAAAAAATGTGTAAAAGATTATGTTCATCAAAATGAAGTACAAATTCCAGTAGGAAGGCCTTTACCGGCAATTACATCAAAGTGCAGAGACTTTTGTAATGGTGCATTCCACTGGGGATAATTTAATATTGTGTGAGGATGATGTACACACTGATGAGGATAAGGAGGATGACAACAACATCTTGCCACTGTAGAGTACATTGACAGTATTGTTGGGCTTAAGGCAGATAAGCTACTGGTAGCTTGTTTTGTGGTGGTCCAAACAAACCAAGCACTTCAGCCATGAAAGTGGCACTCCTGTCGCTGGAGTGCATGGTTTGTTAAACTGCACATGTCCTTTTCAATATCTTACATAAGGGTGGGTGGGAGGGCCCAAGGACAGCTCCATCTTCCACCACTTTTCTTTTCTGCCACTGCTGTGTGACAATGTTACCTAGATGTGATGCGAACTGCCGTGTGTTTGTGCCATAGCTCTGTCGCTTAGTATCCAGCCAGCTTGCTGCAGTCTTTGGCCTAAAGTGGATGAAAATAATATTGTGACCCGTGAGGTATTCGAAATGACTGGAAATTAGTGTTGTCGAGGTTAATAATAATGTAGGAACAAAAAAAATAGCAACAAAAATACAGATCCAAAACTAAAACCACAACACATGAGGGTGGTTTTGCCAAAACCTAAAACCAAAATCAACAAACGAACTTAACATAGATCCAAAACCAAAACCAAAACATGGGGGTCAGTGAACATCTCTAGTTCAAACATGTCTTTGACCTAACCTTACTCTTTACTTTGCTCAAAGCTAAGTAGAAAAGGCACAATCGAAAAACCTCTGAGTGAATGGACAATTGCATTGCATGTTGGAGAGTAAACCTTTATTAGGGCATAAGTACCTCTAAGCACACTCCAAATAAGGTATTTTATTTATTATACATCAATTATTTACCAATAAGGTAAGTGAAATAAATGCCAAACCAGCAGCAAACTGACAGTCTACTGTAATAACTAAAGTACAGTAACTTTATGGAAGAAAACATGCAAAATGTATATTAGACAATGCTTAGTTATATTATAACATGCTCTTCATGTCCCTGATATGGTCTTTCATCCAAAGATTATTAGTCCATAACAATATAATACAGTAAGCTAAATACATTAGATGCTAGTGACATCGGTGCATTGTTCCCGACACAAGTAGGGGTTTAAAAAAGTGCTTTAAGGTAATCACACTTAGCAATAACTTATTTCAAGTCTTTACATCTCATTTCCTTGTGAGCTTTAACCTCTGAAAGCTTTTCACTCATTCAACACCATAATAAACCTATTTAATCACCCAAATATCAGCTACAACCAATTTCCCTTACAGCATAATTGCAATATCAGCTACAACCAATTTCCCTTGCAGCATAATTGCAGTTGGGCTGACTACACATCATTCTGACAAGCACCCACGTTGCCTCTCTCTTATGTCGGGGATGGCAGACATGTGTACAGTGGGAACTTAGATGGTGTGTTATAAATGTGTGTCAGTGTAGCCAAGGTGCAACAATGCTGTGCTCATAAAGACAGTTATTATTATTATTATTATTATTATTATTATTATTATTATCTTTGACTTATAAGGCGCCACAAAGGGTCCGCAGCGCCGTACATTACATATACAGAAAACAGAACCAAGACACAACATGATACAAAAATATATACAAACACAGGTGACAGGGTAAAGCAAATCAGATTATATCTGGGACAGATAGTGAAAGGGATGGTAGAAATCAGCGAGAAGAAAGCCAAAGCTTAAGAAAACAGGGAAAACAGGGCTAGGGAAGCAGGCCAATAGGTACAGGGGGTGATGGAATAGTAGAAGGAGCACACAAGGAAAGAGACCCCTGCTCATGAGAGCTTACATCCTAAAGGGAAGAGGGGGAAACACCAATAGGGTGGTATTAACTGGAGGAGAGAGCCAGGGCAAGGAAGTTAGGAGGAGGACTGATAGACTTGAATAAAGAAATCAGTCTTAAGGACACGCCTGAAGCCTTTGAGAGTAGATGCTAACCTGATGGAACGTGTAAGATCGTTCCACAACAGGGGAGCATCCCGGGCAAAGTCCTGAAGACGAGAGTAAGAGGAGGTGATCAGTGAAGTAGTGAGGACAGTTAGGGACATTTATGAAAACGTACTGGAAAAAGGCGCTGCAACAAATATAAACCAGGAGTTTGCTTTTGTTTCCTATGTAATTACAAAAATGACAGCTAGAATGTGATTGGTTGCTATTGTTAAAGGCACAAATACAGAGAAACATCCCCCAGCACACTGCTAGGTACCAGTGAAAGAGCTGCTATTCTACTTTTATGTAAGATGCAGAAAATCTCAGTTACACACATTTGCAAATGGATGATAAGCCACCCACCTCGTCAAGGCGCTTCAGCTAATAGGGTGGTCCTAAATCTAGCTCATTGTTTAGGGATAGGACCACTAGTTGTACTCATATCCAATTATATAGTGCTTGCAATAGTTTATGTAACATTTTACGCCACCCCCATCCTTCATTGAGGTTTACACATTTTCTTCCAGAACACTGCTCATTCAAGCCTCATTTATATCTTAAATTAATCATGACAGTGAGAAGACATCAGCAATCGCTTTATTATATGAGTCACATTTGCTCATTTATTATAATTACCCTAAGTGTTGCGCATCTGCCCTGCTCCACACTTAAGTTACAAACATTTGCACCATCCACAGACGAAACCCCAATTTACATAAAAAACTGACTAAATCCATATCACAATGCCTATTGTAAGCATTGTCCGTTCCTAACATGATCTCTAACCATGTCGCCAGTAGGAAGCATGGTTTAATTGTCTTTGAAATTTATTAACAACAACTTCAGGGCTGCAGTACTAAAACATTAAAATGATCTGCCTAGTGTACAGCACAGGTCCATGAATAAACACTGGGGTCATTTTATCCAACCAGCAACCAAGTCTGTTGTCAAGAGTGCAAGTGAAGTGGTTTTGTTTATACACATGTGGTAACGCATCAGAGCTTGACAAGTCTCTGTTAGTTTCCTGACATATGCTATTAAATTTGCTCCAATTTTCCAAGCTGATAGACATCTATAAAGTTTTATAGGGATTACTAGAAAGTAGTGTCTATTTCCACACAGTGAAGATCTCTGTTAGCTCACTGTCATCCAGAGATGAAGCATTTAAGGAAATTGCACATGATTTAAATATACTTTAGGTAGATAGATACAGTACATATGACCAGGACAGCTGGTTTAAACATGGTTATTTTACTTTGTAATATATAATTTGTTTTCAATCACTTCTAAAATGAGCATTCTCAAACTGTGCAATGGATAGACAACAATTTTAGATGTATTCTTTAAATAATAATTGCTGCCTTGGGCTTGGGAAAGATAACCATATCTAAAGAGCCATTTCCTGACACCTAATTAACATCAAATCCTCTATGCGATTTCATGTACTTGTTTTTCTATTCTTTTAACTTTGCTTCTGCTGTCCTACACATGTCTGTTTCGGAAAACAGGAGAAGAACAGTCAATACTCTCAGGATAAGTACACTGAAGCTCAGAGGTGGGACTATTTGCTTAAAATTGCACCTGGATTAACCGGTGGGAGTCATTAAAACAATGACCATCTCGCCGATACCAGATACGTCGACAGGAATACAAGGTGTATTCAATGGTGCACTGGTAATACTGACAGCTTTAAACAGTGACCGGAAACCATGGCGACGTATGAAGAAGACGACAGGTAAGGATGACGTCACTTTCATGCCGCACATTATGGTTGCTGTTCTTAAGCTGGTATTTTAACGAGACGCTGCCTGTGCAATGTTATTTAGAATGCCTAATACATTGTATAGGTGGCGCCTCCTTAAAATACCAGTTTAAGAACAGCAAACATAATGTGCGGCATGAAAGTGACGTCATCCTTACCTGCCGTCTTCTTCATATTCTTCATACGTCGCCATGGTTTCCGGTCATTGTTTAAAGCTGTTAGTATCACCAGTGTGCCCAGGGAATAAACCTTCGGTGTATTCCTGTCGGCGTATCCGGTATTGGCGAGATGGGCATCGTAAAAAGGTACCCCACCCGGATTAACAGCCTTAGATTAAATAATTTTTCTATTTTTATTGTAATGCATTTGGCATCCGGCAAAAAAATTACGGCTTTAAGAGGCACTCAAGATTACTTGTTAAATCAACAAAGGCAGACGTAAAGGAATATTCAGAGTAATAGTATGGTGCATATAGCGGACACAGGCATTGAACCACAGCAGCTAGACATAGGTTAGCTTACATAAGACTAATTTACACTTGGCTGATCAGAGTTAAGGTTTGATTGGTTGCTATGGATTGCTGCTATCTGCACCACATCTATAAATAACTCTTAAAGTATTTCAAATATATTTTGCACACTTTATTAGTGCTGCAAGTAACTACTTTATATAACATCAAATATACTTTACAATTTTCAATATAATGTACATAGAAAACAAAAGTTTTACTAAATTACAAATGTGATATAAGAGTCTAAAAAGAAAAAAAATCAGTCAAACATAATAAAGTAGTAAAATTTAATAGAATTACACAGTTGAGATCTAAAGGTTAAAAAAAGTCAGGAAGCAAGGCTGTGAAATAAGGTTTTCAAAAGAAACATTTAGATTCCTTAAAATTACCATCAAGGATTCCGTAGAAAGAAAGTCTTTGAAGTATGATGTTGTTGAAACTAAATTACTGTTAAAGGAAATTGCTATAAATCAAACTGTCCACTTAGGAAGCGATCATTTTGCATAGCCATGGTTCCTGGCACTGTGAGGTGAATGATTGGATGATGTCAACGCCAGATAATGAACTCTAATTTTCATACTCTTTCATTATAAACAGACAACAGTTGCACATAAAAGTCCCAAAAACACATTTATATAAGTATGTTTTATTTGATGTTACATACCTTGACTGGAAATCCACAGAACTAGACCATTCATTGTGTAAAGACAGATCGGTTGACGAAACACAGTAAATAATAGACTAAGACACACAGACTACATCAGTAGTTTGAAAACGTATACCTATTTTATCTCATGGAAGTACCCAGGTTTATGGTGAAGTGACTTTATATTGAATAATTGTTATTTTTAAAAGAATGCATATTTGGTTAATAGTTTTGGTAAAATAAAGAACTCCTGTATTGGAAAGATGCCTCAGCCAAATGTTATTGTGGCTATATTGATTTTCCATGCAAATCGTTCTCTGCTGAGCCACTCAGTCAGTCTCTACATTGGTTGCCTGTTTATTACAAAATCCAATATAAAATTCTTCTAGTTACATACGAGGCCATCAACAAAACTGTACCTATATACATTCCTCACTTGTCTCAAAATATCTCCCAATTAGACAACTCAGTTCTGCATAAGATCTGCGTCTTTCATCCACTCTCAGTACATGCTCAGATCAGTGGCAGATCCAGGGGGGCGATCGGGGCGATCGCCCCCCCCCCTAGCAGGGGCTTGCTGCCGGCGGCTGCACACTGTGCAGGTCCGTTCGGCAGTGATAATGTGATGCCCGGCTGCTCTGATTGTGTTTTAAACACAATCAGAGCAGCGGGACAGCACATTATCACTGCCGAACGGACCTGCACATACTGTGCAGCCGCCAGCAGCCTTAGAAGTTAGAAAGGGGGCGGGGCTTAAATCGCCCCCCCCTATATCGCCCGGGGTAGAAAAAAATTCTAGATCCGCCCCTGGCTCAGATTCCTACTTATATGCGCCAGAGAGGCTTCAGCAGAATCCCATAGTAAAAGACAGGTTACGTCATCCTGCATTGCTGAACATCGCAGTCCTTATAGTAATCTATAGGGACTTCGATGCTGAACGGTATTTGCCTAAACGGAGGAGAATTCTGTGAAATCTCCTCCGATAGGCAGTTAATACATAGCAAACATACTTAAAAGATGCAGAAACAGTAGTTTCCACATCTTTAAAGTTTCAAAAAAGCTTGATGCATAGACCCCAAAGATAGAAGATAATGTAATGCAGTGTAGTGCTAACATTGTAGAAGGATGCAAGCAACAAACACGGAGTGAACACAGATTAGGCACTCAGGTCTCATTAGATGAGCAGGTGTAGGTAACAGGACACAGCAGATTCAGGAACAAAATAGACTTAGTAGTACAGCACCAGATAGCAGCAGGTGGAACCAGACACGGCCAATGCAGGAATAGAGCCCAATAATAGTTTAGTGATAGATAGCAGCAGGTGGAACCATACACGACCAAAGCAGGAACAGAGCCCAGTAATAGTTTAGTGATAGCAGCAGGTGGAACCAGACACAACCAATGCAGGAACGGAGCACAGCAATAACTCAGTGCTAGATAGCAGCAGGTGGAATGAAGCACAGTAATAATTTAGTAACTATACTCTTCAGCCATAGGTAGTATACAGAGGTACAACACCAGCACAGTGGCGTGTAGTAGCAGGATGTCCAAGTGCTCACAGACCACAGGCAAATAAATATATCATAGTCAAACAGAGCATAGCCAGATTGGTATCTAGCAGCAGCAGTCAGCACAGAGCATGACCAGAATGATATCTAGCAGTAGTAGTTAGTACAGAATATGACCAGAATGGTATCTAGCAGTAGTAGTTAGTACAGAGTATGACCAGAATTGTATCTAGCAGCAGCAGTCAGCACAGAGCATGACCAGAATGATATCTAGCAGTAGTAGTTAGTACAGAATATGACCAGAATGGTATCTAGCAGTAGTAGTTAGTACATAGTATGACCAGAATGGTATCTAGCAGTAGTAGTTAGTACAGAATATGACCAGAATGGTATCTAGCAGTAGTAGTTAGTACAGAGTATGACCAGAATGGTATCTAGCAGTAGTAGTTAGTACAGAATATGACCAGAATGGTATCTAGCAGAAGTAGTTAGTACAGAATATGACCAGAATGGTATCTAGCAGTAGTAGTTAGTACAGAGTATGAACAGAATGATATCTAGCAGTAGTAGTTAGTACAGAGTATGACCAGAATGATATCTAGCAGCAGCAGTCAGTACGGAGCATGACCAGAATGATATCTAGCAGTAGTAGTTAGTACAGAGTATGACCAGAATGGTATCTAGCATCAGCAGTCAGTACAGAGCATGGCCAGAATGGTATCTAGCAGCAGCAGTCAGTATAGAAAACGGCCAGAAAGGTATCTAGACGTAGTAGGTAGTACACAGTATAACCAGAATGGTATCTAGCAGCAGCAGTCAGTACAGAGCATGGCCAGAATGGTATCTAGCAGCAGCAGTCAGTATAGAACATGGCCAGAAAGATATCTAGACGTAGTAGGTAGTACACAGTATAACCAGAATGGTATCTAGCAGCAGCAGTCAGAACAGAGCATGGCCAGAATGGTATCTAGCAGCAGCAGTAAGTATAGAACATGGCCAGAAAGGTATCTAGACGTAGTAGTTAGTAAACAGTATAACCAGAATGGTATCTAGCAGCAGCAGTCAGTACAAAGCAGGATCAGGATACAAGTAAAAGGATTGGTGGACCCTCGTCTGAGAGACTTAATCATCTGGCAAGGGATGCTAGCACTGACTGGATCTTATAAGTACAGGTCTTCCCTCCAGCATCTGCACAGCATTTATGTTCATCAAGGCGTCATCAGATTTACCCTCGCTGTGGTTCATAAGGCCCAAACCAGCTGCCAATCTGGAAATTACCTGTTACGAATTCCCAGTAATGCTCCTGCATTGCACTTTCCTTATAGCAAACGTTAATCTAGGACGCTGGGCTTCAGGTGACACCAGGGCTGAAACCGCTTGTGACAAAAGAAATGTAGTCACACCACTGATACTGAAGGCTCAGGGCAAGTAAACAAGATAACAAGTAAACAGGTAAAAAAGAGATAAGGAGAAAACGACGGAGAGGGGCCGTCGCAGTGATGCGCTCTTCCGCTTTAGTTTTGATATTTTGGAGAATTACCATTCCGTCCTGCATATGTAACGCATATTTAGTGGGATCTATAATCTATAAATAGAGCTGGGATTACATCGGCCTCTGATATCTGCTCTGTGGTGTGATTAGAATACTGGGTTGAATCAAAATGTGAGGGAGAATTTGATACAAAACACTTTCCCTTATAGAAGCGCTCCCATTTCTGCTCCCATGTGCTGATTAAGATGAGTTCCCCGCTAAATAGCTTTGAAAATTTTGCTTATTTCAAGCAGCAGATAAAAAAACAATCATCACCATCATCAGCTATTTATATAGCGCCACTAATTCCACAGCGCTGTACAGTGAACTCACTCACATCAATGGGGGGCAGGCGTAAGTGGGAGAGACAAGAGATAAGAGCTAGATTTCAGAGAGCCAACAAAACTGCAGACACCATGGGTGAAACATCTGGGAATGAAGTATGTGTGAAGTATGCAGAGTTTTGTGTGTGTGATGAGTGTTATTAGTCGTGGGGGAATGCAAGGGGGTCAATGGCTTATATATTCCACAGGGGCTAGAGGCCTTTAGTGACACCTCTGATACAGAGGTCTTAAAAAGCTGATAATGACAACTACCGTATAGAGATTACATCCAACCTCACAAGACTCCTTATTTCCTCCTTCTGCAAGGGGAGTCTAATTATTTCTTTACAGCGCTAGTTGCACCCCCTGCATCTTTTTTAAGTCAGCTGCTGAGCAAACCTGTGCACAATTTCCTGCAATATAATTGTAAGACTAGATTAATCAAAGGGTCCCTTCACTCTGATGAGCTTTTGAGCTTTGATACCAGCAAAACCCTGTGTTCAAGGAAAGCTCAGGGGGGTGACTGGTGGAATGTAACTGTATTTCTATCAGCAGGGTGGAAAATACACATAAATTAGGCAGATGTTTCCTTTTAGATCGGTGCATTCAGGTAGTTAATAGCTAGCTTACTGGAGTTAATTGTATGCTTGAATGGTATATCCAGGGCAAACAGAACATTAATGAAGTTGACAAGCTCATATCCTACATGCAGCTATAGTAAAATACAGAAGCTATTTCTCTAAAATAAAAATTACAGCACTCCAAGTAGAGAATGATGAGGAATTGTAGTTTTGCTATAAATCATCTTCAGGTTGCTGCTACTGTATATGAAAATGATACAAACTGAAGAAAAACAGAGCTCTGAATGTTCCACGAAAATATATTCCAAATCACTTCATATGTTCTTAAAATGTTTAGTAGTCTGTACACAGGCGCGGGCTGGGAGAGGCGTGGCCGGATCCCCTGTCATGTGATGCGGCCGCCTGTGCGCTGAAAGTATTGTATTTTGCATCCGGGGGCCGGCCGGCCAGCCTAACCCCCGGCCCTAATAGCAACCTGACCGAGCGGCCCAGGGGGCCTCTGCCCCCCTGCCGCCCGGGCCAGCCCGCCCCTGTCTGTACATAATGGCGGAATTGACCTTTGCTCAAATTAAACTGTCATGGCATATAATTATTAGAGATGTTCACTGACCCCCGTGTTCTGATTTTGGCTTTGTTTTTGGATCTGGATTAACTTCGCGTGTTTTGGTTTTGGTTTTGGCAAAACTGTCCTTGGGGGTTTTGGTTTTGGTTTTGGGTTCCTATTTTTTCCTAAAATCACTATTTTTTTTGCTAAAATCACATAATTTTGCATTTATCTCCCCCTACATTATTATTAACCTCAATAACACTAATTTTAAGTAATTTGCAGTCAATTTTGACCACCTCACAGGTCACAATATTATTTTTATACACTTACAAACAAAGACCGCAGCAGTGCTTGCCAGTGATAAGAAAAAGTCATTGTCATGCCTGGGCATAAGACCAAAAAATTATTTTTACACAAATCCTGACAATATTTGTCTAGCCATTTGTAGCAATGCAAAGCCACAGTCAGTAGAGGTAGGGACCTTAACCATCTAGGAACCTCATCCATAATGCGCCATTTGAGGCGACTTCATGGAAAGTTTTTGTGAAAATCAGAAACTTATGCTAAAAAATAACAACAAGCAGTCCAGCATCAGCTACCTCCCTTCTCATACCTAGATCCCAGCACCTGCAGTCTACACCCCCAACACCTTCATCATCAATATCCTTACAAGTGATTGGAGTTAGTCCTGCATCCAAGTTTCTAAGGCGAAATGACTCATCCCCTATCCAGGACTCCTCAGAAAAATCCTTGAGCGCTAGGTCCACTGCTGCTGCGGGTGGATCTTCAACTCAGAAGCAGACCAAGAAAAAGACTACTAGTAGTTCACAACAATTGACTATTAAACAAGTTGCAAAGTGGATCACAGATGCCATAGCAACTATGCTAGTATTAGATCTGCGTCCAATATCCACTATTAATGCAGCTGGTTTAAGACAGTTACTTGAGGTCTTCTGTCCCCGTTACCAAATTCCATCACGACACCATTTTACTAGAAAAGCTATTCCTCACCTCTACCAAAAGGTTCGTAAAAATTTAATTATTGGTCTACAAAATGCCATTCTACCCACTGTACACTTAACCACAGATATGTGGACAAGAGGAACTGGACAAACTAAAGATTATATGATGGTGACAGCCCACTGGGTTGGTGATTCACCTTCACCAGCAAGGTTTTTCAGAGGCAGGCTACTCTGTGTATCATCTGCTTCACTAAGAGGCATATTATTATTATTATCGTAGATTTGTAAGGCACCACAGTGCTCCACAGCGCCGTACAGTAGGGAAGACAAGGACATACATGACACAAGACATACGTAAAACAAGAACAGCCAAGGCAGACAAAATGAATGGAGACATGAAAACAAATGGTATGGAGGCCTCTGCTCACTAGAGAGCTTACATACTAAAGGATAGAGGGCACAGCTGAAACAAGAGGAGCGAGTGTGGCTCAGAGTGAAGATTGGGATAGTTGTGAGGGTGCATTAGTGTGAATAGTGTTATCGAGGATAAGGTCACCTCTAAAAAAGAGATGGGTTTTCAAAGAGTATCTAAAGATTTGAAGGCTGTGGGGAAAGTCTGAATGAGCATGGTAGGGAATTCAAGTGGGGAGCAGCACAGGAGAAGTCTTGAAGGCGGGAGTGAGAGGTGGTTATCAAAGACGAGGCAAGGCACAAGTCAGAGGTAATACCGCTGACAACCTGTTTGAAAAAGTAAGGGATGTCATTGCAACATGGTTTATCCTGCTTGGACTCTCCTGAGGATATGTGATTTCTAATAACGCCACCAATATTGTTAGAGCATTCCCTGTTTTGCTCACACAATCAACTTGGTGGTACAGAACTTTTTAAAAAATGACAATGACATGCAGGAGATGCTGTCTCTGTCCCAAAATATTTAGGGTAATTTTCGGGATTCTACAATAGCATGTAGGAGAATGCAGCAGCTTCAAGAAGAATAGAATTTAGGGGAAATGTACTTTAGTCCAGCACAGTGGAGAATACTTTACATGTTGTGCAAGGTGCTGAAACCATTCGAAGTAGTCACCTGTGAAGAGAGTGCAGACACTGTTAGCTTGAGTCAAGTGATTCCCCTAATTAGACTTTTTGAAAAGCAGCAAGAGAAATTGATGGCGGAAATGAAACAAAGCAATTCCGCTAATTTTGTTGGACTTGTAGATTAAGTACTTTATTCGCTTCTCCAGGATCCAAGAGTTATCAACATCTTGAAATCGGATCATTACATTTTGGCAACTGTGCTTGATCCTAGGTTTAAGAGCTATGTCTTCTCTTTCTTTCCAACTGACCCAGATCTCAAGAGATGCAATGAGCTCCTGGTCAGCAAGCTGACAGCTCAAATGGTACATGACACAATGACGTCTCCTCCTTCAGTTTCTATGGAAATTGATGCTAGAAATAAACTTAGGTTTCCCAAGACACCCAGTGGTGATGCAGATGAGTCTGCACAACATTTTGACATTTGGTCTGGTCTAAAATAATTGCCCAAAAATTGTGACAGCTCTTCAGTAAAATGAGCTACAAATTCCATGAGGACGGTCATTACCGGCAATTACATCAAAGTACACAGACTTCTGTGATGGTGGATTCCAGCGGGGATAAATTAGTATTGTTTGAGGATGATGTACACACTGATGAGGGTGAATATGATGACAGTATAGATTGCAGGTGCTGAGATCTAGCTAAGAGAAGGGAGCTAGCTG
This sequence comes from Mixophyes fleayi, assembly GCF_038048845.1. Classification (NCBI taxonomy): domain Eukaryota; kingdom Metazoa; phylum Chordata; class Amphibia; order Anura; family Limnodynastidae; genus Mixophyes; species Mixophyes fleayi. The sequence goes on along the minus strand of NC_134403.1, from coordinate 41,215,491 downwards.
ATGCTGGTATGCTTGGTAATATTTTGGGTAGAATAGCATGTTAGCAATTTTATGTTTTTCTTTAGTAAACTTTCACCTTTATTAGAGAGGTGTTTTTTTCTTTAAAAAGTTACAAGTTTTTTATTTACATTTTTGTTTCCCTGACTTAAAAGCACTATGCACTTGAACATAGGCTTTAGCACATGAGGTAGAGGGATTAGTGTCATCATGACTGAAACTGGAGAGTGACAAGGACAATGCCACCCTCCTGTTTTTGTATGAGTTATGGCACAGTAGAATGTCACTGGAGACTTTTAAGAACACTAACAGCCCTATCATTACAATTTCTGTTTCAGCACTGAACCTTGCCACCTCTCCTGTTTCTGAGTGAGCTATGGTACAGTAACATGTAACTGCAGATTTAGACCAAGACTGCCAGCTATATTATTTCTATTTCAGCAATGACAATTAGCAATGGAGCTCTCCTCTTTGTGTGTTGCCTATATAACACCGTACAATATGACTACAGATTTAGAAGACCAAGCCTGCCAGCCCTATTATTTCTATTTCAGCAATGACAATTAGCAATGGAGCAATGGAGCTCTTCTCTTTGTGTGTTACCTTTATAACACTGTACAATGTGACTGCAGAATTAGAAGACCAAGCCTGCCAGCCCTATTATTTCTATTTCAGCAATGATAATTAGCAATGGAGCTCTCCTGAATGTCACTGGAGACTTTGAAGAACACTGCTACCCCTCCTCTTTCTTTTCTACCTATGACGCTGCCCAACTGCACTAGAGACTGCCAAGAACTGTGTTACCCCTCCTGTGTACCTTTGTGAAATGGCGCTGGATCGCCGTGGAGGGCGGTACTTATAGAATCCAAAACTCGCTAAATCCGATGACGTAACTATGATGTTTTGCCTCGTTTTCAATTCTGAGGGCGTGCGAGAGTACTGAGGCGTCTCGGCTCGGTACTCGGATCTGCTAAGTTCGGGTGTGTTCGGTTCTTGGGGAACCGAGCCTGAGCATCCTTTATAATTATAAAACAAACATGCATTTATTAAATCCCTAAAAATGCATACAAACATTGAAAACATCAAAAAGCACAACTAATGAATGAATCAGTCGCTCCTCTTGTGTATCTCATTCAGTAGTCTTAATGGCACACCAAAATGTCATGTAAACTAAATAAAGCTGGCAATAACAATAAATCACTGGTCCATCATAACAAAAACAGATACTTTCAATTATTTGTTTGTGACTAAACAGTCCCAAATAGATGATTGACTCCAAAGTAAACACAGGTGGTATTACCCACTCCTGGGAAGTTTGTTTTTGTTGCTCTGTGTAGTATATAATAGTAGTCATGTTGTTGCAGAAACTGCTGCATTGTTGGATCTTTGGATGATTATAAAGTTAAAATCCATCCATATAGCAATGCTCGCAAATATAGATCTGCGTTAAGTACCGAATACTTTTTACTGAGACAGGAGCTGTAACATATGTCTCTGATGACGCGTTTCGTCCACTAGCCTGAACTCTTTTAAAGCTGAATTCAACACTATAGCTTTAAGAATTTTGAAAGTGTTTGAGACTTTGTAAAACGGATAATAGCCAGCTTCTCTGCAACACCATGGTATAATGATTTAACTGATCTACAGAGAGCTGCAGCATTGTTATAAACAGTAGTTTTGGCTGCCTGTCATGTTTTGTTGTAGTGAAAGGCAGCAGAGGAGGTGAGAAATCAAACTACAATGTTTTCAGAATCACTTGATTTGTCAGTTGAAATCTCTAAAACACATACAGATAAATTAGAAACAAATTTAATGTATATTTAGATTTCTAGTAGAAAGTGCATTTGAATGTTTTCCTGCACTAGTTTGATAGGAGCTTCACATCACTGCTACGTGCTCCCTCCACTATATCTCAGTGTGTTTCTTGTTCCTTGCCTCCATTCTCCTCATCACATCATGACACAGTCTATGTCACACACAGCTCTTTCTTCAGTAACACTATCATACCAGAGGGCAAGTCATTGGCTTCCAATGTATGACGCACTCATCTCCTGCCAATTATCTGATTGCCTACAGGTTATTCTATTTCTACCCACTTCAAAGCTGAACAAGCCCTGGAAGACCAGGAGTTGGCGAATGAGTACAGTAAGGTGCTCAGACCCTAGTCAAACACACCTTAAAAAGAGTTTAGTGGGGAGTGCAATCAATCAAAATAAGATTGTGCTTACTTTGATAATGGTCCCATGCGGCACTCCTCTCTTTCCTTCCATTCACATGAATATGACGTTCACAGGGGAGGCACACTGACACCTGCTCAGGGTGTTTCAAACAGGTGCTGTAGAGCAGTAAGACGAGAAATGAGTGTTGGATGGTTACAGCAATCTGAACCTTGGAGGATCTAGCAAATGGCTCATCCATGGTAAGTGAGGCCGCCAAGAAGAACTTCAAGCCACAGTACAGCAACTTCTGGGGGTCCCTTCCATAGCTGCAGAGAAAGGAGTGGTCACAGAAGGTTGGTGGCGGCGTCATCAATGATGCGGCCGTATCCCGTGTCATGTGATGCGGCCGCCTGTGCGGCGTGCGCCCCTCGGGCTGACATCTGCCAGCCTGCGCCTGTTGAACACTCACGGAAAACTAAATATTTAATTTTGGGGACTTATCCTTTAATAAATGAGTATAAATCCCAGGAAGATTATGATTATAGTTTCAAAAGGTACCCATTTCACTTGCTTCTAAATGTAACTTACTATGTGCAAAAGAGCAAGTTTTTTCTTTTTGTTTTTCATATTATCATAAGCTGTGTTATAAGCTGCATGGTTGTAAGAAAGATAATAGCCATTTGGAAAAATGTTTGCTGAAATATGATTTCTGCTTTTCTTTAATTTTTAATTAACAATAATGAAAATAAATGCCACACTTGCTGCCTCTATCACAATATATCAACATGAGAATGACATTCACTCGGTTTAGCAAAATATTTGCACTTAGCAAGTGGAGATCTGTCAGTGACGTAGAAAGTCAGAAGACAGAATTAAAGTTATGTAGCCATTTGTGGTAGTGGAAAAGTTAAGTGCAAACATTTTCATCTTATTCTTAGAAGATAGTACAATTGAGAAACAACAAGCATACTAAGGGGCGAATGTATCAAGCTGAGAGTTTTCTGGTGGGTTTGAAAAACCAATCAGATTCTAGCTATCATTTATTTAGTACATTCTACAAAATGAAAGCTAGAATCTGATAGGTTGCTATAGGCAACATCTCCACTCTTCAAACCCACCGGAAAACTCTCAGCTTGATACATTTACCCCGAAATCTCCTCAGCAGTTATATTGTATTTGAAAATAATTCCTTCTGTAACTTGTCGTTTCCACTACTTGAATTGCCCATAATGTTATTTGCATCACAATTTGCAATAAATTTGTCACTATGTTGCCTAAAATCTAATCGGTACATTTGCACAGTCTTGTATTTAGCACCTAAAAATATGCACTTTGCACACAGATTGCTCTTTACACAGTCATATGAACCGTCTTTAATAGTGCAATTGAAATAATATAGATGCTACATACAGTGTTAGGATCTTCCTTAAAATCTATACAGATGCATGACATAAGACGCACAGTTCATTAGGCAAACAGATTATTACTTAAAATATTGTTGCTGCATATGTTAAGAATAATTGTAACTGTCCTAACCCCTTCGGGTTATCATTGCCAAATGTGACCCTAATAACAAAGGATTTAAGTTTATTAAAATATAAATAGTATTTTATGAAAAAAATGATGGACAGTTGCCAAAACAAGGGGTTCTGTATACAAGCAAAGGGGCCTGAGGATAATATAAAAAAAATGTTAAAGAACAGGTTGTAAAAGTGTTTGCGCTATAGTTTATTGATTATGTACATGTGATTACGCGTTAATGTTGCTGGCAAGACATGGCAAGACATATCTTCCTTGCCACCCACATGTGTTGCTCAATTCAGTCTTCCCCCTGCTGATGTTTATGGCCTTGTTGAATATAGGTAACAAGATTTTGTTCCATAATAAAAAAAAAAAACATTTAAAAATAAGTACAGAACATTCCCTTCACTTTAATAATTTGGGTGCAGATAAATAAAGATATTACATAGTCAGCATATCTAAAATTGTCCATATTGATATTTCCTGAGCTGGTTCCAAATATCTATATTGCATTGGTATAACGTTAGCTTTGCTGTTAATTAAATTTTGCCAGGTTTCCATTCAGTGGCTCTGACTTAAGGTATTGCTTTGCATTTCCTTTTGGCCTCTCCTGCTTGTCAGTAATCGTTAGCAAAATAATATGCAGAAGTGACATGATGTCTATAAAATTACTGCGAGGGAACATAAAATTCTACAGGCTTCTGAAGAAAGTACAAGAGAAAACTTGGAGTTTAGATTAGCGGTGTGGTACTTGTGAAGTTTGGATGGGTTTGATAATGGCTCGGCCGTTTGACTTTTGAAAATGAAAAAAAAAGCTGCTAAATGTCAAAATCACCTTTTCTGTCTTTTGATCCCTGTGGCTGATGTTAAAATACATGCTACTTATCATAATCCAACCTGAGCAATACCAGAGTTCAAGCCAAGTTTGATATTTTGTAGGAAAAAAGTTGTAAGTGAACATTTCAAACTCACAAGTTAAAACATAAAAATTTTAAATAAAAACACATAATTATAGAGAAAAATTTCAATGAAAAAGTTGAAGCCAGTCATTGTCCACAATAAAATAATTGTATATTACATAGCTTTTATTTTATTTAGATACAAAAGTACAGAGTATTGTATTTCCAAAGTGTGTCGTATTCCTATGACACTTTCTCCCTTCGTCACATACATATTTACTATCTCAGATCCGGAAGAAAGTTAGTTCCTAACAGCTTGTTATTTAAATTGTTGCTGAAGTGTCGTTAGATTAAATAAACTGCAGCATTCCATCTGTTAAGTGCTAGCGTGTTTATGACACAACTATAATATATTAAGAAAAATATATATGTATTTTATAAAGTCAGAAATATTTTATAAATATGTGTAAAGTAATATTTTTTTAACTATATAATTTTTAATTAGCATTCTGTTAAAGTATGCAGAGGATGAAGGAAAGATTTAATTTAGAGGTCAACTTCTGCTCACCAAAATTAAATAATCTTGATTAATAGAGATGAGTGAAACTCCCACAGATTTGCAGTCTCCAAAAGCTCAATTTTCAGCAAATTGATTCATAAATCCTTTATTATTGGTTGAAAAGGTTTTGAAAAAAAAAGACATTTTAAAAGTATGAAAAGTAGTTGCAGGATTTCCGCCTATAATTGAAGATACCAGTGATGTCTGCTGCACCAACAACAAAAAAAATAACAAATTGAAGGGTAGATATAGAGTGGAAAATAAATTCTGAAGTAATCATACACAAGTGGTGGAGAAACGCGCTAGAGGGATAATAAGATCAGAACACCACACTTCTGCTATTGCACTATATGGATATAATTTTATATTCAACTCATTAACTGTTACAGGTACCACTAAGCTCATTTGAAAGACATAAAAATATGTTGCAATCTTGATATTTATGCCAGACAACAGTAGAACATGAATCCCCATGTCAGTATACTGGTATTAATCGTAACATCTGCTTCCATTGGTGTGAATCAATATGTTTCCAACTTGTTAGAAAGGAGTATACATATTATTTCATATTGCTATATGAATATACTAGAATATACTAGCTAGAATTTTATCATTTTGGCATTTCAAGCACTCTAGAAATGGAACAGTTCTGGTCACTGATTTAGACTCTGAACAGCTTGTGCCTTTATAATTACCAATTGTTTCAGACATTCAATAATGATATTAAAATATATGTATAATATACAAAAAGCCAAGGTCCCCATCTAAAAAAAATAGCAATCTCTGTTTCACCAAGCGTAACCCTGACTCAAGTCAGCCGTAAAGTTAGCACATGTAAGGGCAATATTTTAACCATAGCTGTTCCCCTCCTGAAATTAAAAAATAGTTTCTATGTAAAACAATTTCAAGCAGCCTAAATAGTAACCTTTTTTGTGGTGGGTTAATCTCATGGTCAATTGGGTTATACCACACCAAATTAAACCCAAATTAATGCAATCAACATTCTCCAGTCCTTTAATCATTTTCAGAAATTCAGATGTATCATTGCATGTATCAAATAAATAAAATGAAGCTGGCTCAACAGAGGGTATAGACATATGCAGTTGTTTATGTATTTTTCACAGGACACAAAGAAACAGTGTTTACTGATGAGTGCCTTAAAATACATCAATAAACCTCTGACAAAAAAGCTTTCACAAGCAATATAAACCACCCATTTCAGGAGTTGGTTATGAATATCTTGAACATAATCACCAGTATCCATTATCAGCTGGGTTAATCTAAGCAATTTATTATTTCTCAAAGCGTATTATATCATTCATTTACGTGGGTATGCAGTGAAGTGTTCAGTGATGCTGCCTTTTCTTCAGTTTGGGATTTTGTGCTTTTGAGGTGTGGAAGTTGAATAATTGGATGAAATCGTTCTAAATGAACAAATATCAATTGTAATAGTTTTCCGTGCAATTGCGATTAGTAAGCTACGTCATAACAGGGTTAATAAAGCAATTGTACATTTTGTAAATAGTACACATTTATTAAAGTTCCAATCCACAATCATTTATTAGTAAATGGATTAGAGATTTTTTGTACATAGATATTACTACAGTAAAGGTAATTATGGTTCAGATCCTCAGAAATGTGTGGAGTTTGGTCTCATATCAATCTATATTTTACCAACAGAAAGCCGGTGTTATTTGTGTAGCGTTTGTGCCTTGTGAACGCTAGTTATAAATAATATCACTATTTCATACACCAAATAATCAGTGCACAGAGGTCACATAAACCAGTTTATACAAGTCTAGAAGCGGGAGCCTGAGGAAAGGACACCTGGCAGTTTGAAGAACAATGACCAGAGTAATTCACCAATGCCACATCGAGTACATGAGAATGCATTAACCTTTGACCTATGAATGAAGACCTTACAACCATAACTGTACATCTCTTTGATGACACTACTTTGACAACTGTGCAGTGTATAGATTGTTGAGCTCTGGCTTTGGTCCCCTGAGTGTTCTGAAGTTTGAGTTGGTGCCAACTGTCGCATGAGTAATGTATTCGGTTTTACTTTCCTGTATTAGGTAATACCTTCTTATGCAACATCATGGTTTGCTGTAATCCTGCTGTCTTTTGCTATTAAATCTCTTTGTACTTTGGAACCACAATAATCGCATCGGACAATATTTATTGGTAGCGACAATATGAATATTACAGAGGTATCTGCAGAACTTCTGATTAGCAATTAGGACACAGTATTGAGTACTGTTTGTTTTTTTATTTCTTGCATGTAGATATATAGTTATTTGATTACTTAAAATGTCTCTTAGATGTTTTCCAGTTATTTAACTTGAGTGAAAAGGGTCAAGTGGGATTCAAGCTCCACCTATAGCCCAAAACTGCAAAGGGTGAATTCCTCTCATCTTACAGTTAAGGGGTTAAGAGGAAAATCCATCAATTACTGGTCCATCATGATCAGTGACTTCTTTCACACTGCATGCACAAGGAGTTATTCTGTATTTTTCCTTCAATTTGACAAGAACAGGACCATATGACTTGCCTAAAAATACAAAACTGTACATTATTATAAGGTAATTTTAATTTAATTAAAAAGTGTTTTAGCTTTCAATTTCTTTTAAAACCAAAGAGAGCAAATATTCCAATATAATTTTGTACATTATAAATATTTAAGCATTGGTTCAATTAGGTCTGAATCGTTTCTATGTATTTATTTCATATGCTCTTGCAATGGGGTTTGAAACCATGGAGAGTTATGGCAGCAGTAAGGGGGTAACACCATAACTTTCTCAATCTCTGAATTATTAGATCAGTCGTTCTTGTTCTATACTAGAGCTATGTAAAATAGATCAGGATATGTGCAGTCATAACATATACAAGTAGTTATCTAGAGTGTTCTGATGATAAACACACTGTTTGTGGCTGCTGCCAATCCTGCAGAAAGATACAGAAGGACCTTGGAGGGATTCCAGGCTATGAAGGGAAACAAACTCTGTGGTCTAAGGCATGAAATGAATGTTCAAAATGAAAGGAAATTCAAAACTTAATTTCACCACAGCTGTTGACGGATTCCAACAATTGCACATAAGATTCCCAAAAGAAATGTTATTTTTTTAATTAATGTACACAAAGATGTTAAAATAACCTTTACCTGTTACTAAAACTAATCTAGAAGTGTGTGTGTACTTGCATTCATATATTTGTGGGGACATTGACCTGTTCACACACCAACACTGTGGGGACCTGAGTCATAGTGGGGATGAAAATTTAGGTCCCCACAAAGTTTCCCAAGGCTAATCAATGCATGAGGACCTGCTGATATGCTCAGCATAAAATCTGGCATGTCCCCGCGAGTCACATTTGTCGGAACAAAAGTGTGCATGTGTCCAATGTGGAGGGGAGAGTGTGTGAGCATCCCACCGCCAGAGGCCAGTATACCGTCCAAATGTATAGCAGGAGCAGAAAGATGAAGAGACTGCAGTCTACCGGCGCTTTATACATGAAGCGGGTAAAGACTTAGTCGAATCAATCTGCTGCTGAAGGTAAAGGGGGGACAGTGAAGCATGACAGAGCCCACCAATAGCTCTGACTATAGCCCAAAGAGCAGTGGAGATGAGTATGCCCCTGACACTTCGGAGGAGAGCGGTTCAGAGACCAGCGGTGATGACCCGTTGCCCACCAGCGCAGCAGAGTTCAGGTACCCAGAGATGAGTTCTATGTACGACCATTCTCGACCTTTTGGTAGCTGTGTTTTAAACACAGAGGGTCAGAGAGATGATTCGGTGTCTGTCCAAATGCTATCCAGTGATGGCTCAAGGACGAATAACAAAAGCACTACTGCCTGTACTGTAAGAAGGCCCTCTTAAAAATTGCCCGGCACATGGAGCATGTTCACCGCAATGAGACTGAAGTAGACTTGGCCCTGAAATTCCCCAAGCACTCGAAAGAAAGGTAAATGCATTTGGTACATCTTCGTAATAGGGGCAACTTTGCACACAACGCTGAGGCAAAGAGACAAAGAGATGGATGCCGAAGGCTTCATGCACTGTATAGCCTGCCAGGGCTTGTTTGCAATGAAAGGAAATAGCTGTGGCAACACATGAAGATATGTAAGCTAAACCAAAGAAGCAACAAGCTCCAACCTGGCAAGAACAGAGTCAAGTCACTGTGCACCTTTGCTCAGCCTGTTCCAGCTGACATCAGCAGTGGCTTCTTGATGCTCTTGAGTGACATAACCCAGGATGAAGTCTCACTCGCAGTCAAAAATGACCAATGTATCATGCAGATGGGGCAGCATCTCTTCAACCTGGTGGGATCAGATGTTGGGAGGCATGAGTACATCCATCAGAAGCTTAGAGAAATGGACAGGCTACTGCTACAGGCCAGAAGAGCTACCCCTATGGAGAGGATGGAAGACTTTACCACCCCATCGAACTTTCTGCATGTAGTAGATGCTGTGAAGCTGGTAGCTGGCTTTGACAAGGAGACAGGTACATTTAAGACGCCCTCGCTGGCACTCAAGGTCGGGCATGGCCTGTAAAAGATTGCGAGCATTGCGAAGTGCTGAGCCATGATGGAGGGCTGTTGAAAACACACAAAAATTCAGGAAGATATATGAGGCAAGATGGAACGAGTTGATCTTATCAGCTGCCTTGAAATCTCCTAAGAAGTCCAAGTGGAACATGCCTCAGCTCTTACCTACCTTACTTATCATGGAAGATGTGAAAAAGATGCACTTGTACCTTGATGAGATGCAGCAAGCCTACCCAAGTGGTCTATCCACTGAGCCTAAGGTTAACTACTGGGCACTACTTGCAAAAGTCACCCTGTCACAGGTGATCTTGTTCAATCGAAGAAGGGGAAGTTTCAAAAATGTTGCTGACTACCTTCTCCTCAAGAGATACTTAGCGCTTAGCACATTCCGAGGTTGAGAGGAAGCTCTGCCGGCACTTCGCTCACATTGAAATCCGAAGAAAACGAGGGAGAAAAGTCCCCATTCAGTTGATACCAGCCATGCAAGCTGCAATGGAACTTCTCACAGAAAAGCATGACAAATGTACAGTGGATAGCCAAAATGTCTACATGTTCGCAATACCAGCTGCCTTGTCACACTTCAGAGGCTCCGACTGCATACGACTGTTTGCCCGAAAGTGTGGGGCAAATATCCCCACATACTGTCTTTCATGAAGCTTTGAAAGCAAGCACGTTGCCACTCTCTTGAAGGTCCTCAATCTAATCAACACAGAACTGGATCAGTTAGCAGACTTCCTTGGGCACGACATCAGGATGCACCAGGCAGTATTACCACCTCCCAGAAGGTACCCTCCAAGTTGCCAATATCAGCAAACTGTTAATGGCTCTTGAGAGTGGCAGACTAGCTGAATTCAAAGGCAAGAATTTGAACGAGTTGCACATTGATCCGGATGATAAGTAGGGAATCCGGTGTCTGATGTATGCTTTTAACTTTTACCTTGGTCATTTACATATTTGTTGCTTTTTAGAACCGGTCCAGCTACAGAGCAACATGTCGGATGATGAGCAATGATGATGATGAGAAATCCCCCGTGACAGAGGGACAAGTGGGCAAGCATTTGGTCGACACTTCCACGTCAGAAGAGAGGCGGTGTATGGACCTGGCAACATGGGACCAGTGCCCAGCCATGGCTTCCAAGGGTAGGTGTAGCACAGTTTTGCTAGGAAGAAGAAGTTTGCCTTCTCTGTATTTTGCTGAGCCATAATGGACTACTCTACTTCCTTTCAGGTTGCAAAAACCTGGGACAGTGAGGAGATCCAGGCTGTGGAGAAACACCTGATGAGGTTTACTCAGGCATAACCCCAGATGATATTGTTCTCATGCATCATGCAGTTGGGGCAGCATCTCTTCATCCTGGTCAGTTCAGATGATGCAAACACGAGTACATCCGTCAGAAGCTTAGAGAAATGGTAATGCTAATATTACATGCCAGAAGAGCTACCACTTTGGAGAGGATGGAAGACTTTACCATCTCTTCAAACTTTCTGCATGTAATAGACGCAGTGAAGCTTGTAGCTGGCTATGACAAGGAGACAGGTACATTTAAGACACTCTCGTCAGCACTGATGGTCAGGCATGGCTTGGAAAAGATATTGTGGATTGCCGATCGATGATGGAGGGCTTCTTTGCTGTGGTTGAAAAAGCATGCAACTTCAGGAAGATCTATGAGGCAAGATGGAAAAAGTTGATCTCATTGGCTGCCTTGAAAACTCTTAAGGAGTCGAAATGGAATATGCCTCAGCTCTTACCTTTCGCTTAAGATTTGAAAAAGCATACTGAGCAGTTTAACCACTGAGCCTACACTTAACATCTGGGCATTGCTTGCAAAAGTCACCCTGGCACAGGTGATCTTGTTCGATTGCAGAAGGGAAGAGGATGCTTCCAAAAAGTTGCTGACTATCTTCTCTTCAAGTGATACTTCAGATCTCTACGAAGATATTTCTCTAGCGCTTTCTGAGCTTGAGAGTAAGCTCTGCTGACACTTCACATAAATTGAAATCCAAAGAAAACGAGGGAGAAGACAATAGATCCAATCCAGCAATGCAAGGCACAATGGACCTTCTTGCAGAGAAGCGTGAAGAATGACAAGTGGCTACCAAAATGTCTATATGTTTGCCAGATCACACTTCAGAAGCTCCAATTGCAAACACCTGTATGCCTGAGAGTGTGGAGATAAAATTTCCCACACTCCGTTGCAGAAACCTCCTAAAAAGTACTCTCTAAATAGGTGTTCTGCTCACTTGGTAAAAATCTGCCAGGACGCCCAGACTCCTACTAGAGGTGCCAGAATGGTCTTGGTACCCCTTTACATATCTGGTGGGACTGTCCAGTACTTTAGCCCCTTTGGACCCAGGTTTTTGAGATCTCTATGGAGATATTGGGTGACAGGGTACCCGATAACCCTGCCTTCTGGCTCCTCAACAAGACCAACATTCCAATATCCCGTTCAAAAAATCCATATTGAAACACCTTATTTCAGCAGCCAAAGCAGTGATTCTGATCCATTGCAGATCACCCCGTCCATCCAAGACTGGTTTCAGATACTGGGATTTTATAAAGCTATAGACGAGCTAAAACAACAAGTGTTTTTGAACAAGTGTTGACCAAAGCTCAGTTTCCATTACCTCTGAGGGTGTGGAACAAAAATTCTCTGTGACTGCATGCAATAGAGGGGAAATCTATGTAAATGTACCTCGCCACCTCTCAAATATCATCCAAATATATTGAACCATAAAAAATAAAACAGTTTTTGCACGAGGATGTAAAATGAGGTGCATGAGTGTGCCTAGTCAACATTTAACACCAGATCTGTCCAAACCCTCCAACAGTAGATGCAAAATTTAGTACGCTACAGCACTACCCACATTTGTTCAACAAATTCAGCATCACAAAAGAGCATTTGCTCTGGAGATTTGCACATTTACAAGGTGTTAGGATGGTGTCCTGAACATTTTGTGGCATGCAGTTCCTCTGTTGCACCAGAGGTACTACTGCTTTGCATTTTGAGTATTTTACCTGTGAGGGGCTAAATCTCTTCCTCTCTACCTGATTACCTGCATATGCTTCCCTGATTTTATATTCTTGCCCCTTGCACTGCTGATCACTGTTTGTTCCTATGTACACACTGTTGCTATGAACTCCAGCTTTAACCTTGTTCCAATGCCCCAGCAGTTTGTATTCTGGTATCCTGCATCTGTTCAGGTTCCTTATCCTAGCACCTCCAGCTTTTCATCTATGCAGTTACCCCTAGAGCACAAGAGACTGTTTCATCTTATGCAAGCCTGCCAAGTTGTTATTCTGTAAGCCTGTCTACTTTATATCATTGTTTCTAGTTTTGAGTTTACCTGCACTTCTGTGACTTTTGCTCCTGTGAAATTGTGGCTCTGCTTTAATTTGTTTCATATCCTAAACTGTTTGCTCTGCACTGTGTTTTACTCTCAGCTTTTAAGGGCAATCATGTTGTTTTGAACATAATAAATGTCACCATTATTTTGTCGACTTGTGACTTCTCTTCCAATTGTTCAATTAAAGACACAGTGACTTGTAACATAAGGTTGTAGATTACCTAGTGTTTTAGGCATACGGGGGACTGCAAAAACCTTGCACTTATCATCTCCCGCATCGACTATTGCAATTCCCTCCTTACTGGTCCTCCCCAAAACAGACTCAAACCCCTACAATCTATTTTGCACACAGGGGCAAGATTAATTTTCCATGCAAATCGTTATTCCTCTGCAGAATCACTCTGTATGTCTCTACACTGGTTGCCTTTCTACCGAATCCAATACAAAATACTTTTACTAACCTACAAGGCCATCAACAAGGCTCCACCAACATACATCTCCTTGTCTCAAAATATCTCCCAACTCGGCAGCTCCATTCTGCACAAGTTCTCTGTCTCTCATGTACCCTCATTACATCCTCCCATTCCCAGTTACAGGACTTTTTTCGGGCTGCACCCACTTTATGGAATTCTCTCCCTCGCACAATAAGACTCTCTCTGGTCTACAAACTTTCAAGCGTTCTCTGAAAAAATACCTATTCAGAAAAGCTTATAATATTCCTCAACCACCCTCTTAACCTCACTACAATACCCTATTACCACCCTTTACACAATTTCACACAAGACAACTACCCCTTGACCAACATTGTTGTCTGACAGGATCATTTAGCTTATGAGTCACTTTTACCTTTGCAGTCTGGCTGGACCGAAATGCAAAATGTAAACTTAACCTCATGTGTCAATCTCCCATTGTCCCATAGATTGCAAGCTTGCGAGCAGGGCCTTCTCACCTCTTTGTCTGTTTTACCCAGTTTGTTTATTAGTTTACTGTGTTTGTCCCCAATTGTAAAGCTTTACGGAATATGTTGGCGCTATATAAATAAATGACATTGATGATGACTTTGAGTCAGTATTCATTCGTTAATACCGCATACCCTGTGCTAAGATATAATTTTTACTATATACTGACGTCATTTTTAAAATAGCAAGATGCTACAAATTCGGCATAAAACACTTTGATGGCATCTTGTGATGTGGACTATGTTGTACTTGCATTGAGCACAATGGGGGTGTAACAGCAGCCTCTTTGGTTTGCATTCTTTCACTAACATATAATTGAATTAATTTTCACACTTTGCTTTTGGAAATTTTCCTTTTTTTTCTGTTACAATTTTAAGTGTTAAAATACATTTTTTGGCAATATAAAATTATCCTTTTCTGGGCACTCAGTGGCCTCACAGAGGTGGTCTCTATGGTACATATTCATACTTTGGGAGTGCTTCGATGAACAACTGCTGAATTATACTGAAGTCCTCAAGTACGACAATTAAACAAATAGATTCATAATTTGCATAAGTAACAGACAAGTACAGATGACGAATGACTGCTAAATGCCAAATTTCATAATAGGAACATGGCTTGCAACATATTGCTGTATGTCTCCAATTACCATTCTGTATCCACAGTTCTTCAAAAGAAATGGTATTGCAATTATAGAAAGTGTTGTACTATAACTCATTGATGCATAGGGTGCATAGGGGTCAAATGATAGCTGAAGAGTAATAGTATTTTTCAAATTATATAGAAACATTAAGACTCGGCTCTAGAGAACGTCAATTTTAATGCTACCTACAATGATTGAGCATTTGACAGCTAAAGATACATATATGTATATATATATATATATATATATATATATATATATATATATTATATATATATATATATATATATATATTATATATATATATATATATATATATATATATATATATATATATATATATATATATAAATACCATTCTTGACAAATAGCTCTCAATCACCACTCGCTGGGCACAAAAATTCAATTATTTGTTGTACTTTTCAGACACTGTAAATTAAGACCGACGGGATTATCTCCTTCTGCATGCCTTGTATCTTTGATATACACACTTACAGTACAAAATTTTGTTGACACCGTCAAAGTTGAATAATTGGATGAAAGTATATTGATTATTATTGTTTTACCGTGCAATTGCATTCAGTACGCCACGTGTCATGACGCAATAGCACGATAAATAACGTACACGTACACTTACACTTACACAATCACTTATATATAGTTCATATTTATTAAGGTTTCAATCCACTTTTATTTATTAGTAAAATGCATTAGATTGTTTATTTATGCATATATAATACTGTAGTAAAGGTATTTATGGTTCAGGTGTTTTAAAAGGTAAAGATTTAGGTCTTATATTAAAGCTTATTTCCCCAGCATTAACCCAGTGTGGACAGAGTAGCGATCACATCTAGCGATCGCAAAATACAAGCAATATGAGATTAATACTCAAATAGGTTGAACTGGTCATTCAGAGTCAAAACATGTGAACAATGGGTTGGGGGAGGTTACCCCTCACCCTTTGTAAGGATCAAATGAACTGACCTATAACTTGCAAGTAACTGGACTATCATTAACACTGGACCAATGAAGACCTCACTGTTGTTATCTGTACACTATATACAAGCATGCTGGCCTTTGTTCTGGCTCTCTTTGATCCTGGCAACATGAGAGCATGGCTGTATTCACTGAACCTGGATGAACACTATAAGGAAGATTTAATATATTCGGTGCTTTTATACTTTCCTGCTTTATTGTAACATCTTTATGACTTGCTGTAAACTCTGCTATATTTTGCAATAAATTTATTGTGCGTTGGAACCACAGCAATCGTATTGGACAATGTTTTATTGGTAAGCGATAAACCATGGTCAATGAGTTAACCATAGTAAGAAAAACTCCATTAATTAATATACAACATGTAGAATATAATTGCATGTAGCCACAGTAAATATAGTGGTGTCCCGTGAAATGTGTATAACAGCCTAGCAGCATTGAACAGCTAAAAACTGAACAAGAATGATGAAAGACTGCCTATGTGTTGAAATGAGTACTCCCCCCCCCACCCCCCTGTGATTAGAGTGAGGCATTACCAGTGCTCCAGCAGCAAACTAATGTAAGTGGGAGGCATGTACGAGGAGGGACTTCCAATGCATAGCTCAAGTCAATACATAGAAAGAAAAGGGACCGCTATCGAGAGAGAGCAGTTTTGATCAAAAAGAACTCATAGGAACTGATTAATGTTCTTACAAAACTTGCACACAAGTTGCATTTTAAAATAAAGCATGTAACTTGAGCGTAGCTCCGAACGCTTTTGCGCTTCTCTGTGTCAGAATGCATTCAGCACGCCCATTACTGTACATGGCCTTCCTTACCTTAGTCCACCCCTTCACTCCTTCGTTCTGCCACTCAAGTTGTTGGATGTCACTTGAGTTCAGACGTGAATTGCTTATATCTGTACATTTCCGCAAGGTCCGTTTCTGAGCATGCACAGAACTATTTCATGCAAGATACACTACGCAAATGGACTTACGTCCGATCATGAATCAGGCTCATAGTGTGTAAGAGGGAAATATGAAGCAGTGGAAAAGAGTGCTAGGACAGATGCTGTTAAGAGGTATGATCAGACAGATACATAAGCAGTTAAGGGAGGAGTGAAAAGAGAGAGAGACGGAAAAAGGTGAGAGAAAAGCACAGACAGTTGTGAGAGGAGCACACAGACAAAAACATATAAGAGAGATAAAAACTGAGGATAATTTAAAAGACATAGCGTAAAAGAAGAGCTTTTAAATGAGGAAAATTACATATATATATCTCTATCTATCTATCTATCATAGATAGATACAGTATATACACCGATCAGACACAACCTTGTGTAGGTTCCCCTTGCACCGCCAAATCAGATCTGGCCCATTGAGGCATGGACTTCACAAGACCTCTGATGGTGTCCTGTGGTATCTGACACCAAGACATTAGAGCAGATGCTTTAAGTCCTGTAAATTGTGAAGTGGGGCATCTATGGCTCGGACTTCCAACACATCCACACAGAAGCTTGATCGGATTGAGATCTGGGGAATATGGAGGCCTTCAACTCTTTGTCATGTTCCTCAAATCATTCCTAAACAAGTTTTGCATTGTTGCAGGGTGCATTATCCTGCTTATAGAGGCCATTGCCCTCAGGGAATACTATTACCATGTACTTGGTCTGCAACAATGTTTAGGTATGTGATATGTGTCAGAGTAACATCCACATGAATGTCAGGACCCAAAATTTTTCAGCAGAACATTGCCCAGAGCATCACATTGCCTCCGTCGGATTGCCTTCTTCCCATAGTGCATCCTGGTGCAAACCCAGGTAATAGATTAACACACACCCGGTTGTCCACATGATGTAAAAGAAAATGTGATATATCAGACCAGGCCACCTTCTTCCATTGCTCCTTAGTCCAGTGCTCACGTACCCATTGTAGGCACTTTAGGTGGTGGATAGGGGTTAGCATGGGCATTCTGACAGGTCTGCTGCTATGCAGCCAGGTGCGACGCATTATGTTTCTGACACCTTTCTATCATAACCAGCATTAACAATTTCAGCAATTTGTGCTACAGAAGCCCTTCTGTGGGGTTGGACCAGACGGGATAGTCTTCGCTCCCCACGCGCATCAATGAGCACTGTTGGCTATCACATCCTATTATTTTTTTGTTTTTTTCTAGCTCTGTAGTAATTTATTAAGTCATTTTAATTTCCTATGCATTGTTTGCATTGTTCTCTCTGTCTTTTTTGCACTTGTGTCTATAAATATTTTTTTAGTCTATCTTTGTTTCTGTTTCGCTACATGTATATATATTTATACTTATAATATATATATATATGTAGCAAAACAGAAGATAGAGTAAAAAAATATTTATTTTGTCTAATATTGATTGTGTCTAAATAAATATATTTATTTAGACACAAGTGCAAAATAGACAGAGAGAACAATGCAAACATTGCATAGGAAATTAAAAAGACTTAATAAATTACTACAGAGCTAGACTAAAACAAAAAAATACGAGGATGTGATAGACAACAGGGAAATGACAGGCAGGGTAGAATAAAGAGGGCTTAATGCATAAGGAGGGAAAGCATCAAGTAGACAACCAGATAGTAGTAGAAAAAAGTAACAGAGAGTGAAGTGCAAGTGAGAGTAAGGATAATAAGTGGCTGAAGAAGAGACATCAGCTACCAGAGCTGTAAGAAGGACTTCTCCTCCTCAAGGTTTCACTTTATGAGAAAAAACTAAATGGGGAAAAAAGCAAAAAAAAACCTGCCTATTTCACTATGCTGCCAAAATAAATTCTCTATCTGTCTCCCCCCCACCCCCTCTCGGAAACAAAACAAAATCCACTTTGATAGCTTAAGAAGTTAATTCATACTTGCCAACTCCCAGAAACAAGTTTCCGGGAGAGGGGGCGTGACTGGAGGGTGGGAGGGGGCGGGGCGAGGCCAATCGCGTCATTTTGCCCCCCCCCCATCGCGGGGCGGGGCCAAAATGACGCAATTGGCCTCGCCCCGCCCCCTCCCACCCTCCAAAATGGCGTGAATTCTCGGTAAAACCTGGGATGCGGGAGAAATGCCAGCTCGCCCTGGAGCCCTGGAGACTGACCCGAATTTCGGTAGTCTCCCGGAAAGTTGGCAAGTATGAGTTAATTAATTACAAAAGATGTTTCTGGTGAAGCTAAAGAAGTAAAAAGAACAAAATTATATATCTATTATTGATTAAAAAAAATTTGTTTTTACTTTTCTTTTCAGCGACAGGCTTATTTTGGAAATGAAAGGTATTTGAAGCATTAGAAAACTGCGACTGCATTGTACAAATGCACAGATGTTCAGCGAAAGTGATTCACTTCTTAGCATACTCCTGGCACTCCATAACATGACATTTTTTGATATTAGTCATAACTTTTTCTGTGGCTGACTATTTAGATTACTTGTGATGGGTCCAATCCAAGAGATGCTTAAGAAGAAATTTTAAAATCACATTTATTAAGACAAATATGAAGTGTTTTCAGGATCCAGTACTCAGGTTTTTTTTATGTAACATATGTTATCCTTGGTAAATGTTAGTGAAAGTAATAAAATAAAAAAAATAACTTAAATAAATAAATAAAATTTGTTATCTAGCACCCCAAAAGATTGCTTCAGTGGAACTGAACCCTTCTTTGGAAATACCATGTTCTTAGATGAATAATTTGAGTTTAATTTTAGTCTGCTGTCTGGGTCCCCTCTTTGCTTGCCAAATGTTGTAACTGAACTGACTTTAATTCCCACTTCCAAGTGGAATGTTACCCAGGGGTCTGTGCTGCCACAAGAAAATAATACAGTCTGTAGAACCTCAGAAATATTCCCTGTGTAGGGTAATGTAATGACTAACAAACATTATAGCATTGTGGCAATAGGTTCAATTGCCCCCGGAGCGCTATCCGTGTAGAGTTTTTATGTTCTCCCCGTGTTTGTGTGAGAGTCATCCCACAGTACTAGAAAAACCCTAATAGGTTAGTTAGACTTCAACACAAATTGAAGTGTGTTTGTGTGGTATTTAAAATTTAGACCTTGGCTAATATCAAGTGCTGCCCTAGTAGGATGGAGACATCACTCTCTATTGGGGCAGGCTGTCTTGGTCTGATGCCAAAAAGGGCAGTTGCCTGGAGCCAGAGGGACCTATGCCCCCGGGCAACAGAGGCTGATAGTAACTTGAAAATGCACAGTGGAGAAACTTGGAACCTATACCTTGGCACAAGTAATGACACATGAGCACTATGCACTCGATCCTCCCTGCAACACTTTTTAGTTATTTGCCCTGGCCTTATGACTGGGCAAGAACGTTTTTGATTCCCTATGGCTGTAGGGGGGCTATGGGCACTTTTATTAAATTTATTGACTCAAAGCACTTAACACGTCTGTACTTTTTTATGCTTTTTATATGCTTGTCAGGGGTTTGGGAGTGACCTTTATGGGTAACCCTCTCTCCCTAGGCGCCTGAAGATCCTTGCCCCCTTGTGTGTCAAGGCACCTCATTAACTTTGACGAAGGGGAGCCCGAAGACCCTTAGACACCTAAGGGGTCTTATGACTCTAGATGATGGGGGGCAGGTCATTTATAGGAATGGTTCAGAGATGCAACTTGGGCATGAATTAAAAAAAAAATAGAATTTAGACTGTAAGCTCCTTATCTTATCTATTGTTCCTCCATATTGCTTTTACGCCTTTTGGCTTAGATCAGGCGCCCCCAGTAGATGATGACCCATCACTTAATCGTCTGGTCAAAGGAATGGCTGCCCGAAGACTGAGATAATTTGTGCTCTTGGTGCTGCCTGAGGCAAGGGTGCCTGAAAATGCACATGGTGGTTAAGAAAACCAATGCACAGGTATCAGGAATCCTGAATTTAGATACAGGACTGTATTTATCTTTAACTTCACAGCATGGCTAGCACAGCTGATGCAAGTTTAGTGAGATGCAATCAGGTGATCACTGACATCATAGAGGCAGGGAGTTGAAGTCACAAACAGTATTTAAACCTGCTCTGCCTGTCATTCCCTGCCAGAGTACCAGCTTTGCTGTACTAGCTCCTGAGTGTGTTATCCTGTTTGTTGTTTGATCCCTGATTATTGACCCAGCTTGTTCCTGACTTTGTGATACCGGGGCCCTGACTTTGTACTGCTCTGATAAAAAAATTTGACCTTTGGCTTTTCCTGACCATTCCTCTGCTTGTTAATTCTTTTTGTTTAACGTGCATCCTGCTGACCTCGGCTAGTCTGACTTTTCTGCTTTCAGAGCTACTTTTCCATAGAGCTCTGAACACCAGTGCCAATTTGGTGGACCGTGACATGGATAATATATGCAGCCAGATCCAGAATCTCTCTTGATGTGTCAGTTACAACCCTGGATCCGATAGTAGGGCACTTTGCATCGTTATTTTTAGACATCACTATTTTTTCTTTGCCCTAGCCCTTGATTGGCTGAAAGGTCGGGTGCCTTAAATGGCATTATTTCTTTAATATATTATACATATACACTTCACTTCTCAATTTTCCCACTTTTCTTTGTGTGTGTGCCACATATATGTTTTTTGAGGGGCTTACTGTGAACCTTATGGGCAGCCTTCTTTCCATGCTGTCAGAGGCTCTCTCTTTCTGGATGGAGATGAAGGAAACTTTGGCCAATTTGTGGGAGAAAGGGGCTTGCCTAAGCCTTGCGATGGAGGTGGGTCTGAATTCCTTTGCCCACTAACGGGCCATTAGGCTCTGTGGGTCAGGGATGTCAAAGAGTCCCCTCTAACAATGGGGAAATGGGGCCTGAAGACCCTTATTCCCCTAAGGGCCCTATGGCTCTGGGGGATGGTGAGGAACAGGGCCTTTTTCCTTTTGGGAAGGATCCAAAAACCCAATCCCCAGCAGAGCCTGAGCATTGCACTAGGTGATTGGAGCATGCAAATTGGGCTTCAAAAAACTTAATTTAGACTGTGAGCTCCACTGGGGCAAGGACTGATGTGAATGATTAACCGTTCTCTGTAAAACACTGCATAATATATTGACACTGTATAAATATACATTAACAATTGTAATGGGAATGTTAGAGGAAAATCACTGGCCTCAACACTGTAGTAAAACAATTTTAATTGTAACTTAATATATTTGAAACATTAAAAAATAAATAAAGAGGGTGCTTGTGAGGAGGATGATCTTTGGTACTATTTACAAAGAAGTCAGATGTAGCACAATCATGTCCTAGAAAGGTAAATGTTCTCTAAACTCAAACAGTATACAGTACTATATATGTTAAATCATAAAATATCATGTATAAATGCTGAAAAATATTGAGGCCTCCTCCTTTTTGTGATGGACTGTATCATTGTATTTTTGTATTTTTTGCTAATTTCTATGTGCAGACAAATGTGTTGCTGCATCCATTTGGTGGCAATTGGAGGTGGTAAAAATATTGATGGCAGTAGCTGGTCGGACATGATCAGGGCAATGGGTTCAGTGCATGCAGCTGCTGAATGCGGCTCAGTCACAGTAATAGACCCAAATAGGGTTGGAAGTTCGATTTTGCCTTTTGCATAGAAAACCATTAAAAATACTGTACATTAAAGCCGTTTATACTCAAATAAGTTCGAACCGACTCGAACACGTTCAAACCTGTTCAAGATTTTAGCCTTGCTTAAATTAGAGAATTTTTGAGAATATTTTAATGCCGATTCATTGAACTGGGTTAAGAGCGCCTTTGAAATGAAATTGAGCATCTCTAGTGACTACAGGAGTTTTTATCAAGTTCTGAATAATTTTTTGTTTGCTCTTCATTTCTGCTCTAATAAATTATTAGTTATTAGTTTTTCTGTTTCCCAAGTATTGACATTAATTAATGAAACATCCCGGAGGTAACAATAAGCAGGATTTTGAAGTGACATTTTTATTTTTATAATATGCACAGATCTGCAAAATGTCTGAACACTTCATCTGCTCAGATGAATATGAAGAAGTGAAAATGGTTATTAGCATGAGAATGAAATGAAATGAGAGTAAGGAAACGGAAATTAAATCCCTGACGTGAGAGTAAGGGGGGCGGGGATTTCATTTGGTGCAAGGTGTCTCCAGAACAGTCCATGGATACATAACGGAAGAGATTTTGCTCAAATCACTGCTCATTTTCCCCTGCGTCCCATAGAGTGCAAGGAGAAAATGAGTGAAGATTTTGTACCTTATTAGCCGCCAATGTGCACAGCCGGACATCGAGACAATATCCGGCGGCACCTCGTGGCTAATTGAATACTCCCCAAGTGTCAGAAGGAGAGATTGTCATTAACAAAAAGTGTCAAAAGGAGAAAAAAAAAACAAGGAAAAAACAACAGTGTCAAAAGGATAAATAAAAGTTGTGAGAAAGTGGAATATGTGTGAAAAGGAGAGAGAAACATCAGACAGTGTCAACAGGAGAATGAGAAGAAGGAAGATAAAGGAGAGTGTTACAGAGAGATGCAGGGACAGATAACCTCTCCACAACCCATAAAACAATTTAAATATCCAAAAACACACTTTTCACACATTTATTAAATAACCATTTCTGGCAGAGGTTTTAGATTGAACAGGGACTTTTACATCAGCGGAGCTGTCATTGATAGATGTGCTGATGGAAGAGATTCAATGGCAGCCTCATCTATTATATTTTACTGTGTGGCAGTTGCCTGTCAGGGATCTCACAAGGGCCCTGATCCATTAAGGAACTTAAATTAAGAAGTTTCTTATTTAAGTCTCCTGGACAAAACCATGCTACATTGCAAGGGGTGAAAATTAGTTTTCTGTTTTGCACATAAGTTAAATACTGACTGTTTTTTCATGTAGCACACAAATACTTGACAGCTTATTTGTACACTGAAATTTAAAGTTGATATTTGTGTGCTTCATGAAAAAACAGTCAGTATTTAACTTATGTGCAAAACAGAACACTAATTTTCACCCCTTGTATTGTCACATGGTTTTGTCCAGGAGACTGAAATAAGAAGCTTCTTAATTTAAGTTCCTTAATGAATCAGGCCCAAGATGTTTAGGATTCAAATAGTCGGACAGATTTGACCTGGATTGGAGGAGTGGAGTCTAACCTACGCATCGTAGGTATTTGCTATGGACCCGCAAGCTGCTATCTCACCACAGGTCGCGGCCCTCCGCACATGACGTGTCCGGCAGGTAGATGAAAACCAGGCGTGAGCTTACTGGGGCAAGAAGGAAATATGTCTTTAACTCACTGCTGTGGATGGAATAGCCAGAAACACACTGGAACAGAAGGTATTAACCAGGGACACACTTGGAGGAGCCAGAAGCCTACTTATAAGAACAAGAAACTTCATAATCTGGCACGCCAATGGGGCGTGTAGACAAATGACCTATGAGGAAGGAAGGAAGGAGGAGAGGAATCAAATAGATCGGAGATCCAAGATGGCGACCCCCATATTCAAGCAGAGGTGTCAGGGCGGGGAGTAGAGGAACCCTCGGCGCTATCCAATGGCAGCAGAAGGATATTTCAGAAGAACATTACTGATAAATTGTCAGGTGCCATCTCCGCGCTCTCCACAGGCGCCGTAGACGGACACCTTCTCTCCGTAATCCACGTCCTGTTGCCTAGCAGCAGAACTCTATCTCGGCTCACCTGTCTGCAGCCAGCATGTCTAAACGCCTAAATCTCCCTAACCCAATCAGGAGACACATTAGGGTATATATATATAAGGCAGACTCTGACACATGTCTAGTGCCAGAGTATTGGTTCTTCCAGCTCCAGCATTGTTGTTCCTGTGTTACTCCTGTGTATTGACTCCTTGACTATTGTTTGACTTCTCTTCTGGATCATCCCTTGTTCTTCGCTGCCCGCACTGGTTTTTACCCTTGGACTGTTCCTGACTACGATTTGCCTTCTCTCCGTTGTACTGTGCTCCTCTGGTTTCGACTCGGCCTGTTTGACTACTGTCGAAGTCAGCAAATTGGATAAAGTCATTTCAATTAAAGTCTAGCAAACTTGGTTGTCTTTGTCTGAAAAGATGCGTACGGTACGCATCGTCATACAAGGGCACGCTACGGCCTGAAAGGGCGTACGCATCCACTACGCGTGGCAGCAACAGTAATTGGTCTTTTACCATACATTCGCACAAACACGCATACTTATAAATTAGTACACATTAATGGTAGTTGCAACACATAGTCAGTTATGTCGAAATATAGTAGTATTTATATGTTATATCAGAGTAACATGCATATTAGTGAAATACACGGAACGGGTTGAAGGAATAACATCATGAGTGGTATCATAATGAACCTTGTTACATATCCTACTGTTTGGTTCACTCTGCGAGGGAATCGCAGAGTGCATACACAAGTTATGAATGATAGGGAATTATGAACTACTTAAGACTAAGGAATCTTGGCGGGAAGAGCAGAGCATACCGCCTGCAGAGATGACCCCCTCCTTTGGATTCCTTAGGATGAACCAGCCAATGATTGACAACCCCTTGGACATTCCTGAGACCTGGACCAATAGATGCAAGCTATACCATCTTCATTGTATTACTGTATTTGATTGTGTATATAAGCAGCAGCTTGTGATCCAGCATGCAGACATCTTGTCCCCAGACTTCAGGATTGAATGACTGCACTGGATCCAGAGCGCCTGCGATAAGTAACGGCTGTATTTACTATTACTTCGCTTGAGCATATTATTCTACTTATTGCGAATAAATCTTTGTGCTTTGGAAACACAAATCGAGGTTCGACAATCGTTATTGGTTAGCGACAATACGCACATAACAATTTGGGGGCTCGTGAGCTTTGGAGGTTTCATTGCCGATGATACGCAAGATCAACGGATTTCGGTTCCTCAACAAAGGGTGGAGACGCGTCATAAACGGGTAAGAACGCATGGTGTTCAAAACCTGAATTTTACTCTCTGTTGCGAAACCGAATGTCCGTTTTGCATTATCTAGGGCACGCTAACTAGAACCTAGGGACAAAAGAGAAAACTGTTTCTTTTTTCTGTCATTGTGCGTTTTAACTGTATTGCATTGCTTAGCGTATGTGTATTTCCTGCAGTGCGTACGCGAACTTCCGGTAGACTTGCCACGTGGTTAAACAATCGTTTTGATAGTTATTGTACATGTATAGTATAATTACTTGTGAAAGCCTCTGAGATATTATTACTGTTGTTGGGAACTTTTGATTTTCTGCGCAGAAAAGGTGTATAGTGTGTGATGTTGTAACGTAGATACACTGTTCATTATTCATTGTGCTCAGTTGCTGTCTGACGAGGCAGATTGCCCAACTGAAGGACGGTATACAGGGCAGGTATACCAAATGCGAAAACCGGGTTTTTTCGCAAAGCGCTACCAATAGATCGCAAGGTTTGCTAATAATTAGTATTGGTAGGCAGTGCGATCTAACCGCATCTTTAGTGCGAATTGGTGAAGCAGCTAGGAGGAATTATATTGGAAAGGCTGGTTGATTGTATTGACTTTGTTCTCCCAGTTATAATAAACTCAGCAGATTTTGTGGTTGAGCCAGGGTATCGAGGAGCTGATAGCCCTTGGGGCCCACAGTGATATTTCTGTATTAGGGATCCTCGCCGGGTGCGAGAAAAGCGAGTGAACGCGGCTATAGGAAATACGTTCACCGAGCATTAGAGATCTCTAGCTGTGATTGTAGCAACAGAGTTGGTATATTGTTCAACATGGGTGCTAAGCATACGCTAGAGATGGTCAGTGTACTGCCTAAGGAAGGCCCTATTGGTTCAGCGAGGTTTCTCATGTGTAAGAAATATGGTGCATACGCAACTGTGTATTGTGACACGTGGGTCGAGATGACCAAAGCTTGTGATAGGCCTTTCCCAACAATAGGAAGTTTTAATGCAGAGGTACTAAATACTGTAAAAGATAAAGTATGGTTGATCAAGTCAACGAAAAAGAGAAATAGACATAATGATTGTTTAAAATTGTGGCAAATGGAAGGTAACAAGTGGCAGAGCAGACAATGCAAACCGGAAGTAGGCGTGGCGAAAAGCGCGCGCAAGGCGGATGTAACCGGCGAGAAGCGTGGCGAACTCAGCGCAAGCGCGCCCCCGCCACCTTATGTGACGGGAGGGGTAAGTACAGCCATTATTAAAACTGAAAATAGAAAAATTGCTAAGTTGTATCCTGTTTTAAGCCAGTTTAAATCAAGTGTATCTGAAAGTGAAGATGAACCCACTGTGATTTCGGCCATTGCCCATGCTGTTAGTGTACTAGAGGCTCAGCGCAAGTACGAGAAAATGGCTGAGATAGGTGAGAGTAGCGTGATCACTAGGAGTGAAAGCGTTCTAAATCTAGAACCAGCAAATCCTGTAGTGTCCCCTGAAGTCAGTGTACCAGAGGGTGCGTTCCCGGTCCGCACAATATCAGTTCCCAATGGGAAACCGGATAAGGATGGTGTAGTTCCTTTAAGAAATGTTACAATGCATTGTCCCTGGACTAGATCAGAATTACGTTCCATTATGACTGAATTCCCAGATCCTAGAAAAGAGTTGGCTAAGTGTCAGAAATTTGTTAAAGACTTAGGAAATGCCCACGAACCAACCAATAAGGATTGGCGTGTAGTGTTGAGGGCGTGTCTTCCTCCCAATACTAACATACAAAAATTCATTGAAGATTGTTTGTTGGAGGAAGATGACACCATGACTGATGAGATTAACCAAAAGAATATAGAACAAATTGTCAAACACTTAGCCATCTATTTTCCAGTAGTAGTAAATTGGAGTAAGATTTTCACCATTAAACAAAAGGATAGTGAAACAGCAGCAGATTACTTCACTAGAGCTATAGCAGCGATAACACGGTTTACTGGGATATCCAACATAAGTGAGGACCCACATCACAGAGAGGTAGCTGTAGGAGTACTGATGGATGGCCTTAGAGAAAATTTAAAGACGAGAGTACAAACCACATTACCTAATTGGAGAGGCGTCACGGTAGACTCTCTTAGGGAGTCTGCTGTGGAGCATGACAAAAACCTTTTTAGAAAAAGGGAGGAGAAAAGTGATAGGTTAATGACGGTAAGTATACAGGCTCTAGAAAGGGTGCATACACGACCACCAGCATACAACCCATATAACAAGAAACCTAAAGTGATCAGGTGTTTCAACTGTAACGAGGAAGGACATTACATGAGAGATTGTAAAAAGGAAAGACTCAATACACAGAGGGGAGGGTCACATAGATATCCTCCAAGGAGGGATTCACATAGACTAGAAGACTCACATCTACCCGCGCATATTACAGCAGCAAATGCTGCGCGGGAAATCAATAGTCAGCGCTAGGGGTCAGGTCATACCTGTAGTCTACAGCCAGTGAAGTTAACTGAGAGTCAGAGTGAAGAACCAACAATGATAGTTGACATAGCTGGTAGGAAACAAACCTTTCTTGTAGATACAGGGGCGGCCCGATCTGTGATAACCTCTTCTTTCAATCTACAGGTGACCAGTAAAACCATTCCAGCT
Source organism: Mixophyes fleayi (assembly GCF_038048845.1). Taxonomy (NCBI): domain Eukaryota; kingdom Metazoa; phylum Chordata; class Amphibia; order Anura; family Limnodynastidae; genus Mixophyes; species Mixophyes fleayi. Next base: position 41,187,387 of record NC_134403.1, on the reverse strand, counting down.
ATGAGGGTAACGGGAAAAGTGTTACATTATCCTCTAACTAAACCCGCTGAAGTTACTATCAGGCCTCTGCATACTAAGCATTCGTTTCTCTTGGCTGCAGCGGCTCCTACTAACTTGCTAGGGAGAGACTTGTTATGTAAAATGGGATGTGTCATATACTGGACTTCTGATGGTGTGTTCTTAGATATACCGGAGAAGGTCGCACATGAGGTACAGGATATATTGGACACCCCTCAAAGGTTAATGTTACACTCTCCTGTTATAGAACAAAGTCCATCTCAAGTAAAATGGATGTTGCTGGAAATACCAGGTTCCCTATGGACCAGAGATGGACAGGACACTGGACTGATGGCAAACGTAGCCCCTGTCATGGTCAATCTAAAAAGTGATAGGATAGCTCCAAAAATCCCACAGTATCCATTAAAACCGGAGGTGGAACTAGGGGTATATCCTGTTATTGAGAGGCTGTTACAACAAGGGATTTTAATTCGTACAGCCAGTACAGCAAATAGTCCCATTTTCCCTGTAAAGAAGAATGGGGGGAGGGGCTATAGATTAGTCCAGGACTTAAGGGGAATTAATAAAGTTGTTGAGAGCCAATTCCCCGTAGTGCCGAATCCAGCTGTCATCCTCATGCAGATTCCACCGTCTGCCAGTCATTTTACTGTCATTGATCTATGTTCTGCTTTCTTTTCAGTCCCTCTTCACCCTGACTGCCAATACCTTTTTGCATTCTCCTACAGGGGAGTGCAATACACATGGACCAGACTACCCCAGGGGTTCATTGACAGCCCCAGTATTTTCTCCCAAGCCTTACATGACTGTTTGCAATCCTTTCAACCCCACAATGGGTCTGTTCTAATTCAATTTGTGGACGATTTGTTGTTGTGCTATGATTCTTTTATGTCATGTTTACATGATACTAAATTGTTGTTGCTTCATCTTTCACATACAGGGCACAAGGTGGCAAAGGATAAATTACAGCCATGTCAGACTAAGGTCAAATACTTAGGACACTGCCTCACTAAGGGGCTAAGACACCTGACAACCGACAGAATTGAGGCCATACAACACATGACTCTGCCGCAGAGCCAGAAGCAGATTCGTACTTTCTTGGGGATGTGTGGATACTGCAGATCCTGGATCCCAGGTTTTTCTATTCTGGCATTACCATTGCAGGAGCTAGTCTCTTCCTCGAAACCAGAACGTGTTGTACACACAGAAGAGTTAGAGCAAGTGTTCTTTAATCTTAAAGATAGTCTGACTAGAGCACCTGCATTGGGAATACCTGATTATGAAAAGCCTTTTGAGCTATTTTGTACAGAAGCTGATGGTTGTGCGGCAGGTGTCCTCGCACAGAAACATGGTGACACTAGCAGACCGGTAGCATACTACAGTGCACAATTAGACAATGTGGCAAGATCACTCCCAACATGTCTCAGAAGGGTAGCAGCAACGGCTCTTCTGGTGAGTAAGAGCGATGACGTAGTATTAGGACACAATTCAACTATCTATACACCCCATGCTGTATCAGCTCTGTTAAATTCAGCCCAAACCAGACATGTTTCTTCAGCTAGATTCACAAAGTGGGAACTAGCCCTAATGGCACCCTCAAACATCACCATCAAACGATGTAGCACCTTAAATCCAGCTACATACCTTCCGTATGTGTCTCTAGAGACACAAAGGGTGGGAGGTGAGGAGACCCTGGTTGATGATGAGTTAGGCAAGAATACTGACACGCATGATTGCATGGAACACCTGAATCAGACCTTTACTGCAAGGCCCGACATACGTGACCCCCCTTAGAAAATGTAGATTTTACGTTTTATACAGACGGAAGTTGCCATAGACAGACAGAGACAGGAGAGCTATGTACTGGTTACGCTGTTGTAGACGATCAGGATGTGGTAGAAGCTGAACCCCTTGACCCACCTCACTCAGCCCAGGTGGCGTAACTAGTAGCACTAAGGAGAGCGTGTGAATTGGCAGAGGGTAAATCAGCCAATATATATACTGACTCTAGGTACGCCTTCGGGGTAGTGCACGATTTTGGGGCCCTTTGGCGTCTTAGAAACTTTACGTCAGCAGCAGGTACACCAGTGGCACACTCACAACACATAAAAGGACTTCTGACAGCGATACAGTTACCCAGAACAGTAGCCGTCATAAATTGCAAAGCCCATACCTTTGAAAAAACCCAGTGTCATTGGGCAACAACAGGGCAGACGAAGCTGCTAAATGGGCAGCAGGGCAACCTATGACTGTATCGACCGAGACTATGATGGTTTTTCAGACATTAGACATGCAGAAATTAATTGAAATACAAGATTTGTGTTCCCTGCAGGAAAAGGCGGTCTGGAAGGCGAAGGGATGTGGTCAAGAGTCCTCAGGACTCTGGAGGGATGGACAAGGTAAGCCTGTAGCTCCCCGAACATACTATCCAAGCCTGGCTGAAGCAGCACACGGTCTGACTCACCTGGGTAAAGAAGGTATGTGCAAACTGGTGAGAGCATACTGGTGTGCTCCCGGATTTTCCTCTCAGGCTGGTAAGAAAGTACTTACTTACTTGTTTGAGGAAAAATGTTGGGAAAACTATTCCAAATGAGCCATCACACATCCCTCCTACAGACGGACCTTTCCAGGTAATACAAATTGACTATATCCAATTACCACCGTGCAGGAATTTAAAGTATGTGTTAGTGTGTATTGATGTGTTTTCCGGTTGGGTAGAAGCATATCCGGCAGCCACTAATACTGCTGTGATCACTGCAAAGAAAATTGTACAAGACTTTGTGTGTAGGTTCGGTATCCCTAGAATCATTGAAAGTGATAGGGGTACCCATTTTACTGGTGATATCTTCCAAAATATGTGTAAACTCATGGGAATCAGTAGCAGACTTCACACCCCTTACCGACCACAAGCCAGTGGTAAGGTGGAGAGAGTAAACGGTACTATAAAGAACCAGCTGGGTGAGATAATGGCTGAAACTGGGTTGGCATGGCCTGAGGCTTTGCCGTTGGTCCTCCATAGCATTCGAACCACTCCTAGACCTCCTCTTAATCTGTCCCCCTTTGAGATACTGTTCGGACGACAACCTCATTTGATCGTGAGTCCACAAGACGACTTGAAGTGTAATAATGAAGTGACTGTACAATATCTTATAAGAATGAGTAGACAGCTAAAACAACAACAACAAAAACTAAAAATGCTGTCACCTGGTATGCCAGAGACGAACTGTCATGATGTTGAACCTGGAGACTATGTTATGATCCGCAATTTCTTACGTTCAGGTTGTTTAACAGACCGTTGGGAAGGCCCGTACCAAGTGCTGCTGACCAGTACTACATCACTGAAGGTTGCAGAGAGAGACACTTGGGTCCATTCCACCCACTGCAGGAGAGTCCATAATCCGGAGAAAGTGCAAGATAAAACTAAGACCGACGACATAGAGCTGTCACTTGTGAGCCTGTTCCGGGAGACCTAAAGCCTGCAGTCGAGACACCTGAACCAGAGACGTTGCCTCAGAATTATCTTTCCAGCGATGGAGTGGCGGTTTTTGTTTTTCTTTTGTTCCAGGATTTTCCTTGTTTTTACTCTTTCTAGGACATTCTATTTTTGTGAAGGAGGATGGAGGATGGAGGAGAGTTCTGGGAGTGATACGGATGAAATGGAGGCCGAAGAAAAGTTAATAGGATACTCAGAGCAGCCCATTATCAAACTTAGTCCAGGGGTTATAAAAAGGTCTGCTAGCTCAGGAACTCGGAGGCAGTGTGAGGGACTATTGTCTGATGAGTATTGTATCTGCAAGTTCTGCGACTCCCTAGTTGAAGAGAGATGCATCCAACGATGCCAGTCCCCCAGTACTCTGAATATAGGCGGGCATCCTTTGGAGGATTATCACTCCCTGGTGGGTAAGGTGCTAAACCAAACCAAGTGTTGGGTGTGCTCTCACGTGCTTCAAGGGCAGCATAATATAGGACTAGTGCCAATCCCTCTAAACATATCTGAAATACTTGAATTGAGGGGTGGGAGGCCCATAGAAGGGAGGTACAATAACACTAGGTCCCCTAGTCTGACGCTTCGACAATACTCCATAGGCAGATCTTTGCTGTGCCTAAACATATCTCATGCAAAGCGCCTGGAGATTTGGGAGGCTGACCTATCAGATCAGACAATGGCTCGCCACACTCATTTTAGAGGGAGACTCACAAGGTCACTACTAGGCAGGAATGTTGATGGAAGTCACAGATTAGGGCGTATAACCAAGCATAAGAAGGTATCCATTGGAAAAGTCTCTACAGATAAATGTAAAAATGTCATTAATGCCGACACGTGTCTAGAACAAATGGACACACTGGGCATGGGTAGTTTTATCAAAACTCTGTGTTATATAATTCATGGGCATACTGCTCCTTATGTTCTCCCTGATGATGTGTATTTTGTTTGTGGGAGGAAAGCTTATTCCTGGGTGACTCCGAGTTCCAAGGGCTTGTGTTTCTTAGCTAAACTGGTTCCTGAAATCATGACTATTACTCATGAAGAAATGGTTGATATTCACAAGACTACATCACCACCATACATACACACACAGTATGAACACCGTGGCAAGAGAAATATGATTCCTGGTGAGGAACCCATAGCTAAAAAATTGATTAGTGAAACTGCTGGTTTCCAAGTTATGGTTGCTCTAGATCTCACCAGGACCGCTCGGGGAACGTTAAACTTTAAATATATCCAAGACCTAGCTAAATTAATAGATAATATCACCGAGATGTACGATGACACTTTCAAGTATACTGGAAGGGAGCTACAAGCGTACAAGAAGGAGTTGGTGCAACATAGACTGGTACTAAATTATCTCACCTCTATTACTGGTGGGTACTATGTGACACTGGCCACCCAGTTCGGTGTCAAATGTTGCACGTACATTACTAATAATACTGATGACCCTAAAGAGGTTATAGACCGGAAGATGGATGCAATTCTGCAGCTGAAATGGGAATTTCGAAAGAGTCACAATTCTTCGTTGTATGAGGTCGGGGAAAGGGTGGCGGGTTGGTTCTCATGGTTGAACCCTGTGAAATGGTTCTCTGGTCTGGGGGAGTGGGTACAGGAAATGGTTGCTAGTGAAGGTAAGCTCCTTCTCCTTATACTGGGTGTCATCTTAGCAATTGGTTTAGTTGTCAAATGTGTTCCTACTGTGTTGAAGTGTGGAAAACGGTCTCATAGGAGTAAAACTGAGAAAGAGACTGAAAGGGTGGTACCAGATTCCGAGATCATGGTCTGTGAAGAAGTATTGTATAATCCTGAACTTGAAACGGTGATTGGGTGATAGTTTATTACACTATCAAAGGGTGGAGCTGTCAAAGTCAGCAAATTGGATAAAGTCATTTCAATTAAAGTCTAGCAAACTTGGTTGTCTTTGTCTGAAAAGATGCATACGGTACGCATTGACGTACAAGGGCACGCTACGGCCTGAAAGGGCGTACGCATCCACTGCACGTGGCAGCAACAGTAATTGGTCTTTTACCATACATTTGCACAAACACGCATACTTATAAATTAGTACACATTAATGGTAGTTGCAACACATAGTCAGTTATGTCGAAATATAGTAGTATTTATATGTTATATCAGAGTTACATGCATATTAGTGAAATACACGGAACGGGTTGAAGGAATAACATCATGAGTGGTATCATAATGAACCTTGTTACATATCCTACTGTTTGGTTCACTCTGCGAGGGAATCGCAGAGTGCATACACAAGTTATGAATGATAGGGAATTATGAACTACTTAAGACTAAAGAATCTTGGCGGGAAGAGCAGAGCATACCCCCTGCAGAGATGACCCCCTCCTTTGGATTCCTTAGGATGAACCAGCCAATGATTGACAACCCCTTGGACATTCCTGAGACCTGGACCAATAGATGCAAGCTATACCATCTTCATTGTATTACTGTATTTGATTGTGTATATAAGCAGCAGCTTGTGATCCAGCATGCAGACATCTTGTCCCCAGACTTCAGGATTGAATGACTGCACTGGATCCAGAGCGCCTGCGATAAGTAACGGCTGTATTTACTATTACTTCACTTGAGCATATTATTCTACTTATTGGTATAAATCTTTGTGCTTTGGAAACACAAATCGAGGTTCGACAATCGTTATTGGTTAGCGACAATACGCACATAACACTACTCTCCATTCACTGCACTGGGAACTATCTGGGAGATCCGCGACCTGCGCATCACACGCAGCAAAGCCCAAACCTCCTTGCGGGGGTCCCTGGCGAACACCAGTGGTGCATTAGACTCCGCGCCTCTCAGTTTAGTTGTGCTAATACCAGTCAGTGATATTCCTAGTGAAAGGCGTGACATAAATTCACTAAGTTGGCTGGACCAATATGCAATAAGTGGCACTTAACACCATGTATCAAAGTCATATTGTCCTATAGATTGTAAGCTTAATAGCAGGGCTCTCTTACCTCTGTCAGTAATACTCAGTCTCTTTTTAATACTGTTTTTGTTTCCAGTTGTAAAGAGCTATGGAATATGCTTACACTATATAAATAATTTTTAATAAATAATAAAGCATATATAATGTAAGTGTGTAATAAAAAGTACATAGGGCCAATGAAATGAAATGAGATATCATTTTGATTGGGAATGGATATAGGTTTAGTTTGCAACAGATAAAATGACATTGGATTGGTGATAGACAAGGGAATCAGATGCCAGTGTTTGCCATAAGCAGAGCATGGCATTTATTAAGCTGTGGGAATGTGGTAGAGGAGGAGGCCAATAGCTTGAAATGACAGGAAGAAACTAGCTTCCAGCAAAAATAGGTTTAGCAGCTAGCATATAGTAACAACTTGTTGTAGAGGATGAAAGAGACAATGTTTTAGATGGCTTTTTGTTGTATTTAATCATTGTGTAATTTCTAAAAAATGTTTTCTACATTTCTAATGGATGGCAAGAATTACCAGTGGATGTTATAAACTGATTTTACCTTTAGTTAAAAAACACCGGAAACGCCTCTGTATCAAAAGAACTGTCTGTCTATCATGCTACTAAGAAAAAAACTTGTGAACCTGCCCTCCCTTCCAGTGACAACTAGGCCAGTGTTAAATAGAACTGGGACTCTTCTCAGCTCCCATAGCTGTTGGGGTTGGGATAATTAATGGGATTGGAAAACTGAAGTTGTAGCTATGCCTTCCCAGTGGTATCGGCTATTATGGCACTACATCTCTTAGCATGCACTTCCAGAAATTGAATGTTAGTGTATGCCAGAGGTTGTTGAATCACAAGTACCTGCATGTCAATGGGTGCTAATATATGCTGTGGAACAAGCAGCTATTTTATAACTGAAATAGAAAAAAAGTAAACACAAGCACAAAGGGCTGAATAAACTTTTACTTAGAGACTTTCCAAAATTCATCTTTTACCACTTTAATGTAGTCCAATTGGAAACAGTGAGTTATCAGTAATGTGCTAGCAAGTGTATACAATATATCTCGAATCCAAGGTAGTTCTAATGTACAAAAAATACAAAAAAAACTAAATATGCCCACAAAAAAATCACTCATAGTCACTAAGACTGACTAACGTGCTACCCCGATGGGGGGCCCTCACCTTTCATCTAGCTGTACTTTGAGCTTCTGAGTTACTGTGCTTTTTGTTAACTGTACCGTGCTGTCTCACCCTGTACCGTATTTCTGTCTGTCCCTTTACGGCGCTACGGATACCTAGTGGTGCCCTATAAATAAAAATTAATAATAATAATAATAATAATAAAATAACGTGAAATGATCCAAGCTAGGAGCGCCTAGGATTCTCTTCCATTGTACAGTGAAACTCAAGTGTTTTCCCCTACTGATCCTTTTGTGATTGGTTGGTAAACGATGTGACCTAGAGAGCCCCAACTGTAATAATTTCGAGATGACTGTTGCTATTGTGCAGGTTGGTCATATTTATGTTTTTTTTTATTATTTGCATTACCTCCAATGAAAAAGGAGAATGAGAAAAGAAGAACGGATGAAGAAGTGGAATTCTAATGGATGATGGACCATTGGTCATTGTGGGCCCAGAGCAAATGCCACTTTAACCCCATTGTTAAATCAGACTATCTGGCTCTAATGCTAAACTAGTTTTGTACATGTGTAGAAAAGTTACTCAATGCTCCTGGGCTAGCTGACTTCGGCATATGCTGCTATAAGAAATGCCTTCTGAAAACACTTGTTTCATTTTAAGGGTTCCTCAGTGACCATCAGAATAAAAAGAAGTAACTGAATTTTGACATTTCCTTATTCTCTCCACACATCGATGTGACCCAGAACCAGTGATAATTATGGATTCACTGGTGTCCTTAATGTTGACTAAATGATTAGAGGCAAAATTTTTGCCCTCAGGCTTAAGAAGTTTTACTAAAATCCTTACTCAAGAACCAAGGTGGGATTTACTAAAAACAAACATGGGTCCTTTATTTAATTTCTATGACATACCATTCTACCATTACCTTATTTCTCTAACAATTGGAAATGAAAATATTTTGACTTTCTCAAGTGACCATTTTATTTTCAATTTTAATAGCAAACAGGTTCTCCAAACATTTGTAACCTTTTCACTAAATATTCATCAACCTCAGTACTTGCTTCCACTGACCTTCTAGATTTTTTTCAAATTAATAAATCTTTAAATAATGTTCCCGTATAACATTTATTTGGGTACCTAATAGAAATTGACTGCTTTTAGATATATTTGCATATTTAATAATGGCTTACAATAAATTTATTCTTCTTAGAATTGGTGCTCTCAATACCATCTCCTGGCCTTTTATGAATGCTATATTGCAAACAAGAGATTTTGGAGAAGACTTCTTAGCTATGATTAAGTACTTATATGACAAACCTTTAACTTCACTAATAATTAATACCTTACTTGGAACTCCACTTGAAATGAGAAGGGAAACTCGACAAGGATGTGCGATGTTCACCCTACTGTTTAACCTATCATTAGATCCCATGCTGTGGGTCTGTAAGAACTGGCCATTGCTAAGGGAATTTGGACATAGACGGAGTCTACCAAGATTACAGTCTTCATGGATGACGCCTTACTATATATTTCTAATCCGGAGTTCTTTTTGGACCCACTGATGAAAAAAAATTAAGAGTTTGCCTCATTTTCAGGATTCCTTGTAAACTTTGATAAATCTATAGCCTGAAAAAAATATTTGGCCATTCTCTATAAACCTAATATTGGTAAACTGATACATAACATACAAAAAGAACTGGCCGGCTGAGAGCACCTCAACCTATCTTATCTAGGCAGGGTGAACCTCTTGAAAATGGTGTCCCTCCCTAAATTATTATATCCTTTACAAACATTGACTTTGCTATTACAAAAAAGATGTTCAGTCTAGTAATAATTTATCCCACACTTGTATATGTCAAATTATAACAACCTAAAGCTAATGGGGGTATTAAATTTCTAAATATAGTTCATTACAGCCATGCAGTACATCTACGCTACGCAAGAGACTGGATACCTATGCAAGTTTGGTAGTGAAGAACAAATTTCACCACTAAGAGATCCTTATGCATATATTAGATAATCCTCTTTTAATCTCTGTTAGGAAAATCTGACATATTTTAAGATACAAATTCCACATAAACCCATATAATTCTACTCACTTAACCTTCGTAGGGAACTAAAAATTCCAAAATGACGTGGCTGTTAATCTTTTCATTAAATGGGAAGCGGAGGGCTTATGGTCACTGGGGGAGCTGCTAGACAATTCATCTAGAAAACAGTTTTGATACGTTCCGGCGAGAGAACTATTTCAAGGTTTTTTTTCGGGAGGGACTGAGATACTCCCCAAGATGTTCTTTTAACATCTAATCCTCTTCAAAGATGAACAATGTATTTAAACTATAACTTTTGAGAAATCTCTTAGATCATATGACAATCAAGAAGTGTCTTAGCCAGTTGTTACCACACTTTCCCAAATTGAGTGGAGACATACTACTTAACTCCTTGAGTATTTAACTTAAGCTACTCTCCGCCTCTACATAAGTGGAAATGTTTCTCAATATTTCCCATAGGGATTATCTTTCACCCTATCGTAGCCATATCATTGGTCTTTCCGATAACTCAAATTGTCCCAATTGTGGCCAACCTTTAGCTGACTTATTGAATTGTTTTTGGGTTTGCCCTGTTATAAGGGGCTTCTGGTTCTGGGTGTGGAGATTTGCTATGACAGAATTTGTAAAGTATCTTTCACGCCTGTATGGGCGATCTTGGGTGCCTTACCACAGAATATGAAAATTTGCAAAGGAAGCAAATATTTCAATTTCGGTAGCAGCTAGCAAATGCATTCTCCACATGTGGATCCAAAGTTTTCCTCCCACACCTGAACTATTTAAGGTAAAAATGTTTTTTAATATGAGGATGGAATGCCTAGAGGCTTTCCTCTCAAAATAAATAAAGCATACCCAAAAATGTTTTGAATCTTGTGATAGAGCCTTCACCTTCAGCCTCCAGTGGGAGACAGAAAACATCTCGTCACATGAGGAGCAGTAATCAGATTTCAGTGCAATTTATCAGGAGCATTGCTCAGTATCCAGCCTGTGTCCCTGCTGTGGGACTTTCCACAGTTTGTTAAGAATCCACCTGTATGGTCAACTGAAACCTGGGGATAAATGTATCAAGCTGAGAGTTTTCCGGCGGGTTTGAAAAATCAATCAGATTCTAGCTGTCATTTATTTAGTACATTCTACAAAATGAAAGCTAGAATCTGATTGGTTGCTATAGGCAACATCCCTACTTTTCAAACCAGCCAGAAAACTCTCAGCTTGATACATTTACCCCCCGGTGTATGAAAACTGTCACTATATGTTTCGGCTGAATTTTCCCATACATGTTGTTGCATGCTGCGCAAACACATGGAAACTGAACTATGCCTTCTGATTCTGTATATTTAAATATATACTTTGTAGTCCAGGTCTGCACAAACAGAATCAGAAATATTTTCCAATCAGGAAGACTTGATGTCCCTGTTCTGTTACACCCACCCATAATATAGATCTTTTAGGTGACTCTTGAACTGGCTTTCAAAAGTGTCTTATTAAGATCCTAAATTCAAATAGCTGAAATTTAATATCAGAGTGGGATGCTTAAATGGAGGGGAGTGGGATTGATCAAATAGAGTAGTGTGCCTTAAAAAAAATAAATTGGTATAGAAATACTATGATATACAAAACACCAATGTTGACAACAGATTTAGTAGGCATTCTAGTGTTAATAAATTAAAACATTGAGATATATGCTTCTCTTGTGGTATCTCAGGTGTTCTAGGAGAGCATCAGTGTTGGAACTACCATTGGCGCAGCAGATGCCGTGCACCTGGGCCCATGGAGATAATGGGGCCCACTGCATGGCAGATGCAGAGTGTCAGGGGCCCCAGTTCCCTTCTCACCGCCTCTCTGCATCGGGGCCCACAGCTCCTTAGTTCCGCCTCTGAAGAGCATTTTGTTATTTATCTATTGTATATTGTCATGTGTGAGGAATTAGGGTTGCTTTTTTGCTTCGGTTCCTAATGTGGTTCAGTATGTGTGCATGTGAGTGCATTGTGTGGTAAGTGTGGGTCTGCGGTCAGGTGGTGGAATTTTAGAGAATGTGTGGACATTATGCAATGAGTGACGGGGGTATGACAAGGTAGTTTTCAGGCTGTTTATGTCCGTTCTTGAAAATAAAGGCAATGTGCAGCCCTTTCTGAAGGTCAAAGGGTCGCACGTGCGATCCATGAAGCATATCAGGTTGCCCATCACTGGCCTATACTGAACAATTGCTGTTTTCAAAACTTAGTTTTTGCTAATATCTTTATTTATATCACTACCTATAATAGTTCTTTTTACATTAATATTTGATATCTTGTGCATGACAATTGTTGACAACAATAGAGATAACTCACTGCTGTGTTACTTGTTGTGAAAATAGTGCTAAATGGGGTCTCATAAAATCCTATCCTTACCTCCCACAAATTAATAGTTGGATAAATGAGAAACAACCAAAATACTAAGAATTTGTTCAACATTCCAAGAAATATGTTAATAGACGTGCATGAAGGCAAGTTTGGAGGTGGAAGGCACACTGGTTTGCCAAAAAGTGCATTAACAACATACTTTGACCATGATTTCCAGTTGCTTTCAAGAGATGTGAGGGGAGGACCATGATTTCTGCAGCAAACTGCTCATTTCTAAATAAAAGTTTAGGTTGTTTTATTTGGTTTTTTTTACTGAGACAATTCTTAGGTCACATGAGAATTTCAGCAGATGCCAAGTAGGGAAATGAAGAAAAAAATCTTTATTTGCATACTTTATTTATATAGTAGCTAATTTTTCCTTCTTTATTTGGTGATATTACTATATTTTACAGTGCATACATATTTTAATCAAATGCCTACAAAATGGCATATTAACATACTAGAGGTCATTTTTTACTAGATGGCGCAATGCCAAGAAGTGCTGAATTGATTATTCAAAAGGTTCCGCAAAAGTCTATGTTGTTAAGCCATCATTTGTTTTGCTGCTTTTTGTGACTGGCATTATGTCGTTGCATGACTTTCTCTGTATGATAATGGATACCTGGTTGTTTTATACAGATAAAGATCTTCTCACCATTGTGCACCGGGACAAATAGTTTAACAGTCAATCTGGAGCACACTGTCTTGCCTGTCGAAAGCGGAAGGTCCCCAATATGAGTAGCAGGAACAAAGAACTTAATAACCCAGTTCATGCCTTCTTCTGATTGTGATTGCAATAGCTGCTCATTTAACTATTTTGCCGCTGTTAGCACAATTTATTTTGTTCCACTAATAAAAGAAACTGCACTTGATCTGCGGGCCTACTATTCCTTTTGTCAGTTACCCTCCAATCAAAACATTATCATCAATCTCATTGGTGTGGCAGCATTGCTTGGCATCCATGCCTGATTCCCAAGGAGGAGACTTCACATTTAGGCCTGACTTTAAGCCAGGCTTATTATCTATACACACTCTTGTTGAGCGCTCACTATCCCAGACTGAGAAACACTATTAATAGGCAACTTTTATTATCAGGACCTAAGGTGTTAGTAATCTGGGTTCTATGGGAAACATTATTCCCATAGCGTGGATGCAGTGCATTTTGGGCACAACTGTAATGAAAGTGAAATGCAAGTAGAAGCCCAAATATATAACACAAAAAATGTACTTTATCTCCCCATTAGTGTGCAAAGTACACATTTGCATTTAGGTTGAATTACAGAGGTTTCTATTTTGGACAATTATAGGTATAATGTGGTAAGCAGAATGTTTGGTTTTCTGGTACACTATCATTGCTAAAATCTACAATGCGACCCAGTAAGTACTGTACTGGTTGTACACTATGTGCATACTCTGCATGTTGCTGCATTGTGCAATCATTCATCCAGTCACCTGGACAATGAGAAGGGTTTTTACCAACATTACACTTTGATGCGCCATTATCTGTGATGATACATTGCTGCGGAATGCCATCATAATTGTTCTGGAGTCAGTCCGAGGCACATTGCGAGGAATTGGATCCCCCTTTGGTACAAATATGGAATTAACAATGAGTCTTTATCTGTCTAGTGCAGGACAATGAAAATAAACTTCTAATTGGTTGCTATTATTTAGTACAAATTTGCACAAAAATGCAATGTTATTAAATAACCCTTTCTAGGAAAAAACAAGATTTACACTATGCAGCATATTTATAAATCCAATGTTACATGGGTCCATGAATAAACAGAAGCAGGTCCCATTAACCATGGTGATGATTTGTCTTCAGGTTGATTGAGAACACAACGGAAAGAAACACTCAGATCCACCAACCTGTATAAATTGTAATCACACATTTTCACACACACACACACACACACACACACACACACACACACACACACACACACACACACACTTCTATGTGCAGTTCTGTACAAAAGTGTGCACTGTCACAAATATATCATTGTGAAATCACAACTCTATGTGCCCGGGTTCATAAATGACTCTTTCTGATATTCAGAAATAAGAAGTAAATTTTTCCTGTCAATGTAAAATAGTCATTAAAATGACAATGTTAGATAATCATGTGTACCTGAGTCATTGTGTCTTCATAGGTAAGTGCTCATCTTTCATCTTACCATGTATGTGCTCCTGAGCGCCCTGTGCCAATGTTTTGAAGCATTCTTTATCATCACCAGACTTCCCTGTATAATCTGCTTTCATTATAAAACAAAGGCAACCTGTTGTGCATTTAAGACAGGTGGTAATTGGGGTTGGAGCAAATCATTGAACAATGAACAAACAAATATACTGTTTTGCTCTCTATGATCAGTGAACTACTGATTTTGTGCTTTAGCCATTTGCTGCTGATTATCACTCTTGTCTGAATTATTTGTATTGACCCAGCTTAATTTCACCTTTGCTTAATATCAAACTTTACATGCACATTGGTACTCCTGACCTTGGCTAGTGGTAGGATTACACTGGATAATGAGGTTGTGTAGTGATAAAAGTCACAGTACAGCACTGACAATAATGATATGCAGAATGATATGGAAATACATAGTGTAGCAGAAAATCTCTGGCAGACGACGGTAACTGGTAAGATATAGGAGGTGTTCATAAATCAAGCTGAGTAGTCTGTGCCAGAAATCACTGTAATCAGAAGACATAGTTAGGAATCATCTCCAAAGGGGATGCAGAGGCAGAGATCTGGAACCAGAGGTCGCTGAAATGCAGAGTCAAGGATCAGAAGCCAGAAATTACTGTAATGCAGAGCCAGACATAAGGAGCCAGAAGTCACCATAATAAAGAGCCAGTGATGAGGAGCAAGAAACCAACTGGAGCAGAAGGCATAGGACCAGGAAGCTAGCGTGTGAAGACTGTCACTGGCAACATATGAAAATATGAAGAATGAAATTATCACATGCAAATAATATGCAAATCCTAACAGCTAGCCAATTTATCCTGCACTAGTCCTACCGGCCCAAATGTATTTTTGATTTCAAAGTTAAAAATATTCCTCCTTCCCTAAAGATTTCCAGCTTGAGACTCTCCTTGTTGATCATCACCTTATGGAATATCTCTGTGGGCCACACCTTATGGTCATTCCACAACTAGTTCCGAACTTCCTTCCAGGCGCCTCTGGCAATGACTAAAGTGGTAAACAGACTTCTTGCTTCAGAGAGGCCAGTGCCAAAGATCCAAAAAGATTATGCTCATCCCTTATAGTTCATACAGAAAGGGCAATGAAATGACTCTTCAAGAGATTTTTTAATTTCTAAATGACTACTCCCCAGTTGCTTTATTACTATGTGTACCAATGTACTGTATGTAAATACAAAATAAAATAATCTACTAAATGTCATGCAAAATTATAGGAACTGGAGAAGCTTTGTACCTAATTACCACTGCTTAGCTCATGACTCTCGCTCTGTCGTATTTAAGAACTAACATTGTATAAACAGCAGGCTAATTTTGATAGCAAACTTTTTCATTAAACTTACAATCAAGTTTTCTTGAACACAAAGGACTCCCTTGCCGTGCCTAATTTTAAAATGTCATTTGTTAACAGTTAAATGTGATAACAATGTAATGAAATTTAACATTTGATCCCATTATGTATAGTGATTACCTTTTATTAACTTGTGTTGACTTTAGCATTTACGTCAGCGGCACATAATAATTACAGTATTTTCTTTAATTGGAGATTCAAGTTTCATGCATGTGTTTATGTTGATGTCAATTATAAAACATAATTTTCTAAAATATCTGTTGTTGCAAAACAATTTTAAAAACCTAACAAGACCATAACTATGTTTGTTCTGCTTGCGTATTAAATAAAACAAATTAATACTTAAATAAACTGATAACGTATAAAAGCAGCAAATCTACAACAATTATTGTCATCCCAAACCCATAAGAGCTGAAAAATATGATTCATTATTGTTTAAATGTAACACCTGTGACAGGTACAAAAGTAAACAAAAGTAAGAGAGATTAATCTCATGATTATTTTTATTATTTACAGCTGAATTTAACTAATACAACTTTAGGAGAGCATTAGAACAGCCAAAGTCAACTTTATATTTTTCAGTTCTATATAGAGTAGACTTCATTGCACATTCTTTGACTCACTTATTTCATATTTCACAGAATGTCCCTACATCTCACATATGTTGAGTTGCGAGCCATACGTGTCTTTGAGAAGTCACAAAAGTGTATTTGTTAGACGAGTGCCACCGTAGCTGCTCTTGGATGAGTTTAGCAGAATGCAGTGTGAGTACGTTTTGCACAGTATGGACAAATCTGGGTGGATCAGGACATTTCTCACTGCTGTGGGATGGACATGCCACAAGATCCACAAAAACAAGATTTTATTTTACAGGATGAAATATTTAGGTTAGCTTGCATTGGTGGATATCACCTGGTTTTATGTGGTGCTGCGGGGGTTTTTAAACCCCCATGAGGAATTGGAAAGTGTTTTCAGAAATAACTGGCCAAAGCTCTATGATACAACATGACATTGTTATGGACCTGGAAGTTTAAGTTAACCTCAAACCTTATAGTATACACTAGGGCAAAAAAGTCCATCAATATAATCATTTAAAAAAATGCTTTATTTGGATGTCATTAAAGAATATTATAGTGACTATTCTTGGTTCCAAAACCAGATAGGAGCATATGGTTTGGTAGCGACTTTAGAAAAGGGAATTCTGAGTCTAAATTTGATGCGTATCCTATGCCCTGGATGGATAAACTAATTGGAAGAATGGGAACAGCAAGGTATCTGACTGTGCTAAACTTGACAAAAGAGTACTAGTAGGTGCAAAAAGGAAAGTGGTCACTTCTACACTGGAATGAGTTTATCAGAATCCAGTGTGAGTAAATTTTGCACAGTGAGGGCGAGACTGGCTGGAGCTGAGTGTGCTTCTGATTGCTGCATTAAGATTTACAATAACAAGATTTAATTTTTTGGGATAAAATATTTAGGTGAGCTTGCGAGGATGGATGTAATCATCATCAGCTATTTATATAGCACCACTAATTCTGCAGCGCTGTACAGAGAATTCACTAACATCAATTCCTGCCCCATTGGAGCTTACAGTCTAAATTCCCTAACACACGCGCACACAAACTAAGAACAATTTAATAGCAGCTAATTAGCCTACTAGAATGTTTTTGGAGTGTGGGAGGAAACCGGATCAAACCCAGGCAGAGCATACAAACGCCACACAAATAAGGCCATGGTCGGGAATCGAACTCATGACCCCACTGGTGTGAGGCAGAAGTGCTAATTGCTGAGCCACTGTGCTGCCTACTTTTATGTGCGCAACTTCTCATGAATTTTAACACAGCTACCTATAGGAACATTATGAAATATGAAGACATAAACTAGAGTATTTTTAAAAGAAAAAGAAAAATGTTAATATTTGACACTTGAAGTAAAGGTGGTCCCGACATACCTGTTAGGAGTTACATGAATCATGCATGAACCATAGTGTACTGCTGGCTTCATTTAGCATTGAAGTAAAAAAAATGCCTTAAACATATATGCAATAATGCATTTGCACAATTTGTTGTCTACGTTGAGTTGCACGTGTGATAATATTAGCACTAAAACAATAAGTAAATAACACAGATTTATTTATTAAACCAGAGGATCAGGATAGGAAACAAGATTTTTTTTAAAGAGGCTTATAGATTGTAAGATGATAAAGGGGCTTATGATATACTAAACAGAGATCCTACAAACTGAAAAGTTTATAATTATTGATGGATATAAATATCTCATTTACATTCATCTGAGAAGTCCTACTTCGTTTTATCACAAATCTCGCAAAGGTGTGGTCAAGTAGATTTATTGCACCTTAGATTAAAGTGATGTAATGTGGGTGGAAGTCCATCGACTAAGGCTTGATTATATCTAGAGGCAGAACTAGCGAGCCGTGGGCCCCAGTTGCAGGGAAGCGGGGAGGAGGGAACTTGGGCCCAGAAGTCACCGGTTCCCTGTGCAACTAGCCACATTATCTCCAAGGGCCCTGGTGATCTGCACCTGCTGTACAAATGGTAGTTCCGCCACTGATTATATCGGTGAGTATGTGTTCCTCAATTAGCTTATGGTGTGGGTGTTGTCTGTATTGTGTAGCAGAGCAAGAATTTATTTGAAACCGGGTCAGCTAGTAAACATTTGTAATATCCAGATAATTATAGGTGGGGATGAGAGTCATGAGTGTGAAGTGCAAATAACGTGAAACAGGGAAATGAGGTGTTGGATGAAGGTGAAGGGGTAGGGTTGGTTTGGGGACTTTCTAGGTAATCGTTAAATGAGGAGTCATTAAGCTTTGCAGATGATATATGATGTACTTGGTATGTTTTGTTAAAAGCATTCATTTTGGTGGAAGTTGAGTGAGTGGGAGGTAAGTTATTGTGGGTGTTGTAATTAAAAGAAGAGCAGCAAGAAACATGGTATTGTGACTCATAGTGTTCATATAGACACAGCCAGGAGAATCATAGGCTTCCAATTGGAGATCTAGAAGGCAGAGGGAAGGCAGGTTTTTTAGGTGTGGGTCTTAATTTGTGCAGATGCATCAGCAGTTCTTTTCAATCCCTGGGATCTTTGATCAGCAGATGTTTTTCCATTGAGGTCCACGATAAGCTTATAAGGACAGCCCAATTAGTGATGAAAGCCCATTTCTTGGGTGTTTATTTTCCCTTGGTTTTGGTCATAGTGCCCTGTGATCTCTCTCAATTGGGATTTGTTGTGGGCTTAAATCAGGCACCAATTAAATATAAATGCTTTGTAAGTAGAGCTATAATGTGTCTTGAGTGATGCTCTCAGGTAAGTTCTTTATTCTGATATTATTTTGGCTTTTTCCAATTCTTGAGGTTTTTATTTTTTTTCTTTAAGATCTCCATGTCTCTACTAATATGATCCAGATCCTGGTCTGTATGTTGTTGGAATCTCTGGAAACTCTTCTACCTTGTTTCCTGCTCAGTTATAAAGGCCACCAGGGATGAGATGTTAGATTTTATTGATGTAACTGCTTTTTGTATTTCATTCTTGAATGTCTGCTTGAGATGAGATATAAGGTTTTGAATTTGAGCTTGAATTTGGGTAGCAAAGGTTAGAATATCTCTCTTTGTTGCTGGTGTCGGGCTTGAGGATTCCTCCTGTTCGCTTGAGGTGTGTGGAGGTGAAGAAGTGTCTTGTTGCTGAGCCAACATTTCTTGCTTGGTGAAATGGTCTGTAATCTCAGATGAAGAGTCTTTCTTAGGCTTTGATGATACAAACTGCATGTTTGGTTGTGTTTAGGTTTGGCAACTAGTCAGAATTGAAGGGTTAAGTTGTTCCCTTATAAACATCAGAGATTACAAGAAAATCCTCAATAAGTGGTCATGCTCTTTCTTTTTTAATTCTTATTGGGCCAAAAGATGGTACTTATTGTTATAGGTTTGAAGGTAGGATAGCAGGAGCTCAATGTATAGTCAAGTTTCTGCACATAATATGTAGAATCACCACTGGGTAGCAACACATCTCTATTTATAGGTAGGCAGGGTGGTGTCAGCTCTTTTGGTTTTGTAATATATGGGTGGCTATGTGAGATATAGTAATGTACTGATATAACTTTGTGGAAACAGGCAAAGAGAGTAACTTGTATTAAAATAGTCAATTATCTTGTTTCCTGCTGTACTTTGTCTCTTCTTCTCTTTCAAAATTCATAACTGTGGCAGTACTTAAACAGGGAGGGTCCCAGGATGTTCTTGATTTTAGGTCACTGTTGCCTCCCCAAATTAGAGCACTGACCATAGTGATCATTTATTTCTGTGACTGCAAGTAGGATTATATATAAATACCAGCTGGGGCTCCTGTGTGCTGACCATACTGAGTGTTCTGATCTCCACTTCCTCTGGGTGAGTTCTGTTGGAATGCTCTGCCATTGGCCAGCTTCCATGAGGATATTTTATGGTAGTCAGCAGGGATCACCCAATAAAGTGACTGGTCAACAGAGGTCTGTTCTTGTGCTTTCTCTAATTACCATTCCAGTTCCTGGCTGTGCTGGTACCCAGGTGTGCGTAGGTACGCTGTGGAGCCATAATTTAGCAGGGGTTAGTCCCTTTAGTAATGGCAGGAAATTGGAATAGATCAGAATCAAGCAAACTCTATTTGGCTCGCTGATGCACTACCCAAAATTATTTTATAGCTCTCACTTGCCCAATAGATGTGACAATGTAGGGTGCCAGGTTAGGGCTTCTAGTCCAGTTGGTGCTTTGCAGTACTATATCCCAGAGATGTGGGGCAGAGAGTCCTGCCATGTCACATTGCCTCAAGCCTAATGATGGAATAGCAGGACATTTATCTCCAAAGTTGGTGTTTCCAAATAAATAGTGTGTTCTGTAATTTCCCAACACCTTCCAGTTGGCAACAGAGTATATCAAATAACTGTGAGGTTGCTGATGGAGTTACAGCACTGATTTTAGCTAATGCAGCAGGAGCTCAGTGAAACTGTGTCTGGTGTTGATGGCTGCCAAGTCACGCCCTACATCAACTCTTCATGTTGCAGATATAAAACTTACTGGATACTTTTGACAACAGACCAAACATCCAGACCTTTATTAATTTTAGATTGTTGTGTCAGGATTGACCGCCTATGACACCCTGTCTGTTGTTGCTGGGAACCGGCTGGGCTTACTTTGTCACCGTTCCCTTTTGTTATTCCAAATGCGCCCTCTTGCCGCAGTAGGAGGGGCTTACAAAGGCTGCCACCACTGGACTCCTTACCGGCATCCAGAACCGGGTTTCTTCTGGGTAAATCACGCTGCTAGCGTATCTCATTGCTGGTGTACCTGGGCTGGTACTCCTGACCTCTTACTATGGATCAGGGAAGCTGTGGATGGATCTCCCCTGCCTACCACACTGACCAGGGCTGCATGGGTAGCAGGCAGAGCGGTGGTACCAGAAAGCTTGCGCCCAAACCTCAGAGACAGCCGAAGAACGGATTGAATTTAGGGTCTAATCTGCAGGTCACAGGAATATAGCAATACTGAAGATGTTTTCAAGCAGGTCTTTGAAGCAAGTGATGTTTATTTGCTCTCACTCTGGTTTGAGGTACCAGTGATCAGGTCAGATGAAAATCAGAAGAACAAGTTTCCAATACAAGCTAGTGCCTTTTATACAATTTAGACACAGGCTATTTTTAGCATCAGGATATAACCTGTTTACACAAACATGGATTTACATGCATTGCAAAGCCACTAATATTTACACTTAGCTATGAAATTCTTAAAAACCTTGCTGTGATATCCTGGATCTTGTTTCAGAGGCAGGAGACCCAGTAGCAAGTCAAAAGGTCTGAATGACATAAATACTTCAGACAGTCGCCGAATACACATTCCCAAATAAAAAGTACAAACCTCAAAACAAGCCATTTCCTCACATCACAATACACAAAAGGCTCATTGTATCAGATATATACATCAGAAATAGGCATTTGCTTTAGAAAGGTTAAAACAGAAAAAACAAATTTTCTACCCTGGTCTCAGAAATAACGATTTCCTATCTCAACATATACACAATATCAAACATAAGTGCTTGTGCAATTATATAAATAGGCGCCCTGCGCTATTTCCTTTAAATAAATTCATGCCAGAAGTTATTTATCAGCGATCCAGTCACAATTGTGTTAGAATTATTTTTTAGCATCATTTTTTTTAATCAATCTGCAGACATGCGGAACTGCAATAGGGACAAATTGCGCCCCAAGTTTTGCAAACATACATTTAGGAGAGAGGTTAAGCTCAGACCTTCTTTCAGGTAACTCACTTAACATGTGCAGATCACAGCCATGCATTTATCTGATCATCTATATAAGAAACATTATCTTCAAAGAACATGCCTTCATATTTCATATTCTGGGAAATCAGTGTGCTACTCTGTACTCTGTGGAAAAAAACGCACAAGGGTTAAGAATTATAGATACCAACTGTACAGGTAAACCACAGTAGTCACATGTCTTTTAGAATGAAATCTGTTATTGTTGTAATTCCATCATATTTGATATGTACTCCCAGCGAAAAATGCTTAAATACCTTGTGTGTGAGAGGGCAGATTGTCAGCTCCTGGGACTCAATCTAATTGAAGGACTGTCCACTTGATTCTGCCTTGCTCCAGGCATACATAGTATGATACACAAGTTTTATTCTCTGTAATTTCATCTTATTTGCTGTTAGAACTGTATGGCATTTAGTTTTTGCTTGTCATTTATTATATGTTCTTTTTTATTATATCCAAATGCCCTGTAGCTTTGTATACTAAATCTAAATTGTAATACATTTTATCCTTCATACTCCTACGAATCAATGAACCTGTTATGAAGAATATTGGTTGACCATGTTAACCCTTTAAATGTTGGTATGTAACTTGCTAATGCATTTGACTAACAGGTCTAATGTGTGCCAGCATGTACATTTGTGTAACAGAGTTTTAATCAGTGGTAGGATTCAATTAAATAAACAACCAGGTCTCTGCCCTAATGACTGTTTTAAGTACACAAAAAGATATACCGAAAGGTAGTTTAATATTTCATGCATTTAATACTCAAATAAGAACAATAAAAGAGGTACACAAAGCTAGATTATGTTATAAGAAAGAGTTTTGTGCCATGCTGCTTTTGCCCCACTTCACACTGTGCCATGCTGCTTTTACCCCACTTCACACTGTGCCATGCTGCTTTTGCTCCCCTTCACACTGTGCCATGCTGCCTTTGCCCTAATTCCCACTGTGTCATGCTGCTTTTACCCCTTTCACACTGTGCCATGCTGCTTTTGCCTCTGTTCACACTGTGCCATGCTGCTTTTGTCCCTCTTCACACTGTTTCATGCTGCTTTTGCCCCTCTTCACACTGTGCCATGCTGCTTTTGTCCCTCTTCACACTGTCTCATGCTGCTTTTGCCTCTCTTCACACTGTGCCATGCTGTTTTTGCCTCTCTTCACACTGTGCCATGCTGCTTTTGCCCCTCTTCACACTGTGCCATGCTGCTTTTGCCTCTGTTCACACTGTGCCATGCTGCTTTTGTCCCTCTTCACACTGTCTCATGCTGCTTTTGCCCCTCTTCACACTGTGCCATGCTGCTTTTGCCCCTCTTCACACTGTGCCATGCTGCTTTTACCCCCCTTCACAGTGTGCCATCGATGTATCGGTTCTGGCCAACCGATGTGAACCACTGGTTTTAATGTATTAATGCTTTGATTGCTGGTGCGTGCATAGCTACCTGTATGTAACAAGGAGCATAGTGTGTGCCAGTGTGTGACAGTATAATGGGGTCCTATTGCCTTTGGGTGAGAGAGCAGTGTTTGGAGGCAATTCAGCAAATCTATAACCTGTGTGATGGGTGAGTGAAAGATTGAGTACGTGGAGGGTGAATGTATTAATTAATTTCTACAAATCGCTGATATTCGGCGACTTTGACAGCTAAAATGGTAATGTCTTTAAGGGCAAAATTTTCCCTTAACGCCATTGCCTTTTTACATTTCATCTGCAAAATCGCTGAATATCGGCGACTTGCAAAATCCACACTTTAATACATTTACCCCCTGGAATCTTGTGTAACCCATACAGAAAACAGCCTACAACAGGGACGTTGGGAGTGCGTTCCTGACATCAACACATATACTTACAGTATATTAAAAAAGTTGACAGCAACAACAATTTTCATTTCCCCACCTGTCATTTTGACAACCAGAAGAAATTCGACAGAATTTAGTGACATTAATAAGTTTAGTGAACGAGGAGAAATTTATATGACTATGTTTTTAAAAATGTTACCCTATTGATTTGGGACCAAAAAAAAATTACAAAGTACAGGAGGAACTGGAAAGAAAAAAAATATTGGCATATAGTGCTTAAAAAGAGAATATATATTTTTGTCCCTTTGTGACATATTTTAACAAATCTGAAACAAATATTAAAATTAAATTATTAATATTAAGCTATTTTCAAATATTGGCACATTCTCAAGCTAAACCCAATTTTGAATGGACATATCCCAAAACACCAACATAAAAGTAGTATTTAGAAAAGCAAAGACTTTAGTGACTCATCTGCGTACCCCTATAAATATAGAGGATAACTGGAAAATTGTGCAAAATGTTTTTAGCCTTGCAATCATTGCAATATGTGTAACTGTATACATTTTGTGATAAAGAGAGTAAAACATTTAAAAATGATGATAATATAGTAACCAAACTTATTATAGCTAGAATCTGATCGGTTGCAATAGGCAGCATCTCCACTTTTTCAAAAACGTGCTTGATAAATTTACCCCTTGGAATTTCCTAGACAGTTCTTTCCACAACCAAATTCTAAGAGGTAAATTACAATGATGTTTGACATTTGAGCATATGCCGAATAAGTTTGGTAATTATAGTAACAGTCCTGTTGACTCAACCTTAAAAACATTGCCAGAATACGCTCTTTTCTTACTCAGCATGCTACCAAAACTTTTATCCATTCTCTCATCATCTCCCATCTTGACTACTGCAACCTCCTACTATCTGGCATTCCCGACACTCATATATCCATCCTAAATGCTGCTGCAAGACTGATCTTCCTCTCTCACTGCTCCACATCTGCAGCACCACTTGAAAATCCCTACACTGGGTCCCTGTGTCCTCCAGAATCAAATTCAAATTACTCTGACTTACCTACAAAGCCCTCAACAACACTACCGCTGCATACATCTCAAATCTCATGTCAAAATACTCTCCCTTCTGCCCTCTTAGATCTACCTCTGACCTGCGCCTTGTCTCACCTCTGGTAACCACCTCTTGTAACAGATACTGGATTCTACTACTACTAATCTTGATTAGCGCTGGCTTACCTGAGGCGCGGAGTCTAATGATCTCCCCGGTGTTCACCAAGAACTGCCGCAAGGCGGGGTGGGCTTCGCTGCCAGGAGTCGCAGGTCGCGGTGCTCAGGTTCGCCCCAAGATGTAGTGCAATGGAGTGGAGCGGAAGATGCAGAGTCAGACAAGCCAGTTCTGTGCACAGGAATGGAGTCAGGCAGAATAAGGAGGCAACTCGGAGTCAAACAAGCCGGGGTCGGTACACGGGTCACAAGAACAGAGGAATGGTCAGCAAGCCGGGTCGGTACACAGGGGTTGGAGAGCCAGGATAGTCTAACAGGCAGAGATCAGCACACAGGAAGACACAGGAGACTGGAAGACACAGCAATCCACGAAGCACAGGAGCCAGGAACAGGAAGGGAACTTGTTGCTCTGACAAGGCTGCAGTGTCCAGCTGAGCTTAATATAGTCTGTGGATAGTAAAAGCCGCCTCCCAGCCACGATCAATGGGACCACCCAAACCAGGAAGTGCTGCTGTACACAGAGACAGGAAATCAGCAGCAGAAAGCAAGTAAGTTTGTGACACCTCTCACTTCCACCTACAAGACTTCTTCACTAATGGAATTCTCTACCACGCCCAATCAGACTTTTCCACAGCCTTCAAATCTTTACACACTTTCTAAAAGCCCATCTCTTTTTAGAGGTGACCTTATCCTCGATAACACTATTTACACTAATGCACCCTCATAACTGTCCCAATCTCCACTCTAAGCAAAATTTGCTCCTCTTGTTTCAGATGTGCCCTCTTCCACTTAGAATGTAAGCTCTCTAATGAGCAGGGTCCTCCACACCCTTTGTTCTCATGTCTGCATTTATTTTGTCTGCCTTGTAAGTCCTTGTGTAAGGCACTGTGGAGCATTGTGATGCCTTACAAATCTACCACAATAATAATAATAATAATAATAATAATAATAATAATGCTTTTTGTGCAGGGCTATGGGCATTCAATTAAATGTTATTTTGTGTTGCATGTGTTTAGTTTCATTTTATATTTTCTATAATTTTTTGATGTTCCTGTATGTATTTTGTATTTACTGTCTTTGAACCCAATTAAATTGTTTAATGGGTGCATGCCATGCACACATTTACCTGTACATAGTTTTTGTTTGCACCCTCTGATATTATATTCATATATAAATCATGCATGTATTTTCATATGGAAGAAGATTTGGTTCTGATAAAAAGTATGCTTGCACAAATCAGCTTAATAATCAGTGATTAACAAAGCAGTATATTATAACATTTAATATGTCTTAATTTGAATATCAAATGTATTGTTAGATGCTGATAAATCGTACTCTGCAAAAAGATAGGCTTTCTCTCTTTTTTTGACCAAGCTGAATGGACAGGAGGTAATCTTGGCCTTCAAAGTTCTTAAGGAAGCTTTCTACACCGCTCCTGTCTTGAGACAGCCTGATCAACTACGACCGTTCTTTACGGAGGTTGATGCTTCTTCGGTGGGTGTGGAAGCAGTTCTCTCTCAGAAGAATTCTGTCGGCACATTCTCTCCATGTGACTTTCACTCCAGGAAATTTTTACTCTGTGAGGTCAACTATAGCATCGGAGACAAGATAGTCTTAGAAGAATGGCAGTACCTGCTTGAAGGCGCACTCCATCCCAGCATGGTATTCACAGATCATAAGAACCTCACCTATCTGGAATCCGCTCAGTGCCTTAACCCTCGTCAGGCTCACTGGTCACTTTTTTTTTCTAGATTCTAGTTGATCCTGACTTACCATGCTAGGTCGAAAAATTCCAGGGCCGATGCACTTTCCAGGTCTTTTGATCCTTCGGATTCTTGCCAGTTGGACGTTAGACCTATCATCAGTCCTCTGTAGATCCTGGCTTTGACTAAATCCTCTGTTAAGACACCCCGTGCTGGACGCTCTTTTGTGGAGACCCATCTCCATCGCAGACTGTTGGCTTGGGCCCACAACTCCAG
Organism: Mixophyes fleayi; assembly: GCF_038048845.1. Classification (NCBI taxonomy): domain Eukaryota; kingdom Metazoa; phylum Chordata; class Amphibia; order Anura; family Limnodynastidae; genus Mixophyes; species Mixophyes fleayi. Next base: position 41,160,473 of record NC_134403.1, on the reverse strand, counting down.
ATTTGCTGGTCATACTGGGGTTAATTAGACCATTGCTCTTTTGTTCTGCAGCTATTGGTGGTCATCCTTGAGTGCTGATGTTCACAAGTATGTTGCAGCTTGCAGTGTATGTGCTCTTCACAAGACACCTAGGCGTCCGCCAGCAGGGCTTCTTCTTCCGCTCCCGGTTCCAGACTCACTTTGGTCAAGCATTAGCATGGATTTTATTACTAATCTCCCCAACAGTCATGGCTTCAATACTATTTGGGTGGTGGTTGATCGTTTTTCCAAATGGACACATTTTGTCTCTCTCAAGAAATTGCCATCTGCTGCTGATCTAGCCACTCTTTTCATTAAGAATATTTTTCGGCACCCCATTGAGATCATCTCTGACAGAGGTGTACAATTCATTTTAAGATTCTGGATAAGCTAAAATTCTCATCGGGATACCATCACCAGACCAATGGTCAGACTGAGCAGGTCAGCTAGGATTTGAAGACGTTCCTCCATTGTTACTGCTCTGATCACCTATCCTCCTGGTGTGATTATTAACCTTGGGCAGAATTTTCACATAATATCCATTAACATGAACCTTCTGAAACATCTGCATTCTTTACCATCTTTGGCAGACATCCCATACTTCCCACCTCTTCAGAAGTTCCCAATGCATCAGTACCTGCAGCTCAAGAGATGGTCGGTGACTTTTCAAAGATTTGGACTCAGGTACAAACTAAACTTGTACAGTCCTCGGATCGGCATAAACACTTTGCTGATTGTCACCATAGGAAGATTCCAGTTCTTCCCATTGGGGACAAGGTGTGTCTGTCCATTGGTAATTTCAGGCTCAAGCTACCTTCAATGAAATTCACTCCCCGATATATATTGGTCCTTTCCGCATTTCTCATATTAATAATGTGGTTACCTATAAGCTCCATCTTCCTCCTTCACTCCGTGTGCATAATTCATGTCATATTTCCCTATTAAAACCTTTGGTTCTTAACGAATTCTCCAGCCTTCAGCCTCCACTTCCTCCCCTCAAGACGGTCTTGGGCGACGAATATGTGATTGAACTCATCTTGAAATCCCGATCCATTCATGGTAAAACTTAGGTTCTCGTCCACTGGAAGGGTTATGGTCCTGAAGAAAGGTTCTGTGTGGATAAGAAAGACCTACATGCCCCCCATCTGCTTTCAAAGTTTTTGAAGAATCAGATTTTCAACTCCTCTTCTTCAGGGGAGGGGGGTACTGTCAGGCGCCATCTCCACACTGACACTTGGTGCAGGAGACAGATGCCTGCACCTTCTTGACAGCTGCGTCTCATTGCCTAGCAGCAAGACACTATCTCCGCTCACCTGTTGGCAGTCAGCATGTCTGACCACCAAAATCTCCCTAACCCAATCAGGATGTACCTTATGGTATATAAAGCAGCCTCTGACACATGTCTAGTGCCAGAGTATTGGTTCACTCCTGCTCCAGCGTTTCCTGAACTTCTGATCCAGTGTTCTTCGGGTTTGACTCGGCTTCCTGTTACTACTCTCCTGTGTTTCATTTTGGTACCTCGCTGCCTGGCTGGTTTAACTATTTGTCTTGGAGAACTTTGACCTGCGTACCCTCTGCAGCTAAGCCCAAACTCCCTTGTGGGGGTCCCTTGTGAATACCCGGGGTACGTTAGACTCCGCATCTCCCTGTTCAGTTGCGCCAATACCAGTTAGCGGCCATCTATGCATTCCGTGACAGGCACAGTGTTATAATGATGGGGCCCAGTGTTATAATGAAGGGGCACAGTGTTATACTGAAGGGGCATAGTGGGATGATGACAGCGCACAGTGTTATGATGAAGGGGCGCACAGTGATGAAGGATCGGCACAAAGTGATGAAGGAGGGCGAAAAGCGATGATTTTTGTACATATTGTTAACTACGGGACTGCTGGAAAATTATTTTGTATTAGGGGTGAAAAAATTATGGCAATGCTAAGGGTGTATCTAACTAAGAAAGTTTGGGAACAACTGTGCTATGTAATTTGTACTATTATGGGTTTATTTGCCAGTTGTTATTGTAGGAATGAGTGACTCCTTACTCTGGTCTTCTTAACAAGTTGCTATTTATTTTATTTCACATAACAACACTGTAGCAAAATCATCAAATGTTCCACGGCTTAATGACACTAGCTAAGCCCACCAGTCCTAGCTATCGTTCGGCTGCTACTCAGAGTCAGAAGCCCCGCCCACCAGATCCCACATTTCTTTTATTCACAACAAACACACCACAGCAATCACATCCATGTCGTGCACCTGTGAGTAAAATCCTTCCTTAAGGTAACAGCAGGATTCTTAATCCGGTCTGCACCTGTCCTATTCTGGTTAGTGGGCCGTGGTAAACTTTTGTCTTTTCCACACTATATATGTGATGCACTATTTGACATTTGTTTTTTAAGCTTTGTAATGTCAGGCAGAGTCATGAATATACAGTATATAAAAGTTTGTTCTTAAAATACATTGAAATTGCTTGTATGTTATTACATGGCAATCAATGTTTTGTTGCTACAACTCTTCTTTGACTCTATTAGTGGTTGGTAATCTAAATACACCAAGCCGCATGCCCTGATGTACTCTTTAGTGACACAACAATGCCGGTAGTTGCTATGACGTTACAGATAACATCAAGAGTGAAGCTTTGGTGCACCACCCCTCCCCCTTGCCAGCTGTGACCAATAAGATGGAAGTCAGTGTACGATTTAGAAATCCAGCAATTAGTGGTCTTATCAATTATGTTGTGCTACTTAGTTTTTAATGTAGGATGTTTTTCTTGTATACTCTGTTGGTAATGAACCATATCTACATTATTGGGCACACCCTTCTCCTTCTGTTCCATTTAGATCATCAGGTATATAAGATCTTAAACGCTGGCTGTCAGTCAAAATGGACTGTATGAGCCTCTTTTATTAAAGAACGTAAATGCTGATATGCACCATATTTTGCATAAATTTGCACTGTTCATGCTCAGAAAAGGACTATACTCTAGTGAGCGCAAGTGCATCCAAATCATTTTTAACGCAAAGGACACTTCCGATAGCCTACGATTTCAGGGGCGGAATAAGGGAGGATAAGGAGCATATGCACATAGTCAATGTACAGAAAGGGTGTGCCAAGGTCGAGCAGCGACTATCACCAGCATTGGTATGCTGCCAGGAAGAGGTTTATAAAGGCAGCAGAACCATTCATAAACTGCTGGATATTTAGCTGCATGGGTGTGATAAGTAATATCACAGCTGCCAGACTGGGAGCTGCAGAAAAGCCTGTTGCTATGTACCTAGCATCGAGCTGAATCAGTGAACTGCAGGATTGATCCTACACATGGTTGCAGCAGTAATGCACAGCTGACAGATCCGAGAAACAGGAGTGATCCTATTTCTTTACAAAAGCGAGAGACACTGATAAAAGTAGAGTGTCATTGAAAGCCCACCTATCCTGCAGCTTGTATTCTGACCTTAGTAAGTAGCTGCATGTGAGGAGCACGCAGGTTAATCTAGGTATATCCTTTTTTATGTGTATTCTGGCCTGTCTGCTTCCCTTCTGTAGCTTCTCTGAAGCAGTGCAGGAGTGTGGAGTCCATCCATGTGGAAAGCTTGTTTTACTATACAAAGTAAAACTGCTATTTAATCGTAAGTCTGATATTTTAAGATGCTCACTGTACTTAAAAAAGGACACATCCCAAGAACTACATTTTTAAAAAATATTTTTTAACAATTATTTATTTTTTATAGTCATTTTTATACCGCTATAAATTATATTTTATAAACTAGTGTTACCAATAAAAAAATCCTTATGTCCACAATTTTTCAAAAATATACCACTATGATAGAGCCCTGCACGGTCAGGTAGTGCGCCGGCGAATCTTGAAGAAGAAGGAAGTTGTGGGATGTCTGGAGCAATGAACCTGGAGAGACACCACTGAGTCAAGAAAAGAAGAAGAAAATCACGGCGGGGAGCTCTTCTCAGGGCTATGAGCGTCCCAATCTAGAAATATGCCCATGGCAGCAGGGCTAGGAGCGCCCCTTGCAGAAGACGATGGAGGAGGCGCCCACAGGAGAGAAGAAGCTCGCTGTGGCAGGGAGCCCTTGTAAGGACTAGAAGTGTCCATACTAGAAGAAAAGGAGATGTGCAGACAAAGGAGAAGAGGTTCCGCCAGCTGGAGGGTCTGCAAGACTCAAAAACACTTTGAAGAAGCTGAGTATCCTGTGCAGAGCAGGTAAGTACAATCCCATTGACAGGTTTGGCACAAGGCCCTAGGCACTAGTCCCATGGGCAATAGTGGCACAATGCCCTGGCTAATTAGGAAAAAGGTAGGATTTCCATTGGGCACAAATTAGGCTTGTGAGGCACAGCACCAGGTTCAAGGCCCGAGAGGGCACCAGTAGCAGGCTATAGGCCTGAGGGGAGGACACCAGGACCAGGCTATAGATCTGAGGGGGGTACCTGTACCAGGCATGAGGCCTGAGGGGCACAGTCAGGCTATAACCCTGTGGGCAAGTCAGGCTATAGGTACAGTAGCATTAAGTCCTTAACTGTCGATAGTAATTCCCGTAGTGAGACCATCACCGGTCCGTTTTCACGGTGGTCGCTTACAGGTAATACAGTGTCTTGTATGCTATTGTATGTAAACTATATATTTACTGAAGTATTTTCCCCTGTAGGAATCAGAGGTCCGGCCCCCATTAAAGATATACTTTTATATCCGGTAACTTCTGTACTTTGGGTATTGTGCCTTGGAAGTGTGGGGTGAGTTAGAGCAGTGCACTACACCCAGTTTTAGAAGTAGCGTTAGAGTTGTGCAATGGCCGATCACATAGGCTGACGATAGGATCATGGCACGTTACTGTTTGTTAAAGTTTGAGCAGGTAGCTAGCTCTGTTGGGTGGTTTGTCTGTTGTGTCTCCCCTGTTTGTAGGTACCAAGTAGCAGTGTGCAGAAGGCCATCAAGAAGAGGCGACCATTTCTCCGCTGAGTACTATTTTCGGGTTTTGTGTCTCTCTTGGTAGGGCCCTCACCCATACAACGTTGAGTAGGTTATTTGGGCAGGATTCTTTCCTGTCCCGAATATTTGTAGCCCAGCGCCCAGACTGAGAGCAAGTTGAGGGGTCAGCAACAGGGGAAGAGTGAAGAGTCTCTACTGCTGGCTGTCACCTCGTACAACCCCTGTCTTTCCAACTATATCCCTGCCTCCCAGTAATTTGTTTGCTTTCCTCCTTAGACCGCTTTGTGGAAAGTGATTTTGGTGGGTTTGTGAGGACAGTAGGTGGTCCATCGTAAACAAGGTAGGTCATCTGTGTGCATCTGTTGTATCCCCGCAGGAGCTACATTGGCACAGAAACACAAAGGGGTAACAACAAAGGGAGACAGATGTGGTGACAGAGGTGCAGATACAATTTATAGACAGGCACACACAGACGTTGAAAGAGGCACAGACACACAAAAAGTGGAGACACAGATACACACACACAAGGGGTGACAGAGGCACACATGGGGCAGATAGGTACACACACACAGAGGCAAACACTAAGAATGAGACAGGTGGTGATAGAGGCATATACACTGGGGGAGGGAGGAATACAGACAGCTATGAAGGCAGCAGGGGAAGAAGCAGAGGTGCTGGAGAACTACAAACATCTGGCGGAGGAGGAGAAGAGGTCAGGGGATGCACAAAGAGGAACCCTCCTGGGAAAACACACACACATATATATATATATATATATATATAAATTTCTTAGGCTAGATATCACTATTACTAAAGTGAAAGTAATTAATATCTACCGGACATAACTATATAGTAAAACAGCTTCACTACTTTAAAATAATGGATGAAGGTATATACTAACCAGAGACTATCCAAACTGTCCAGCATGCTTCTTGTCATATTCCAGCACTGTAAGCCGAAAATGTCATACATCTCCTGAGGAGTTTTATGTTTTTCTATCTTTCATCACTCTGAGGCAGTGCAGAAACCAATCTGAGTGATGGACTTGCAAAAATGCTCTGTACAGCCTACACACTTAGTGGACTCACACACAGAGTCGTGGTCAGCGGTGTCATATCTAGCATAAATTATATGCTATGCTTTATCTGAAGGAAATACTCAATTACAGTGCATTTTATTTATAAACAGGCTTAGAGTTAGGTAAAACTGGTCTGTTCTTTTAACTTTATACCATTCTTACCAACTTTTGTATTCTCCCTGGAGGTCCCTGAAGGGTGATGAAGTGGCAAGAGCTTGGGGGAGTGGTGCATCAAATTGCACCATTTTGGCCCCATTCCCGCATCATTATTATTACGTGATTGCGGCATTTTGCCATGGAGGGGTGGGGTCAAAATGATTCACAGCGAATCGCGTCGTTGAGAGAACTAGGAAGTTGATGGGTTCTGGGACAAAGACCTGCTCTCCCGGGAGTCTGTCTGACCTTCCTAGGAGGGTAGGCAAGTATAATGTTTGAGTTTAGTCCTTTAAGTCGTGCATCAGGACTATGTCCATAACCTACACATATTATTACTTTTTAGCTTCATTCGCTGGCAGAATGTATTATGTTTTTGTAAATTGTCAATTCAGTTGTGTATTCCAATTCTGTATTTTTTTAAACACATTAAAATAGATTGAATTACGCTTGTCAGATTCAGTAAGTTATATTTTTGTACTCTCAGAGTTCTATTGATCTCATAAAGTTAGTTATAACCATAGGGGGACAATTGCCAATGACTTTCAAGGGGAAGAAAAATCTTTCCTGGCTTCAGCTTTGGATATTGCATTTCTTCTGGATCAATGCTCATCCTGTGCACTATGTTTTGTTTCTGGAACGTGTGTGTATTATTTTTTGTCTTTACTAGATGTCCAACTATTTTTAATCTTAATCTCCATGGGTAGCAAATTCCACATTTATACTGTCACCACCATAAAGAACCCATTCTCCAAGAATTATTCTTATTTTAGCTAGTGTCCCTATAAATACGTTTGTCTACAAATTATTGTTTACCTGCGTAAATCCATATGTACACACCTTTATTTTTCAAAGCTATAAAACAATAATCTCTGATAATAATCTCTAATGAATGAACAAACTAATACTAATTAATTCATCCTCTTCATGTCCTCCTAGAATGAAATGTATAATTTCCAATCATCCAAGCGTTGGCTCTGTAGTGAAGAAGACGTCTTCAATGGTTTCCAGCAGCAGAGAAATTGATGAATGCATATTACAAATTTTTGGTCCTAATATACTTACAAGCTAATAACAATTCTCAACTTGTAAAGGAAGGTGTAAAATATGTTAAAAAGTGTTTATATTCTTCATATATAGACATTTACATTAAATACATAGATCAAGATTCTTTTAATGCACTGTATATAAAATTTGTATAGTCAATCTTCCTTTCATATTCTGTGCTAAATAGTGGCACACATACATGTATTATTTATAATATTATTATTATTATTAATTTTTATTTATAGGGCGCCACTAGGTGTCCGTAGCGCCGTACAGGGACAAACTAAATTACAATACGAGGAGAGACAGCACAGTACAGTAAACAATAAGCACAGTAACTCCGTGAGCTCAAAGCACAGCTAGGTGTGGGGGAGGGAAGAGGGGAAGGTCCCCATACGAAGAGAGTCCTCGAGGAGGAGGGCAAGGTAGCTGGAGAGCAGAGTTAAAAGTGGTGAAGACAGGAGGAGAGGTGACCCTGCTCAAAGGTGCTTAAGGGGTGGGGTAGACTGACAGAGAGACACGGGGGAGAGAAGGAGGAACGGAGGATAGGGGAAGGGGAATGAAGGGGAAGAGGCAGAAGAAAAGGTAGGAAATTAAGTGGGAGACTGGAAGGCTTTAAGAAAAAGGTGGGTTTTTAAAGCCTGTTTGAAACTGGACAGATTAGGGGAAGTTCTGATGGAGGGAGGGAGCTTGTTCCAGTGGAGGGGAGCAGCGCGGGCGAAGTCTTGGATACGCGCATGGGAGGAGGTGATCAGGGGGGAAAAGAGGCGACAGTCATTGGCAGATCGGAGAGGGCGGGATGCAGCATGAATAGAGAGGAGGGTGGAGATGTAGGGTGCAGTGGAGTTGGCGAGGGCCTTGTATGTAAGAGTGAGGCGCTTGAAGAGGATTCTGTAGGGGAAGGGGAGCCAGTGAAGGGATTGGTAGAGGGGGGAGACAGAAGAGGAGCGGCGAGAGAGGAAGATAAGCCTAGCGATTTCGTTAAGAACAGATCAAAGGGGAGAAGGATTAGATTGGGGGAGGCCAGTAAGGAGGAGGTTACAGTAGTCCAAGCGAGAGATGATCAGACAGTGAATAGGACATTTGGTGGCATCTTGGGAGAGGAAGGGCCGGATGCGAGCGATGTTACGCAGCTGGAAGCTGCAGGATTTAGCAAGAGAGAGAATGTGGGGGCCAAAGGAGAGAGAGGAGTCGATGATGACACAGAGGCAGCAAAGTTGGGTACAAGGGAGATAGAGGTGTTGTTGACAGTGATAGAGAGGTCAGAAGGGGGCGAGGTGTGAGGGGGAGGAAAGACTATGAGTTCAGTAGCTTTTAATACAAAGTTATGCTGTGTCCGTCATCACTATCAGTCGGCACTTACACCTGGCCTGTACCTGGTGCACGTGATACAGCTGAAACCAGTATCACTTGCACCAGGACAGGAGGGGATTGCATCTGCGTCGGCACACCGTCACTGTATATGGCCTTCGTTCACCCGGCCCTTCCCACCCCCATTCCGCCCCTCTCATCCCCCATTCCGCCTCTCAAATCATGTCATTTTCCTCACAGACATGGATTGCATGCAATTGCATTCATTGGGGTAGTGTCCTTTTCTGAGCATGCTCAGAGTTATTTCACACAAAATATGCTACGCTCAGAGGGAGAACTAGCGAGCTGTTGGCCCCAGTGCAGGGCAGCAGGGAGTGTTTCTGCTGTGATGTGAATTGAGTTCACTAACCCCGATGCCTGCTTTATATTCAATGGATTCTGCAAGCGGACAGTGCAATCAAACCAGAGTTAAACGCATTATTAGCGCTGGTATCTGACGGGATTCTTAACTTTTTTCTTCGCTAGTACTATTGGTGAATGGGACTATAAAAATAGCATTCCTCACCCACCTTGATAAAGACCCCAGGATGAAACGCGTTGGGACGAGGCGTTAAGCTGTGCATTGTCTACCTGCCAGGACAACCATTTAGATCCAGAAAGGCATCCAGTGTTCTGTGTACCCCCGGAACATCTTGTATTCACTCCCTGCTTGTCCTTGCTCTTCTTGTATGAGCTATTTTGCATATTTATTTTACTGGAATATTTTATAGTGGAACTAATTCATGTTTGTGATTATGTGAGTTGGCACCTGTGCCTTGTTATTATTAAAAGTTGAAAGATTTTAAACGATATCACGCTAAATCTGCTTCATTCATTTTTTTTCACATGGTTCCATACTACAAAATGAGGAATTGATTTGAGACAATGGGCCTGAGTCATTAAGGCAATTTAGGCAAATAAAAGGAGCAAATGTTCTCTGGGACAAACCATGTTACAATGCAAGGGGTGCAAATTAGTTTCTTATTTTGCTCATAAGTTAAATACTGGCTGTTTATTCATCTAGAATACAAATATTTGATAACTTTATTTTACAAGGAAATTTAATGTTGATCTAGGACATGCTCTACCCCAACTATAAATCTGTCCCCACATTTTAAATGTATCTCCATCTCCAATGCAACATGGTTTTTCCCAGGTAAAGTTTCTCCTATTTTATGCTTTGTTCTCTTTAATGACTCAGGCCCAATATCTCTTGGAAGAGACTAATATACCTTCTGAGTCTCTTTTTAAGGCCAGTTTGAATTTGGTGTCTGGTAAGTGCAATACCCCTAGGGGCCACATGTGTGATATTGCACACTCTGGTGGGATAATCATCCATCATTTGTGACACTGTATTGCACTATTTTGATTTTTCTTTCATTTATGGTCATTTTGGAGTGGATATGACAAGAGGATTATGTATTCACAGAAACATCATTGAACATAAGTATATTATTCTATTCACATTTTTGTACTTTGAAAAATTAAATTGTTATTATTTCAGAGGGATCACAGAGGGGTGTAGTACCTATTAATGGTACTGACTACCCCACACAGAACAGAACGACTTGAGGATTCCGAATGAAGACTACACCGGCCTGTGAAAAAATCTACTTACCGGAATGCAGATGACTTCACATCACGACTGCCTGTCTTGCCGGCTGCTGAAAATGACGTCATGTGCAAACGCGACTTGGCTTAAAGCGGCGATGGACGGACCCGTCTGCCATTTATGTAAAGTAAGTATTCTTTTAGGGGTTAGGGGTGTTTGGGATATTAGGGTTAGGAGTTAGGGTTGACCCTAACCCTAACCCTAAACTTAACCCATAAAAGAGTACTTGCATTACATAAATGACAGGCGGGTCCGTCCATCGCCGCTTTAAGCCAAGTCGCATTTGCTCATGTTGTCATTTTCAGCAGCCGGCAAGACAGGCAATCATGATGTGAAGTCATCTGCATTCCTGTAAGTAGGATTTTTCACAGGTCGGTGTCGTTCTGTTCTGTGTCGGGGTAGTCAGTATCGTGAAACTGACTACCACCGCTACAGAGTTATGTTATGCCATACACTGCAGTTGGGGGTCACCAGGGGGAAAGAGTCAGATGCTGAGGTGTGGGCCTCACTTAGGGCGAGTGGCCATGGAATTATGTGGCTGTGTCATTTCAGGGGCGGAGCTAGTCAGTGCAGCGAGAAAGCCTATAGCTGTCAGAGGGCAATCACGTGGGCCAAGGGGATGGTGTAATAGCCGGGGGCCCAGGACAGTGAGCAGGAGATCCCTGTCTCCCCCGACATTACTTGCAAAGGGGGGGGGTGGGATGCTAGTGTAGCGCCTGCGGGGAACAGGACAGACGCACATAAATGAACGTACCTTACAAACGATGGTCACATCCTGTCCGCTTCCCATGCACCCCAGCCGCTGTCCGACCCCAGCAGATCAGCAACTGACCCTCTGTTACCCCCAATCACTTCCCTCTACGGAAGAAGCAGGAATTACGGCTGTGCCTACCAGGAAAGGGCGGTCCGAGACCACGGCAATGAGCGAAGACACTCTAGTCAAGCTCGCTTGCCGCCACCTCGCTTTTCTCTTGGCAAGGCGCGGGACTACATGCACTTCAGACCAGGAACAGTCCCGCCTCAAGCACCTCGCTCACCTCTCAGTGAGGGCCTAACCGAAAGAGGGAATCGAGCGTTATACTTACCGGGCAGTGCCACTTCCGTTCCCTGCTTTCCTGCTCCTCCCCGGCACCTGTGGATGACAAGTAACACATGGCCTCCCTCTGCTCTACCAGTGAGGCTAAGATGTACACCCACAACACTAAACTTACTACAACAGGCGACCCGACCCTAACAACTCTCTAATGGCCGGCAACGCAACTTGAATAGACAACTATAACACTAACTGGGTGTGGTGTACTAACGGGACCTACTCACTGTAGTTTACGGGCTATTATGGAGGGCTGTTCCTAACACCCTCACCCAGGTCGTACCAAGCAGACTGTCTTCTTGCTATGGGGTCACCCACGGAATCCTAAGGACTGGCTGCACAAGGCCCGAAAGAGGCTCACTGGAACAGAACACCAACCGGAGTGTCGACTGCCTCACGGAACAGGCGATCGTCACCACCGGAACCGCGACAACTGGAAAGGAATATACAGCACACCAAAATACAATATTCGCCGCACAGACAGAATAATACACTGTTACAGTATATGGCAGGCTAACCACAAGAGTACACAGTTGCTAGCTAACCAGCCGGTTACTACAGCACTAACAGTAGCCTTCTGCTCTACTGTTATCTTCCACCTAGTGTACTCACCTCAAACATACGGAACTGCGCCTACTCTGCTCAGGGCTCTCATGCCACTGACTACACCCAGGGCCTTATGCCCTACATCATGGGCCTCTCTGCCCAGCTGCCTACAGAGCCTTGTGCTCTGGTTATGGGCCTCAGTCCCCTCTCTACCTTGGGCTCTGAGCCCACTCACTAGGGCCTTGTGCCCTTCTACTTATGGGCTTCCAGACCCTAACTAAGGCCCTATGCCCTGTTACCTAGAGGCACTAGCCCCTGCCTAATTAGGCCTTTTGGCCTTCCTCATTATGGCCTCTAGGCCACTAACTAACTACAAGGGCCTTGTGCCCTTAATACAGAGCCGGATTTAGACCTCATGGTACCCTAGGCAAGATATTGGTTTGGGGCCCCCCCCAGCCCCCCTACGCCCCCCCCATGCCCCCACGCCACCTCTCCCCCCAGCCCCCCCCACACGCCCCCACACCCCACACAGCTCCCCCGCCTCCCTGAAACAATCCATAGCATTATATTTTTTTTAGCATAGCATATACTCCTATAGTTAAGTAGAAGGGTAAACTATGTGCCGCCGCACATCACACTGCTCCTCCTGCATCACCATGAGGCCCCTCATCATTGTCCCTCTCATCACTCTGTGCCCTCCTTTATCATTACACTACATCACACTGTGGTCCCAGCAGTTAAAGAATAATGTCCATGGACCCCATATTTTGTCAAAGGATCTACCAGAATTTTGAATTATGCTGGTCATATGCTCCATACGATGAATATTAAGCTCAGTGGTCGAAGTGGAAGTTTAGAAGTGGCGGTATAAAAAATGTAATGAGAATGTAAACAAGTGAAAGGAATTTTATTATTTTACAATAAAGGCAGTACGAGAAGTAGCGGTATGGCCTACTACCATATACACCCCACTTCCACCACTGCTTACCTTTCAATTCACACAAATTGTACTTTATCTTTAACTAAACTTAGGTATTAATCATAATTAACATGTCAAGAAACTGCAGTTCATGGTTAGCAAGCCCAGTAATAAAAAAACTGCAGTCTCCTATCACTACCACATCACAGACCGTCCGCCACTACAGTTACTGACTGCAGCCCTCTACCTACAGAAACATGAAAAAGCGCTGGAGTGCAATAATCATATTAATATGTCAGTCTTCTGCATGAATCCCATAGTGCAACATTTAAAGTCAGACCTCCTCATAATATAAATCCCACCAGATTCAGGATAGTTGGCAGACTGTGCTGCTCTCTCCTACCTGTTCTCGTTACTTTCACGGCTTGTTGCTGCTGGTGTCTTTGGATCAGCTGCTGCTTGTCTGGATCCTGGAATGTTGGAGGCCCTATTTGGAAAAAAAAATGGGTACACAAAATTTAGTAAACCCCAACCAGTCCCAGTGTTAAATCAATATAGCACCCACATTTTATAATTAGACCTCCCTCCAACCAAAACATTAAATTAATAGCATACACCTTTAATAGACCTATTTCCCTCCAACTAGCTCCAACATTAAATTAATAGTGTTACCATTTAAAATATAAACCTATTTCCCTCACACAAACAGCCCCTCATACACCCACATAATATGAATACACTGGCCCCTCACACACACATATTATATTAATATAAAGGGTGCCTCTTTTCATTTTCAGGTAAGAGAGGTGTCAGGATTGAGGCAGCGGGTCATGTGAGGGAATAGATAATGAGCACGTGTCATGGGGAATATCAAAGAAAAGCTGGTGAGTGTTGTAAGGGTATTGCTGGCTGAGGAGGGGCCGTGTTGGGAACAGACTTCTAACTCACATGCCCCCCCTCTACCCAGCACCTTTAGACACACATGCCCCCTTTGTGCCCTGCAGCTTCCATCACATATGCCCCCCCTGTGCCAGAGCAGCTTCCATCACACATGCCCACCCTGTGCCAGAGCAGCTTCCATCACACATGCTCCCCCTGTGCCAGAGCAGCTTCCATCACACATGCCCCCCTGTGCCAGAGCAGCTTCCATCACACATGACCCCCCCTGTGCCCTGCAGCTTCCTTCACACATGCCCCCCCTGTGCCCTGCAGCTTCACACACACACATGCCCCCCCCGTGCCCTGCAGCTTCACACACAAACATGCCCCCCCGTGCCCTGCAGCTTCACACACACACACATGCCCCCCCTGTGCCCTGCAGCTTCCATCACACATGCCCACCCTGTGCCCTGCAGCTACACGCAGCCATACACACCTTCTTGTTCTTACCTTCTTTTTTTTTACAGGAACGGAAATGATGGAAGCTGCACAGCTGCCATAGACTTCAAGCAGCCCGACCAACACAGTGTACCATGTGACCGCTGCGATCACATGACACTGTGATGTCATATTGATGTGCCAAGGTAACTAGGCTGCAGGGGATTTAGCCACTACAGCCTATACCTCTAGCTCTAACACCAGCCCCTCCCCCGGTTCGCGGCACTTCCCCGCCGGATGGAGGTTTATATACTCGCCGGTGCCGTGTCATCACTGGGCGCCGCTGCGAGCGCTGATTGGCTCGCTGCGGCACCAATCTTTTAAACGGCCGGAGGTGAGCCGTGATTGGCTCACCTATCCGGCCGCTGATTGGCCAGCGGAGAAAGTTGAGCCCTGATTGGCTCATCCTTCCTCTACTGCCCAGACCTGTGTAAAGAAGCAAATACTTACCAACGCTGGATCGATGGAACGGTGAATAAATCTCCTCTTCTTTCTTCGCCCTCTTCATGGGCACAGCAGCCAGGGCCAGCTTCTGTCCCTCCAGGGACACGGCAGCAGCTTCCATCTTCGCCCTCTTCACGGGCACCGGATCCAGGGCTCCCGGGGACACCTCTACACTAGATTTATGCCGTGAGGTCCACGTTATTTATTTAGGAGATGCAGAGTGAGCACTGTGAGCACGTGTTATAGCCCAAGGAATAATGTCCCCGCAGAAGCGGGGTTAGTAACTACGATTTTGAGAGAAACAGTGAGATAGCTTGAGGTAGTAGCAGGAGAACCCAGCATGCAGGGCAGAAGATGTCCCCAGATGTGGGAAATGTTTAACGATCAGCAATGGACTAACTGACGATAGAGTAAAAATATGCCTGTTAGTGGTGAGCAGGGAGAGGCTGATGTGCAACCTACATGTGATATGTAACCACCAGTATAAAATATGTGACTGTCCCAATAACATCTGGAGACATGTTTAAGAATTTGTGCAGAGGAGTTAATGGAGAAAGTTCTTATATACTTTCTTTATTTTCTTTTCAGACAAGTATTGTACCGGAGGGGGAGAGTTTATGTTTAAAGTCTGGTGGTCTGGCTCCAAAAATATTGAGAGATCAGTTTGCACTACACCCTTCGTTACACCTGTGTCCCAGGGGCGCACGCAGGATTGTCAGAACCCCCCTGACCCCGAAAAACCCCAAAAAACCCACGTCGCGGTGCTGTATACACCGCCGCGGACACTTCTTTGACAGCACCGCGGCTGCTGTTTAGGACAGTGCCGCTCTGGTGGCCTCTTGGTTAGCACAGGGGGGGTTTCTGGAGACCCAGAAACCCCCCCCCCCCCCCTGCGTGCGCCACTGTATCCCAACACCTTTAAAGAGATTTTGCTGAAAACCTGCATGTGCAAGGACTACCAGGTCATTTATACCCATGCCCATGCCCATTAACTAACCAGGGCTGATGATGGAGGGGCATTGCCTAACTCAGGCACCTCTGCGCCATACAGAGTGACCAGGAGGTTACATTCAGTATATCTCTTTATGTTTACAAATGTTTAATAATCACTTTCAATTTTTTTTAAAATATTCTTAGGAATATTTATAATATTATAAATGATAATATTCTTTATAGAAGCAGTAAATGGATATTTTAGTTTGAAGTTAGCAGGCTGCCGTATCCTTGCATCTGTCTGGGGCTCCTTTAGCAATTCATGAACTGCAGGTTCAAAAATGTAGCTGACATAACGTCAAGGCCACATAATGTGTAGACTTTGCGTGTCTTCTACAAAATTCCCATAGACAAAGATCATTTCAGTTTTCTTTTAAAATATTTAATTGATTAACATAACTTAGCTGCCTTCCAAAGCTTACACACGGTGGTCCAGTCTTAAAAGGACATTTAATTGGAGGTATTGTAAAACAAGCAGCTGGACTCTCTCTGTTGACATAAAATGAATGCTACAAAGTCAATAATAAATTCTTTAATGTTCAATGTTTCTGCTGACCAAAATATGTGAGGCAGCCCTAACTGTTTCCATGATGTATGACTAAGTGAGCTTTCAAAAATGCTGCAGTTCAGTTTACATACCAAACTCCGTGATGGAGGTATTGTCTGTGTAGAAAACATGAATTATTTTCTTATTTTTTTGTGTTTTAAGCAATTTACCGTATATAAGGCTGTAAAAAACAAAAAGTAGCTTAAGATATATGGTGGAATTTGTGTCCTATTTTGGTAGAATGTTTAAATAAAAGAGAGCAATTCCGATTTGTCTTGAGGTTTTCCCAGAATGCATTGCTTTATCACAGCTAGAACACACAAAGTACAAGTTTAACGCTATTTGCTCAATGACAAGAGTGACCTCTTCTTTTGCCTGAAAATATGACTTTCTAGCAAAAAAAATAAAATGGGATTGGTTGAAATCCCAGTTGCTTGTGTTTTGTAGTAAGTTGCCCCTTATTATAGAAATATAACTATAATCCTGAATTAATGCAAATGAATATAATTCTTTTAGGTCATTCTATAAGGGGGAATTTAATTGTCTGCGATGTTCGCTACTCGCATTTTTACTGACATTACTGTAAAAAATAACACAGATTTTAGTCGCACCTCTATGGGGCACAAGCAGAAATCAGTGTTACTTCAGTAAAAAAAACATCCATGCCAGGTGTCTTGCGGCCGTTTCGGAGGCATATTGATATTTAGGGAATTGAATCTGCCCCTATGTCTGGCGTGTGTGGCCCCACCCACTATAGTCACATGACTCATTTGGAAAGCCAACAGTAAAAAAAAAAAGAAAACACAAAAAAGGCAAAAGCTTGAGGCGTATGAGGCTCACTATATGAAAGAATTAATAAGGACACTGCTGCAGTATCACGGAGACCATATATAAGGCAGCACCAGGAGTGATTCTAAGGAGGTATCTTGCAGCACCATTTATAACAATTGCACATTCACAGTCACTTTTTAAAGGTTATTACATATGAAGACCTTTTACCATTAATTCATAGTTGCCTACTTTCCTGGAATTTCGGGAGACTCCTGGACTCCCGGGACAGCAGGGCAACCTCCCGGTTATTAAATGCCTCTATATTAAAGTGGTGGGGGGTGGACATTTAGGGGTGGGGCTAAAAGAGGCAACCCACTGAGCCCCGCCCCCAACACGCCCTACTCCCTCAATCTTCCAGAGTACCTCATGCCAAAGTATGCATTAATTTCAGAAGTTTATTCATGCAGTTAACATTATATTTAGATATTAGAGCATGATGTAAAAGTCTGGTACTTTTCATCAGTTTATTTAAGTCCTTGGTGTATATCTACTAAACTGCGGGTTTGAAAAAGTGGAGATGTTGTCTATAATATCAGATTCCAGCTGTCATTTTGTAGGATGTACTAAATAAATGATAACTAGAATCTGATTGGTTGCTATAGGCAACATCTCCGCTTTTTTCAAATCTGCAGTTTAGTAAATATACCCCCTTATCTTTTTAATTTATTTGAATATAATATTAAATATAAATAATTCAACATCATTAACTTGTGGCTTTAACTTGATACTTGGACACATATAGAATAACCAGGGGCACCAAGGGGAAGGGGGAGGGAGCAAGTACAAAGTACCAGTGCACAGGCCTACCTGGGGATTGGAGGAGCCACCAACCCTGGGACCCCAATAAGTTGCTGTAATGGGGCCCAAAATTCCTCTTAGCGGCCCTGGGAATAATACCCTTTATGTCATATGTGTCCAAATAATTACATTTATCAATATGGTTTATTAAAACAGTTTCCATTTTACTGCTCACTGACATTTACCAAAGTTTGTCTCTTTCACCACTGGTTTGGCCCTATTATACATTTCACTAACTCCACTGGTGCCCTCGTTGGTTTTAACATACATTATTTTTTCATATGTTTTATTTGGTTTTGGAAAAGTTAATAGTAGTGTGTCTGCATTTGGGAAAAAACTTTACAATAGTTTATTGGGCGTCTTATTTGTTGTATGTATAGATGAATGTATAGATGTGTGTATGGATGTATGTATAGATGTATGTATAGATGTATGTATAGATGAGTGTATAGATGTGTGTATAGATGTATGTATAGATGTATGTATAGATGAATGTATAGATGTATGTATAGATGTATGTATAGATGTATATATAGATGTATGTATAGATCTGTGTATAGATGTATGTATAGATGTATATATAGATGTGTGTATAGATGAGTGTATAGATGAGTGTATAGATGTATGTATAGATGTATATATAGATGTATATATAGATGTATGTATAGATAAGTGTATAGATGTGTGTATAGATGTATGTATAGATGTATATATAGATGTATGTATAGATGTGTGTATAGATGTGTGTATAGATGTGTGTATAGATGTGTGTATAAATGTATGTATAGATGTATGTATAGATGTATATATAGATGTATATATAGATGTATGTATAGATGTATGTATAGATGTATATATAGATGTATGTATAGATGAGTGTATAGATGAGTGTATAGATGTATGTATAGATGTATATATAGATGTATATATAGATGTATGTATAGATAAGTGTATAGATGTGTGTATAGATGTATGCATAGATGTATTTATAGATGTATGTATAGTTGTATGTATATATGTATGTATAGTTGTATGTATAGATGTATGTATAGTTGTATGTATAGATGTATGTATAGATGTATGTATAGATGTATATATAGATGTATGTATAGATGTATGTATAGATAAGTGTATAGATGTATGTATAGATGTATGTATAGATGTATGTATAGATGTATATATAGATGTATGTATAGATGTATGTATAGATGAGTGTATAGATGTGTGTATAGATGTATGTATAGTTGTATGTATAGATGTATGTATAGATGAATGTATAGATGTATGTATAGATGAGTGTATAGATGTGTGTATAAATGTATGTATAGATGTATGTATAGATGTATATATAGTTGTATGTATAGATGTATGTATAGATGTATGTATAGATGTATATATATAGATTGACATGATTCTGTGTTTGCTCTTTGTGCGTGGTTTATCTTCCGTCCTCCACTACGTCTTTTGGTTGTGAGGTCTCCCTAAAAACTATGCACGATTTCGCCCAATGTAACAAGGGGCTGTTGCCGGTGATAGCACCGCTATTGCCAGAATTAATCCCTGCTGGTGAAATGATTTGCTATTTGATGGTGAAAACAGGTGAAAAAGTTTAAAAAAAATTCCTTTGAAGAGAGCAGTTTCCAACGTTTAAAGGTTTTTATATTTTTTTTAAATAAATTTCATCTATTTTTCAACATATCATTTGAAATGAGTGGAACTGATATCTAAAATCTGGTCTTACCCATGCGTATATCTACTGAGACTGGAACGGGGAAGCAGTATATTAACCCTTACCTCACCAGTCTTGTGATAATTCGTTGTAAAATTGGGGTAATCATTGACCGTTCATCGCTGTGGTAAGCAGCGATAAAGGTACATCCTTATCACTGCAGATTGATAAATAGCCTCCGTTAATCTCTAGTTCTTTTTTATTAAGGGCCACATGTCCCATACATCTACTGTGGTTTACTGAATTATGATTGTTCTTCTTTTATATATGGCTTCACATAAATGAATAGGTGCATACTTATTTACATACATGCAGCTATACTGTATAAAGTGGGCGGAGCTAAGTGCTTTTTTTTATTACAGTAGTGTGTGAGAATCACCTGCATGTTACCAGTGGCGCACGCAGGGGGGGTTTCTGAGTCTCCAGAAACCCCCCCCCCACCTGCGCTAACTAAGTGGCCGCTATAGCTGCACTGTCCTATACAGCAGCCGCGGCGCTGTCAAAGAAGCGTCCGCGGCGGTGCTGTAGTGCATACAGCACCTCCGCGGACGCTTCTTAGACAGCGCCGCGGCTGCTGTATAGGACAGCACTGAAGAAACGGAGCTGCAGCTCTAGCGGGGGGTGTTTTTTTTTTGGGGGTCGGGGGAAACCCCCCCCCCCCCGACAATCCTCTGTTCGCCCCTGGTTACATGCCTATTGTACAGCAATGAGAGGGAAAGATATTTTTGCCATAATTGAAGACACAACAATATTAGATCAACAGTGCTCACATGTTCAAGAATAGCTCTATAATGGTAAGTTTATGTGAATGAGGGCGAAGCTTAAATCTTGCTTTTGTATTTGACCACACTTCATAATGTATTTTAGATTCAGAATTTAAATTCATCAACATTCAATTGTTGTAACAAAAATCATTGGGGAAAACACATTTTTTTCCAACCCCCACCTCCCAAAATTGTAAAGCAGTTATAGGACAAAATAGCCCAACAGTAAGTTATTAGTGTGAGCCAGGGAGCTCACCAAGAAGCACAGCAAAATTGGTTGGATTCAAGTTATCCAAACTTGTTTAGTGACTGCCACCCAGTGGAAAATGTATGAATTGCAATAAATTGTGTGGCTGGATTACATTACATTAATTGTACGTACTGAGCCAGAACTGGTAACGCCCTTTTAATAGTTTGAATGCCACTTATATGTACCCCCAATACAAGGAATGCCATTTACATATGCCCCCAGTTCATAGTGTGCCTCAAACTTACCTTTGGAGTCAACACACATCTTCCGTTCTACAGCGAATTCTGCCAGCTGCTTCATTAAAGCAACGGATGATGCGCAGCAGCTTCGCTTTGGACATCTTCGGCTGCTTTAGTGAACCAGCTGTGGAGCTCGGCGTGCCAAACAAAAGTGGCCCGCGTGCCACGTCTGGCACGAGCGCCGGGGGTTGCCGTCCCTGCACTATCAGTTGGTGCTCAGATTATTTATAGTTTTTTATATCCCCAGCCTTAAAAAGAGCTAGTAATTGCCACCTGCACTTGTTTCCTTTGTATCTGCCAAGTGGATCTCTAGTTGCGATCGGATCCTGAAAGGCGCTGAAGAATGAAGGAACTCATACTATTAAGACTTAATTTATACAGTGTCATATATGTTTATGTAAAACCGAATTCTACTGGTGAAAAATTGTGCAATTGGGAACCTTTTGAATGTAGGACATTTTATCATTCATTTGTTCATTTGAAATTTGCATAAGCATGATGTGTTTTAGATGTTGTATTTTGCATACTTTCCCCCATTAATATTTATTTTTCTATTTATTATTTTCAAAAGATTCTACGAAACCACTACTTCATTTTTTAAGCTCCATCTGCAGTCAAAATGATTCACGGTAAAAAAAAAAACATCACAAACATAATCACAAGAGTAATGCAGAAAAATGCAGATAATGCAAAAAGAATCATATACAAAAACAAATGCAGCGAAAACCTGTGTGTGGGTTTTAAATGTGTTCTTAGATACATCTGTGTATTGGACACCTTGTATGTTGTCTATCTGTTCAAATTTAAGTGTCTACACTGTTAAATTTCTTATTCTTCAAAGAGACTGTCCGTCAGGGGAAAATTTATTGGACATTGAACTCACTACCATTGGTCCTGAACAAGCTCATTATTACTAAACAGAACTTTTTTTAAGATGTTATTGATATAAAGATAATTTATGGGGAAATAAACATGACTTTTACATTTGAATATTTCTTGCTATCTTTGAGTGTGCTGGCAAATACAGATATATACAGAGATATAAGTACGGCTGGCACTAAAATTTGGCAAGCTTATGCAATCATTTTAAGGATCAAGATTTCACAGGACTTTTAACACGTGACATTAATACATTTTTTTCCCCTGTGGGTTCTTTTGCTATTTTATGATTCACACAGGTATTGGACATATCCAGCAGCGTCTTGTGCTCAGCATACTTGTCTACAATCTCAACACTTCCTAACTTGTGCGTATGCTTCCAGTTACTGCTCAGCTGTGTCAGTGACATGCTAAGAGTTTGCTGTTTGCCCCTCACAATGTAAGGAATGGGGAGGGCAGTTCCTGAAGGGGGCATCTTGAGGAGTGTTGCCTAGGGTACCCAATACCCTTTCATAAGCCCAGGATATTTGAACTTTTAGGCTTCTAAACATGGTCATTCAATGTGTTTCCCATTCCGGAGTGATGAGAATCGCTGTCTTTGGGAAGCAGAAGGAGGCAGATCACACAATACATTTGATTTAATAGAAACTTAATTTATGTTAAATATTTTATTTATATCAATAATACTAGGGCTATATAGTACTGAGGATTCCTTTGCTTGGGATCTCTGCCCCAAAACAGAAGGGGGAAAGTTGGCTAAACACAGGAAGGAGACAGGGAAAACCCCAAGAGGGACAGTGAATGAAAGCCTTGAGAGTGTGCAGGGAGGTCAGGTGGAAGCCATGAGTAGAGGCCTGTAGACAATATGCAGAGGAACCACCCTAAAAATTAGAGAAAGTGGGGGTGAGATTTGACTGAGATCCAGTGTGACCTTGGGAACAAGCAAGAGAGAGCCTGCATCTAGCTGTCAGAGAGAATCTGGATAACTAAGAGATCCGAGTTACTAAGACCAGCCAGGAGGGCCTGCAAGGTGTCTGTTAGACTGAATGAGTAACACAATGGGGTCATTTCTTGGCAGAATATAAGAGGAGGCACTATAGAATTATGAATCACGGGGGCAATCAATAGTTATTCCTTAACAGGGCCAAATTAATTTATAATTAACTTATGAGGGCAAATTTAAAGTTAAGGGGCAAAATTATTGTTCACTATGTTAAGATGGCAATATTATTGTATTATTATGCTATGAGGGCAATATAAATATATAATTATATTATGGTGCCATGCTATTTGATTTCTAATGGGGACAATAATTATTTATGATGAGGGCAATGCTTATTATTTCATGATGGGGGCATCAGTTATACTGGGCACATGTGGCATTACAAGTGCCAACATGCAAATGAGTTCAAACGCAAAGTACAAGTCATTAACACCAATGGGCACATATATTCACGAAGATGCCCTGGAAATATATTTAACTTAATCACTCATAAACCAATATAATAATAAGAGTGGGGAAGTCCACATTCAGGAACAATGTCCAATGGCTGCAAGTGCATACTGGTACTTGTAGTGCTACATGTTTAAATAGACTTGCTTGGATAGAATGTCCTCAGCAGCCACCATTTCAAATTGTTCCTTGCTACTCCTTGCTGCTCTTCCCCATGGATTGAACTCATTGCTTATTGCTGCTCTTCCTCGTGGATTGAACTCATTGCTCATTGTTGCTCTTCCTCAGGTATTGAACTCAATGCTCAACGCTGCTCTTCCCCAGAGAATAAACTCATCGCTCAACGTTGCTCTTCCCCAGGGATTGAACTAATTTATCATTGCTGCTCTTCTACAAGGATTGTACTCATCGCTCAACGTTGCTCTTCCCCAGAGATTGAACTCAGCTCTCAGTGCTGCTCATCCCCAGGGATTGAACTCATCCCTCAGTGCTGATCTTCCCCAGGGATTGAACTCTTCCCTCACTGCTGCTCTTCCCCATGGATTGAACTAATCGCTCATTGCTGCTCTTCCCACAGGTAGTGAACTTGTCATGTTTGTAGTACTGAAGTAGCCACTGACTTGACACAACTAGATTGAGAGGCGCGGAGCCTAACGCACCCATGGTATCCACCAGTGACCCCCGCAAGGAGGTATGGGCCTGGCTGCGTGAGGTGCGCAGGTCACGGTTCTCCCAACTAGTCACCAGTGCAATGGAGTATACACAGGATGGCAGGATTAGTGAGAATGGGACAATGGTACAAGGGGGAGTCCCTAAAGAATCGTCAAGGTAAGCCGAAGTCAGAAACTGCTGGGCAATAAGGTACTGAATCACAAAGTCAAAGGGGAGGTCATGGAATGAGCCTGAGGTCAAGCAACAAACAGGAACAAGGAGAAGGATACTGGAACTCTGGAGACTGGTGAACCAATACTCTGGCAAGCAGCCAGTGAAAGTTATGTCCCTATATAAAAAGAAGGGGCTCCTGATTGGGGAATGAGGATTTTGGTGGTCAGAGCACAGCTGACTGCCGACGGAGTCACAGAGAAATTATCCTGTTACCTAGCAAGTTGCCTACCTAGTTGCAAGGCAATGGGATGTGAGCAGGGAGACAAGCAGGCAGTCGTTCCCTGGCACCTATGAGCTGTTACTCGGCACCTGACAGAACTCATCGCTCAACGTTGCTCTTCCCCATGGATTGAACTCATTGCTCATTACTGCTTTTCCTCAGGTGTTGAACTCATCACTGATTACTGCTTTTCCTCAGGTGTTG
Source organism: Mixophyes fleayi (assembly GCF_038048845.1). NCBI lineage: Eukaryota > Metazoa > Chordata > Amphibia > Anura > Limnodynastidae > Mixophyes > Mixophyes fleayi. The sequence goes on along the minus strand of NC_134403.1, from coordinate 41,136,111 downwards.
AACTCATCACTCAACGCTGCTCTTCCCCAGAGATTAAACTCATCGCTCAACGTTGCTCTTCCCCAGGGATTGAACTAATCTCTTATCGCTGCTCTTCCCCAGGGATTGAACTCGTCCCTCATTGCTGCTCTTCCCCATGGAATGAACTCATCCCTCATTGCTGCTCTTCCCCAGGGATTGAACTCATCCCTCATTGCTGCTCTTCCCCAGGGATTGAACTCATCCCACATTGCTGTTCTTCCCCATGGATTGAACTCATTCCTCATTGCTGCTCTTCCCCAGGGATTGAACTCATCCCTCATTGCTGCTCTTCCCCAGGGATTGAACTCATCCCACATTGCTGTTCTTCCCCATGGATTGAACTCATTCCTCATTGCTGCTCTTCCCCAGGGATTGAACTCATCCCTCATTGCTGCTCTTCCCCAGGGATTGAACTTATCCCACATTGCTGTTCTTCCCCATGGATTGAACTCATTCCTCATTGCTGCTCTTTCCCAGGGATTGAACTCATCCCTCGTTGCTGCTCTTCCCCAGGGATTGAACTCATCCCACATTGCTGCTCTTCCCCAGGGTTTGAACTGATCCCTCATTGCTGCTCTTCCCCATAGATTGAACTCAGCACTCATTGCTGCTTTTCCCCAGGGATTGAACTCAGCGCTCATTGCTGCTCTTCCCCGGGGATTGAACTCATCCCTCATTGCTGCTCTTCCCCATAGATTAAACTCAGTGCTCGTTGCTGCTCTTCCCCAGGGATTGAACTCATCCCACATTGCTGCTCTTCCACAGGGATTGAACTCATCCCTCATTGCTGCTCTTCCCCAGGGATTGAACTCATCCCTCATTGCTGCTCTTCCCCAGGGATTGAACTCATCCCTCATTGCTGCTCTTCCCCAGCGATTGAACTAGTTAAAAATTATCCAAATAATATATATCAAGCAGCACATATATGCTCGTTTTTATGAATGAGATGTATCCCAGCAAAGTATGTTTCTTTGAGCTGAAGAGTGCATTGATCACGCTCTTTGAGCCTATCACTACCTGACTACCATTGAGAAACCATGGATACGGTAGGGTTATTGCACTGAGATCTGGCATGTCTGCCCAGTTTTGGAGTTTATGTTATCATGTTATTAAACTAAAAGAAATGTGTTTTATCTACAGAATTCTTTTCTTTCTTTTTTTAAAGTTGTCAAAACAAAAGCAAAACATTTTGCACTATTTACATCATGTCCCTAATATCAAAGCATACCTTTACCATAACACACACATCATTTCGTGGAAGAGGTGCCACTAATACTGTAGCTACACATTACAAGATACTCAATCTGAAACAAAACCACATTTTTCAATACGTGAGAGAACATGTCTTGCTTGCGAGTGTAGATATGACCTACCTCCTTCCTTCCATCTCTTAGCATATAACAACATGTTGTTACCCGAAAACATATCATTATTACATTTATATTCAACTAAAGCTCACATTGTAATACTAATTTCCTAATAACTAAGGATTACTGTAATTATTTTACTCAGCTGTCAAAAGGGGAACCATATGTGTTCCCCCCCTCAATCACAAAGGGAATTACCTGTTACTTCATTTAAAGTTATGGCCCAGCTGCAAATGCCCTTTAATCATGGAATTTCACAATTAAACCTGGCAGACTAAATTACATCTGATCTATGGGTCACTGATTAAAGGGCTATCATAGATGTTAAGGTTGACTTAAAAGTAATTTAAATGGGGACTTTACCTGAAATCTTCTTTATAAAGTTAAAAAATAAGTAGCAATTTACAGTCTTGATATTAAACCGCATAACCAGTTTAATCAAGTATCATTATAAGCATGACATAAGTGAAATAAATTAAAACATGACTATCAATAAAATGCAATAAGCATTTGCACTCTGAAAATAAAAATGTATTTGTTCTTAATAACTTTATTACATCTAATGTAAATATACAGTATAAGCTTGTGTAAGGCTTAAACACACACATAAATCTGTGATTAAGAAGATAAAAATTCATTAAAATATGCCATAAGTTATCAATGTAAAAATGTGTAGCTACTGTATATTATCAGATACATATTTCATTTTAAAACAGCAATAAAAAAAATCAAGCGTGCTTTTTATAAAATAAGTCACTGAGGCAGGTTATAAGAAAGTGTTGGCATTCACCATTTCCCTTGTTTTGTTTTTCTTCAAGATTTATGATTCAGGACTACCATAGCAACCACAGATACATGGCACATGGTGTACTTAGTAGAGAGGATTCGAAATGCCCCTCTGGGCTCTGTCTGGACTGGGACATCCTCCTTAGCCTCACCTACCCCCCATCCCCCTGCACACACACACACTGCCATCACATGACATGCAGAGAGCTATGAGCATATGTCTGTGTTGCAGACCATGTCTGTGTCTGGAAGCCATTTTTGTTTGCCAAAAAGATAGCTTTTGAAAAGTTGATCATGATTGATAAAAGGATCTGAGCACAATACTGCTTAATTTTTACTAATATATGTCTTAAACTAATCATTAGATTGAGCTGATACCTGACTGTTTTAATTGGTCAAGATGCTCCTACAAATGTGGTTCCATAAAGTGTGCCTGGATGGTCTAAAGGTATTGGGTGGAAAATATAGTCTGAGGCCTTGTTTCTGCCACTGCAGAGGACAGATATGATGCCTCTTTGCTGGGAGAAAAAAAGCTGGTGACCTTAAATGTGCCTTCAAACAGGAAACTGAAATCTTGTATTTGCCAATGGGTGCTAATTAGATGCATTACGCTCATTGCAAAACCTTTTTTTGTAGTTTATATGTGGAACTTGTATTGGTTTAAACGTTTTTTTAAAGCTCCAATGGGGCAGGGACTGATATGAGTGCGTTCTCTGTACAGCGCTGTGGTATTAGTGGTGCTTTATAAATAGATGATGATGATGATGATGATGATAAGTCTATAGCATTTTGTATTTGTGAGTGTGTTTTTTTGTTTGTTGGAGACCTCTTACAAGTTCACTTGAAAAGCATTCTGTACAATGAAGTAATATATTGGACATTTGGTCCACATTAATCTAGAAACCCTACGCTGGTTTGCACCAAAACTATGCTATGAATTCAAAATTATTTGTACATTTTTTAAAACTATCTACAATTTTACAGCCTTGCATATTTTAGACCATTATTATTAACCATTATCAACCACCAAGAATCCTCCAGTCATAAAAATGAAAATGTATTCAAGATTTTTCAGTTTCAATCAACGCAACCTGGGAAAAGGACAAGGACCATATAGGACCAATGAAAAATAATCTAAAGCACCTTAGTCAATGTGCAATTTACTAGAATCAGCTGACCTATCACAAGGGATTTGCACTGCCAAATCCTTGAGTATTTACCACCTTATATCATCATCATCGCCATTTATTTATATAGCGCCACTAATTCCGCAGCGTTGTACAGATAACTCACTCACATCAGTCCCTGCTCCATTGGGGCTTATAGTCTAAATTCCCTAACACACAGACAGACAGGCTAGGGTCAATTTGTTAGCAGCCAATTAACCTAACAGTATGTTTTTGGAGTGTGGGAGGAAACTGGAGCACCCGGAGGAAACCCACGCAAACACGGGGAGAACATACAAACTCCTGACAGATAAGGCCATGGTCGGGAATTGAACTCATAACCCCAGTGCTGTAAGGCAGAAGTGCTAACCACTAAGCCACCGTGCTGCCCCATCTTAAATAACTTATATAACTATATTGAACATATTTACACAGCCTATACAATAGAACTTAGAATTTAGTGTTGTATATAAACGATCGGTCAAAAGTTTTAGAACACCCTCAATTTTTACACTGTTTATTATAATTTAATCAATTCAAGACCAGTGAATAACTCAAAATGGTACACAGGTGAGAGCTAAATTGTTATAGGTTTAAAAAAAACGTTAGAAAAAACTAAAAAATAATGTACATTTCAGAGCTATACAAAAATGTATTTTTCAGGGAACAAGTAATGGATTAAAAACTTACAGTTGTTCTGCAGCAATGGAAGTATATGAAGCTTTGAAAGTTGATGCAAACAATTCCCATCGGTGTCCCAACTTTTGTTGATTAGTTGATTACAAACTCCCTGTTCTCTATAAGAGCAGTTTTGGAACAGACTGTTATCACACCCTCGGAAGCATTAATTGGATAATATTGTACTGCAGGAAGTAGTATATTGCTATATATATTAGCAATATAGTATATTGAATATTGATAAAAAGGCAATTAACAATGGAAAACAAGCAGCCTTTTATTACCCTTAAAAGTGTACATGTTTCCTTTAGAAAAATTGCAAAGAAATCCAAGGTGTTAGTGAGCACATTTCTCTACACCATCAAAAGGCCCTTGGAAACTGGAGGAAGAGGAGTGACAGATCCAAAGCCACAACAGAGTCAGAAGACATGTTTTTGAGAGTCAATAGCTTGTGTAATAGGTGGCTTACAGGACAACCTACAAGTGCAACACATTTGTGGGAACTTCGGCAACAGTGTTGGAAAGAACTTCCCAAACAATATTTTATGTCCATAGTAGAAATGTCACAAGTGTGTTCATCGGTTATATCTGCAAAGGGGGCTACATTGAAAAGTCAAAAATTTAGATTAAATTTTGTTAAGCAAAATTATTTTATGATTTCATTTTTGTCTCATATTGTTATTTGTGCTATGCTTTAATTTCAGAGTACACTGAGACATTAAACTGCATGAATTTCAATAAAAATAGGAAACAATGGGGGTGTTCTAAAACTTCGGACCAGTAGTGTATGTCAATTTTTTTGTATATTATATGCATTCCCGTACTATGAGAAATGCATATGCATGGGTCCATATATACTTTTATGTGTATCACTGACTTGGGTCTCCTAATGCCTGACGAAGCAGAAAGAGATTGGACAGGAGCGGTCATGCTTAGGTCATGTACTTTCAGGGTGTGTTTACAATATTTTGCAACACATTTAGATGTTGACGCAACAGCAGATATATGTTTTAGGAGGCATATCTCCTGTGGTTGCAGGTTCAGTGAGAAGCAGTGATGAAGGTAATGGCAGCACTTTCTAGCCTCTTCTGATTGGCTGCTTGAGTAATTACCCCTCTACCTCATAGTACTTAAATCATTAGCTTTGCAGATTTGTATTATAAGAAGTCACTGCTATATATTTGTGTTATTTAGGTAACATTTACATTACAATATACCCCATCCACCTTGAAAAAGACTTATGGTTAAAACGCATTGAAGGATGAGGAAAGACCCTTTGCACTAATCATCAATATCGCTAATACTAAACTAACCATCTCGATTCAGATCAAGCATCCAGTGTCTCCTGTACCCCAGGAAAATGTAAGATCTTGCAAACGCTGACTGTTTATCTCGTTTCTTCTGGTTGGAAATTTTGTATATCTGTTTTACACTTGGATTTTATTATTGTTTTAAATGTGAGTGTATATTTTGAATTAAGATTCCACCATTTTAGGCAATATTATGCCATATCTGCTCTCCTTTTTCCCATTTTTCTATTACAGCGTGAACAATTGATTGAGAGAGGGATTATTTGGCTTGGCAGATCACTACTATTTTAAAAGATCCTCCTTTAAAGACTCTATTGAAATGTACTTCTGGTGAATACATTGCCACTAGTGGGTAACACGTGTGATACTTTGAAATTAAAGCATGCAGTGGAAAGATGAGCTCTTAAAGATTGGACACTAACTACTATATCATTATTTATACACGGTGGTGCATTTTAGCTTATATTTATTTTTATTGTATTACACTATTTGGATTCTTTTTCTTGTTTATATATCACTTATGGATTGAACAACTTGGGAAGATAAGAAGACACAGGCACATCATGATTACATCATTTAAGTATACTTCCTATGATTCATTTATTATATTATTTTTGTTTGAAAACGGTCACATATAACATTGAATATTATCATCAATATTTTTAGAGAAACCATAAGCGCTTAAATATTGTTTCTTTTGTATTCCACTTATTATTTGCATTCAAACTGGTGTGTGGTTTATTTTCAAGCTGCATTTGTGTGTGGAGCGCTGGTGAAATCCAAACTTCTTATTACATTGTTATATTGTGTACATATAGGGTAATGTGACTTTAGAATTTACTACTAACACTGGCAAGGTGCATCTCTACACTAACGTTAGATGTAAGCTTACACATTTTTACACCTGACCAATAGCTGACACAAATGCCCACATCCGACTCACATATGTATGGAATTAAATTTTTTCCCGTGCATTCTTTGCTACGTACTTTTGGAGCAACTGTATCCAATTCTATATGAGCTAAATTATGTTTATTCCCATTGACCTGTCACAGGTGAGAAGTCATCACCATCCAATCATGCATTTCTTCTCATTTTCATATCTGAATCACTGGAAAGATCACTAATACTACTTCTAGTAAAGACGGACGTAAGCAAAACTTCTGGCACCAATATGTCACGTACCGCTGGTATAGCCGGTGTTAATATTGACTGTAACTTATTTCCCAGGAAACAAGGGAAACACTTGTGTCCCACTGCTACAAAGAGCTGGGAAATTCCACTATCCATGTTTACAATATTTGTATTGGAATGTTTATATGTATCTATAAACAGGCATGTTTATACAGGGCTTTTTTTATCCTTATAGTTTTTTCAGGACCTCCTGGTGGCAGCATAGTTTTTGGAAAATCCTTTTTTGGGTGGGACATTTTTTTATATTACTTTTTAAGAGAGCTTTTAAAGCACTGTCAACACAATATGTATTTCTTGTGATGGAAGAAAGGCTATGTTATTGAAGATTGTTTTAGAAGATATTTTCCAAAGGTTCTTGTTCAGCTAACTAGTATCCACATCCTGCTACGCTGTATAATCGCCATTGCTTACCCTATGGTATCAGTGCCAGCCTCTGGTCCAGAACATCACCTGAGACCAGTGGGGATTGTACTTCATCATCAACATTATCAACATTTATTTATTTAGCGCCAGCAGATTCCGTAGCGCTTTACAATTGGTTACTTTGGGTGGACGGGGCGACAGCCCGTGGCAATAGGTTGGCCCACAGCTCCAGACACATCTCTCTTAAGGACCTGCTGCCTGCTGTCTTTTTTATTTATTTTTTGTTTCCCAGGCCCATGAGTGAGATGCTACGCACTGTGGAACGTGGGATATATCCTGGCATACCTCCCTCCACCAGACACTACAGGAACTTATACCAGATGTGATATCCAGTGGAGGAGGGGTCCGAACGATAAACGTCACCACACCATTACTGCGCTATGATGTAGGCGACCTGCACAGATCGATGGTGATGTCATCAATGAACTCAAACACGTTCATCATCTCTGCAGAGAGTTATTTCACAATAGTGGTGGAAGCTGCTATGAAGAAGACCAGAACCCTTCTTCACTGGACACTACAGCAGGTAGGAACATGTGAGAGGGGGAGGACGGCTTGGTGCATATGTAACAGACACCCTCCCCATTCTCCTTTTGTTACATTTACTTCCCTACTAGTCTCCCTTTATTACAAATGACCCAAACACTCCTTACCATTGTAACATGGGGGGGTGCATATGTGACAATGGGAGGGAGGGTGGTGGGTTATATTTAACAAGAAGAGAATGATGGGGCATATACAGTATGTCAAGGGGAGTTAGGGTTGGGGGCATAGTTGTGAGAAGGGGAGACAGAATGTGATCTATGACCAGGACAGAGATGCATGCGGGGTGGGAAAGACTACATGTCAAATGAACATTATGTCGCACAATGTACATTTTACATGTAATCGAGACTTATATGTGGTGTGGAGGCCATAGCATACCTACAGCCCAGATCATCTTAATCCACCAATACCGTAGAACATTTGGGAAGTTCCCGACCATTCTGTGCTATTGCGGCTATATAAACCACGTGTGTTTCCCATGAAAATTGCAGTAACAAAATCCCCAGGAATCCCATGTAGTATAAAAAGACCCTTGGTATAATAAGACATAGATAAGTTATCCAAAAGTGCCGTAACTTTTAGTGCATGCGCTCATCTACGTGTCAATATACTTCATTTCCTATGAACACTGAAATGATGATGTCCGAACACACGAAATATAAGCAATGACATTGAAGTTGACAGATTATTTATATATATTAACATCACTTGTGTATTATTTATAAATACATTGTTGTTCCAATAATAGATAGAAAAGGCTACTTTATAGGTTATAGAATGTATATGCTATTTTATCCTATTAAATATTGTCTTGTCTTGTCATGACTTTGGTTGCTTTAGTGTAAGTAAAGAAGTCACACTTAAGATCTTATCTCTTAGTTTAATGATGGAAAGAGCCAAGGTGAACACTTAAAAATTATAATAAAATCGATTTTGCATATCTGCTGAGGGAAAGTCATTAAAGTATTTAACATTAAATCTAACAGGCAGTTCTTACTAAAATATACAATATTAATAGCGCTTTCAGAACTCCTTCACACCAGTCAATGGGTTATTCATAGAGATTAGTATCTAATAGTCATTGTTCTAGCTATGACAAATGGTCAGACAGTAAGTCATGGAAAGGCTTCTTGGGGTTACGCTGGATGTCTGTTTTTTGAATATTACATTATATAACATGCTGAATGAAAATAGATTTCAATGCCGTAACATTATGCCAAATCCTCCCTTGCGATCGGCACAAAATATCCTAAGCTTCAGGAAACAGATGTTAAAGTTCCATACGTACACTGGTCTTAATTTCTCACTTTCAGTACCTTGTATATGATTGTTAACACCAGTGGGCTTTGTGTAATAATAACTTTTTACTGCCTCGAGGTTTTCACACATAAGTTAAAAACTGGCATTGTCTAGATGTCATTTTTTTTCCTCAAGTCCTCCGGTGTAATATGTAAAGTGAGGCTAGAAGAAAAATAAAACAAGGGATAAAGTGTTGAGTAAGTGTCACGAATGCCAGGGTCAAATGACATTGAGTGTTATTGCTGGCTGCCGTCAAGACATTTTTACCCACTTACAAATGTGATCCCGACGGAATTTATAAGTCGTACAATCAAACTAATGAGCAGAAAAGCAGAAGGTATGAGAGATATTGGTACTCACTTGGCTATCTGGACATCATCTTGTTGCTCTTGGAGGTCTACAAAGAACACATCTAGCTTAACCTTGGTTAGACACGTTGGATGCTGTGCAAGGATCACAGTAAATTAGTAGCCTTTAATTGCCATATTTTAAATAAGCACCTTCACACTTTCTTTAATATTCCACATGGGCAAAATGGGTGTAGTGACAGGTGTTGATTTGCAAAGTGCCACAAGTTAGTCGGTTGTGATGTTGTTCCAGGGCTTGGCACAGACGTAGGAGCTTATGATTTAGTTCTACAAAAAAGGTGACTTGGGGTGTAGTTAATATACAAAAGTAGCCTGTGGTAGAACTGACTTGGTTTTATTATTTAGACATTATTTAGACATTAAAATACCGTAAAGTTGGGTGTTCTGTGGAGAGCTCCAAGATGTGGCCAACTAAACATCTGCTGGGTTGTATTATGTTGGAACTATGTTTATAAAAAAAAGCATTATATCATAGTCTACAAATTTGTCACAGTGCTGCATGATAAATGTCAAAACTTGTTCTTTTTCTGATTTCAGGCATCATGGATGAGTACAGGATGCAATATGTTAAATAAACAGTATCATCTGACTGATGCAAATGTGCTATATAGAATCCAACACAAGAAACACTAATACAAGTGCTCCAAGATGATAACGAACAAAACCGAAGCGCTAAAGTTTTTTTTTCACTTTATTTAAGCAGATTAAGTCTCGTTCCTTCCCAATGATAGTACATTTGTGGGCGGGGTCCGCCATTACCTCTATTTATCAGGGTCCCAGAACTCACAACCAGCCAGGGAATCTGTCGCTCACCCTCGTGGCTGCTCAGCTTTCTCCATAGCAGGAGATATCTGAAACTTTCTAAATAAAAACCTTACAGCTGCTGCAATCCATTTCCTCTGCTGCAGAGAGTCCCGAATTATGCTAAAGGTGACCGGCAAAGATCCCAACTGGGACCAAGAGAGATTGAACAAATATTGGAGATCCAAGTAGAGGTACACCATCATAGTACAGCTACAAGGAAAGGAGGACACTTAGTAAATTCGTAAATAAAATAAAAAAAAACTTTGAGGTCTCTTAAAGAGATGATAAGTTTATTAGAGTAGCAGGACTTTGAATCACAGCACTGTCATAAGAATGAAGTTAAACTATTGAAAGCCAGACAGTTGACCACTAATGAGCAATGGAATACTGCTTACAGTGCAAGTGTATTAAGTGCAGAATGGGTTTGATCAAGTCAATATCTACTGAATGCATACATGGGATTGCCTTTCTTTAGTCAATTAATTATCCAACATAGGTTCACAAACACCTAATCTTCTATTTTTTCTTGGGATTTGCTGTCCAGTAGGGGGAGGTCTATTGTATAGTTATAGTTAGTCTAGCTCCCTTTTTTAACATGCAAAAAATATGTTTAAATTTAAAAAAAAAACACTATATATATATATATATATATATATATATATATATATATATATATATATATATATTAGGTACTATATTATATATTGGTGCGGAAATATGATGATACTATGTACATTGCCAAATGACTCAAACTTTACTAACTGTCGCTTACTATTAATGTAAGTGCATTGTGATGTCCCCTACTGTGTATTCCAGGATGGAACCCATGGCAATTATGCATAGGAGTGGATATCACCAATTAAATGTGTTTCATTGAGGGAAATATGATACATAAATAAGAAGCTTTAAAAATCACAATATGGTTGGCTTGAGTACTAACCAGAAGTCTGTTTGTTCAGTTCCTTTTGTGCGTGCCACAGTGGAACTCATAGCAATTTTATATATAAAATCTAACTATACTAAGTTTGGAAGTGATGTTTCCAACTAGACAACTATTGTTTAGTTGCAAAAATATCCAACTATTGTTGGATAAAGATGATACATCACCTGTTGGTCCCACTAACAAAATGCATACAGTGAGACTCCGAACCAGAAATGCCTTCTTAGACTTCCTGCTATGTGTTCCACAGTGGAACGCATGACGGAATTAGAATTACGAACTTGTATTAAAGAATTTATAGCTAATTTGTTGTACAGCTAGAAATGGAGTCTGGAGAAGGTGATATGCTCATTGGTGAAGTAATGGGAAATGATACTTACTGTGTAGCTGTATAATGTAGTGTTTAGTAATAGTTTATCAACAGAAGTCTGAAACCATGTGACCTTCATATGAGTTCCAGGGTGGAACACATATTGTTTGTAACACTGTGGGAGGTGGACACATGCACTAGAATTGACAATTTCATAAAATGAGCTACATTGTAATGTTGTATTGTCTATGCCTCTCTTGTCTGCTGTTCAATGAAAATCTGTCTTGAAAAAGGTCTGGATGTGAGACCGAAACATTGACTATAATATAAAGGAACTGTAGTGAAAATATAGCATAATCTAGCTGTTTTAAATGGCGAGTGCCCTCTCTATTTTTTGAACATATATATATATATATATATATATATATATATATATATATATATATGTGTGTGTGTATGTATATATATATATATATATATATATATATATATTGTGGCAAGAGCCCGCTACTGCTGAAGCACACGCGAACAACTTCTTCCTTTTTATGTAGTTTTATTGTCAGGATGGTAAATGTTTTGACACCGTACAAATTTCACAGCAATTCTTGGAAACCCTAAACGCTAGCTAGACATAGCTCAGCTCTCTCCAGACCAGCCAGCTTCCCCAGCGTTGGTCTCCGTGCACAAATGATACAAACAAGCTTTTATGCATGATACTCCTCCCCCAGCCCTAGCTTGATGGGCAGACGACACACCCACCTTCCCTTTAAGAGAAAACGCCCATCACTGGCTCTGTTTGCACTAACAGATGCACCCTGTCTGTTTGCTGAGAGGAAATCATGTAAGTTAACAAACTTTAAACTATACATAAGTCTTTACTTGGTTTAACCTGGAACTAGGTGCATAACTGCGCCAATGTCTTACTCTGCTTGTATGTTTTCTCTGCATCTTGTCAGATAAATGCCTCCCTTTGTTACAATATATATATAAACACCATTTACATTTACATTAAATAAGACAGAATCTAGAAATCTCTTTTACACTTTCATGAAGTTCCCTCATTTCACCTTATCAAAGATTAAAATAAATTGAATTGTCCTTCCTGTTAAGAGAAACAGTAATCTTGAAGTTCACAATACATTAACAAAATAAGAGCTTACTGGGGTAGAAGGGCTCTGTTCTTATTTTACATTGACAAATAGAATTTCGATGGAGGATAAAGCCTAGTAAGCCTCTTCAGTCTTACCATTTATTAAGAGTCAAGGCTGGGAAAAACAGCCTTTATACTAGCCTATTGTTAGGAACCCCTCCAGCTGGCACAACACAACCCGGAATCTACTCTGCCAGTCAGGTGTTCACTGGAGCCCCTGATGGTGGGGACAGACTGGGCCGCAGACTGACAGAGGGTCGTGAAGTGTGTACCGGCTGGGGAGAACCCAGGCAAGCGGAGTGAGGTCCATGCAGAGGTCAAGGGCCGGCAGCAGACAAACAGTATCAGTAAACAAACTGAGGTCAGGGGTCACAGGCAGATAGCAGAAACGGTAAACAAGCCGAAGATCAGGGTCACAGGAAACACAAGCGAAGTCCAATTCAAAGCCAGGGGTCATACACGGGAAATCAGTAGCAGTATCAGGATACAGGAACAGGAACAAGCAGGTCAGCAGACTGGAGCACAGAAGCTATAACCGGCAATGAGGTAGCAGACCTCATCGCCTTAAATAGTGAAGACAGCCAATCAGAGCCTGGCTCTGATAATACCCAGCCCCCATGAATCTAACTTCATTAGCTCGCAGGCTAGTAATATTGATGGGCGCATGCGCCCGGCTTCTCATTGCCGGGACGCAGCGCTGAAGCGTCCCTCCGTTGCCTTGGCAACGGCCAGGTCACAGGCGGAAGTGACGTCCTGGTCGCCATAGCGACGGCCGGGACGCAGGTAGGAGAGTCGCGGCGGCTGGGCACCGCCGCGGCTCGTAACACTTATATACTAGCCAAATGGGTCTCCTTCTTATACAGACAGTTTATGTATATCAGAAGTGGGTTGTTTACATGAGGTTACATCAAGACCTCTGCTAAATTACTCAGACCAATGAGATCTTAAAATTAAATCTTACAGGAAATAAATATACGTGTTATCATTCAAAACCAAGTACAACAAGTTTGCTGAGTTCCAGGGGAAATCTGAGTTCGGAAGACTTGCCCCCAGGGTTTTTTAAGCATACTCAGGGAAATAAAGACGCGTTGTAGGTGTTTTTGCGGGGCCATAAATGAGATTTATTTTATTTTTATAGGTTCTCCTTGTTGTGTGGAGGAGCACACAGCCATTTAAAAGGATTTGGGAGGGGGTAATTCATTCTCTGCTGATATTACAGAATCTATGTTTTTGATCCTGAATTTAACACTGCATCGCTATGTAAATTAACATGAAAATAATATTTGGTAGCACAGTCTTTGGTCAAAATAAATATAATCAACCACTTTCAATAAACATGAATGAGCTTCATGCAATGCTCTACTGGCAGATTGGCCCACTCTTCTTTTGCAAATTGCTCCAGTTCTCCAAGATTTGAAGGTTCTTTTTCCCAACTGCTATTTCAGATCTCTCCACCAGTGGTCTATGGGATGTACATCTAGGCTCATTGTTGGCCACTTCAGAACAATTGAATGTCTTGTCTTGAACCATTCCTGTGTGCTTCTTGAAGTATGTGTTGTTGTCATTGATCTGCTGGTAGACTCATGGCCTTAGATGGAGGTCCAACTTTCTAACACTGGGTTCAACATTGTGATCTAATGTAAGCTCCAGAATTCATATAGAGAAGGTGTTGTTTTCTTTGAAGCTTAATTTAGGTTTCTGTCAACATAGCGACCATGTGCTTTACCAAAAAGCTCTAATTTTGTCTCATCTGTCCACAGGAACTTCTCCACCCTAAAAACCTGGCTTGTTTGGGTGTGTTTTGGCAAACTCCAGTTGGGCTTTCCTATGTCTAGCTCTCAGCAGGCCTCCTACCATAATTCCCTTTCATTGAGTCGCTGACCGATGGCACAACTTGAAACTGTCATACCTCGTGTCTGAAGGTCAGCTTGAGTCTGTTTGGGAGTGGATTGAAGTGCTTTCTCCCCAATTAGAACAATCCTGCGCCGCAAAAGTTTTCTTGTGCAGCCAGACACGTAGACTGGCTATAATGCCATGGAACTTCCTAGTAACATAACGTAGTGGGAAAACAGGAACATCAAGGTATCTGGAGATTGATGTGTAAGTGCTCGGCAACAATCTTCTATCTGACCTCCTTAGATAATTCTCTGGCTTTCTTTCTTCTCTCTATACTCATTGCAGTATATACAGAGACACAAAACATGAGGATGAGTCCTTTTCTCTATTAAAGCTTTTTTCATGATTGATTCTTATATTGCAGACACCTGGTACTCAGGGCCGGATTTACCGCTAGGCAACCTAGGCACCTGCCTAGGGCCTAGCGGTTCTCGGGGGAGGGGGGGTTGGGTTCCGCGAGACTGGGGAGGGGCTACTGTGTAGGCTGGTCTCCACCCTTCCTCCTCTGTGCGGGCTGATGTGTGTCACATGGGACGTCCCATGTGTGAAGGGGATGCACAGAAGACTGCACAGCTCCTAGATGTAAAAAGGTAAGTTGTGGAAGGGGTAGGGTAGTATATTAATAGTGTGTGTGTGTGTGTGTGTGTGTGTGTGTGTGTGTGTGTGTGTATTATGTGTATGTGAGGGGCCATTGTCTGTGTGTATTATGTGTGTGTGAGGGGCCATTGTCTGTTTGTATTATGTGTGTGTGAGGGGCCATTGTCTGTTTGTATTATGTGTGTGTGAGGGGCCATTGTCTGTTTGTATTATGTGTGTGTTAGGGGCTATTGTCTGTTTGTATTATGTGTGTGTGAGGGGCCATTGTCTGAATTTATTATGTGTGTGTGAGGGGCCATTGTCTGTATGTATTATGTGTGTGTGAGGGGCCATTGTCTGTGTGTATTATGTGTGTGTGAGTGGCCATTGTCTTTGTGTATTATGTGTGTGTGAGGGGCCACTGTGTGTGTGTATTATGTGTGTGTGAAGGGCCACTGTGTGTGTGTGTGTGGGGGGGCAGTGTATTTATATTATGTGTGTGTGAGGGGCTGTTTGTGGGAGGGAAATAGGTTTATTTTTTAAATGGTAACACTATTAGTTTAATGTTCTGGTTAGAGGGAGGCCTTCTTATAAAATGTGGGTGCTATATTGATTTAACACTGGGGCTGGTTGGAGTTCACTAAATTTCATGTACCCATTTTTTTTTCCAAATAGGGTCTCCAACATTCCAGGATCCAGACAAGCAGCGACTAATCTAAAGACACAGCAGCCACAAGTGATGAAAGTGAGAAGAACAGGTAGGAGAGAGCAGCACAGTCTGTCAACTATCCTGAATCTGGTGGGATTTATATTATGAGGAGGTCTGACTTGTTTAAATGTTGCACTATGGGATTCATGCAGAAGACTGACATATTAACAGGATTATTACATTCCAGCACTTTTTCATGTTTCTGTAGGTAGAGGGCTGCAGTCAGTAACTGTAGTAGCGGACGGTCTATGACGTGGTAGTGATAGGAGACTACTGTTTTTTCATTACTGGGCTTACTAACCCTGAACTACAGTTTCTTGACATGTTAATTATCTTTAACTAAACTTAGGTGTTAATCATAAAGTATAATTTGTGTGAACTGAAAGGTAAGCAGTGGTGGAAGTGGGGTGTATATGGTAGTATGCCATACCGCTACTTCTCATGCTGCCTTCATTGTAACACTATCACATTCCAGCCACTTACATTATATATACAGTGGTGGAAGTGAGGTGTATATGGTAGCAGGCCATACCACTACTTCTCATGCTGCCTTCATTATAAAATAATAAAATTCCATTCACTTGTTTACATTCCCATTACATTTTTCATACCGCCACTTCTAAACTTCCACTTCGACCACTGAGCTTAATATTCATCGTATGGAGCATATGACCAGCATAATTCAAAATTCTGGTAGATCCTTTGACACAATATGCGGTCCATGGACATTATTCTTTAACTGCTGGGACCACAGTGTGATGCAGTGTAATGATAAAGGAGAGCACAGTGTGATGAGAGGGACAGTAATGAGGGGCCACATGGTGATGCAGGAGGAGCAGCATGATGTGCGGCGGCACATAGTTTACCCTTCTACTTAACTATAGGAGTATATGCTATGCTAAAAAAAATATAATGCTATGGATTGTTTCATGGAGGCGGGGGCAGGTGTGGGGGGGGGCTGGGGGGAGGTGGGGGGGGGGCCCGGGGGGGCCCATACCAATAACTTGCCTAGGGCACCATGAGGTCTAAATCCGGCTCCCCTGCTACTCACCACAGGTGAGTTCAATTCCAAAGTGAAGGAGAATCACCTGCTTGAAATCTAATTATTTCTAACTACTTCTAAAAGGTGCCAATAATTATGTCCGGCCACTTAAGGATTTCTGTGTGGAATAAGTTATAACTTAGTAAACATTTCTGCTCTTTGTATTTTATTACACTGCAAATCAGTATATATTGGGAGGCTCATATCAAATATATATTAATATTAATCCTTCTGATGAATCTACCCCTCAAGCAGAGAAACGCGTTAAGGAGTTCCGCACATATCTAACTTTTGGGAGCCATTGCGGCCATATACTCTAAAAACACAAGTGACTTTTCTACTTTCTAGAGAAACACAAGGAGCCTGACATCTACACTGTATGAGGGGTGAGAACACATTGCTGGGTCTATCTGTTGCTTCTAAACTAATTTACCCGAGGGAAAATTAGTTCCATATCCATATATATAGTTGTATTTTAATTATAATACATGTATTTGATTGTATGCTTATATTTACACTGGTTTCTGCATTAGATTGTTTTTAATCTTATTGTTTTTATAATATATTATTTTTAATATAGGGTGTAAGAGATTGCAAAAACTATTTTAGCACTAGCTTTGTGCCCATATTAATAGTAAATTCAATGAAATTTTACTACTGTACTTCTTTTCTAAAGAGGCAGTTGGTTGGACTTTTGATGTGACGGTTATTCTTTTGGATAGTGCGTCTGTTACAGAACTTTGCCTTTTACATTTTACACCAAACACCTATGTGTATTTCTAGTTTACCCAGGTGTATTTCATGGGTGCACTGGTACAAAGCGAAGGTGTTTTGTGCTGTTCAAATACTGTTTGTTCTAAGTGAGGTGCACTGTTTTTCAGAAACATTTTAAGTGCTGAGTGTACTTTGTCCACTAGATGTCACTATAACTCTACAATGGCAAAATACTCATCATAGTCAACATTTTTACATGGTATTTCATCTAATTTATTTATTTTAAGATATAAACTGCTAAAATTTTCATTCAATGTTTTCAAAATAAATTTCAGTTACATGTGGAAACTCTCACGTTTCAAACTGTAATTTGACTGTATGTTTTTAGCATAATATAACACATGATATAAATAATTTGGATGTTGCTTGTGCACTTTTGATATGGCATTGTCCAATTAAAAATGATTACACACAGGCATCACAGACCTGAAAAAAACTATTACAGGGACCATTATATAAGACCTGCAATTTTCAGTAAAAAAATTAATTCTCCCCTTCTTTTTTTGGCTTGGCGGGGACCTTTCTCGGGTGTCAAAAAGAGACAGATGAGAGTGTAAAAAGGAGGTGTTCTCTAGAACTGGTGGAAGGACCAAAAAGTCTTTGGGGTAAATTTATCAAGTTGTGGGTTTGAAAAAGTGGAGATGTTGCCTATAGCAACCAATCAGATTCTAACTGTCATTTTGTAGAAAGCACTAAATAAATGATAAATAGAATCTGATTGGTTGCTATAGACAACATCTCCACCTTTTTCAAACCTGCAGCTTGATAAATTTACCCCTTTATCTGAGACCAATATCCTACATTTTTATATCATGTTGAAGAATGTGCTCAGCAATTGACATGCATTATAGTAATATGGGCTGTGTGCGCCATCTAGTGACCAAAATTATTTTACTCTGAAATTAGATTGCCTATGTTACTGTTTATATAAAGTATGCAAATTACTTTTTTAGTCATGTAGGTTAACTATGACTGCATTCTACCATTGGTTGTATAATTTAGGTCTGCTCACCTGAACTACTATTCATTGGCATACAGCTTACGAATTCTTTAGGAACCGGAGATATCACTGAGGAAAAAGTCTGTCCTGTATCTGCTTCATTGCGGAATTAGAGGTTTATTCACTCTTTATGTTATTATATTGGTATTGGTTAATGTTCCCTAAGCTTCTCAGCCTACAGAGTTTAGATGTGTAGATGTTTTTATTAAACATTGTATAGAGATGTGTTCTGGGGATAAATGTATCAAGCTCTGATTTTTTCAGAAATTAAAAATCGTGTCAAATCGCGGGTGATAACCCACGGTTTTAATCCCCAAGTCGCAAGATGAATTAAGCTGCGTTTTTACTCTGATCTTTAAAATCGCTGGTCATCTTTAGAGATTTGCTGAGGATTCAAACACGTCCATGTTTAGCCAACTCTCCCGTGTTTAGCTAACTCTCCCTTGTTTAGGTTAAAATTGCCATAGACAACACGCTGCTTCCTAGCTGCGAGATTAATAAACACATTCTGCATATACACCCATATGTCCCGGCAGTTGTCAAAAGTTTAAAAATAGATAAATGTTGAAAAAATAAGTGCTGCCAGCCTACTGCTGGTTTTGCAAAAACTGGGGTAAATTTTGCGTGGGGTCCCTCCGATTTTCATGCAACCAGCACTAGGCAAACAAGCCACGGTGGTTGGCACTATAGCAGGGTGACACATGGCAGAGCTCCCCCTGCCATAATTAAAAAACAACCCCAAGCTGTTCAGCGCTGGGCTGGATTCCCTAGGCAGTGGGACCCACAAAAAAAAACAAGCAGGCCCCCCTCTAGGAATAACAGCCCAGTGCTGAAAGCAATAGGGCTCTTCCGACACCCCTGGGCGGTGGGTGTAGGTAATAACGGCGATTAAAGTTATAAAAGAACAGACGCCATTTTATTTTGTGGAACTATAAGTCCCAGCTATCCCAGGCTGCCCTAAACAGTCTGGGCATGCTGATGTTTGTATAACTACAAGTACCAGCATACCCATGGCAGCCAGGTCATGCTGGCACTTGGAGAAGCACTAGTGCCAACATGGCCTGACACCCATGGCTGGCTGCGACCTATAGTTCCACAAAGCAAAATGTTAAAAACACCACAACATCCTGTTTAACACCACAAAAATGTAATATAAAAACAAAAAAACAATAAATACATAATACACCCTCTTTAATACCACATCACTTTAATAAAAATAATAGAACCCCATATACTCACCAATGTGATGTCTTCTTCTTTTATCAGCAGCTTTTAATTCAAAAATGCTTGTAAATCATGTCCCAAAATCTTTGTATTCCAAATTTCCATGCTTGAATTAAATCTTCTGATCTTTGGGTTGCATAGACCTCCATATTGTAATCCCAAAATCGGAACATGCTTGTAAAGCAAAAAAAAAAAGTAAACAAACAATGTGACTTCTGCTTGTACAGTGTACAAGCAGCCCAAATCGAATGAGTGTAATAGAGCCGCGTGCTCTATTTATAGTCTATGGAGAATTCCCATGACCACAGGAAAAATTGACTAAATTTTTTCGTAGATGATAGTGCATCATTTCCCATCAGAGATGCTGAACTGCAGAATGCCAAATAGTCTTGAACATATCAAGGTATTTCACTGGGTTTGAGCCCCTGTTGTATTAATGTTTTCATTAGTGTGTCTATAGAAGCACCTTTTAAGTGGGTGAAGACAGAATCCGCTGGTGGCCAACGAGTGAACAGAGCTAGAACAGCTTGTAGCCAATTGGAACTTTGCAAAGTTCTCAAAAAATGTTTACCGGGTTGTCCGATTAGAAACAATTTCCTTCTGTAAAGCCTAGCCCATTATTTAAGTTACTGAGCAGATCCTCCAGCTTCAAACACACAAAAGTCTCACTTGCAAACAGACATTCCCAATGTCCCTGACCATTATAATTAATATAATTATAAATAATTTAAGCCTTAACATATGCAAAACCACACAGTACAGTATTTTAGGAGAAGTGCTACAATTGTTAAAGACAGTGATTGTTACAAAGTAACTATCTGACAGCTATAATAGAAACACAACCAAAAATACAGTAACAACACATTTGTCACATATGTAGTATGATAATTATTTGACCAAGTGGGATATTTAGGGTTCTGTTTCCGTTTATTTGAGGACCTCTCTCATTCTCCCTGATTTAGAGTTTTATAAAATGCAGAAAATTTGTTTTTAAGTGCTTATTTCTCTTGTCTTGGTAATTAGGAATTAGGTTTTTATGTAGCACCATAGATTCTGCACGAATTTTGGTGCAAAAGTTGTAAATCACTACAAATTACTCTAGGATTTGAGAATGAACAGAAAGCAAAATAACATCCTAACCTATATATATATATATATATATATATATATATATATATATATATATATTTACATATATAATTGCATACTGTAATGGTGCACTCACCTGTAAAACACTTCACGTACACTGTGCAAAAAAAAAAAAAACAGACTCAGGGTAAAATAGCCTGTTCTGGTTACCATTTTAACAAGCAGATCACCTCTGCCCCCCCCCCCCCCCCCACATCCTTGCCCCATGTCATAGTTCAGACCCATCCCAGACTTTTCAGCACAGGACTGGTGCTTCTATGGGAATGCCTCCCAAAAAGTATGCCGTCGCTACAACAGGCTATCAGCCACTTCCTATGCTTCTGAAATGCATTGGGACTCTTTCAATCCTACTGGACTGTGTGAGCAGAGGAAACTAAGATTAGAAACTGTGGATTTGCAACTTTACAACCCCAGGGGGTATATTTACTGAACTGCGGATTTGAAAAAGTGGAGATGTTGCCAATAGCAACCAATCAGATTATACGTGTCATTTTGTAGACTGTATTAAATAAATGATAGCTAGAATCTGATTGGTTGCTATAGACAACATCTCCACTTTTCAAACTCACAGTTTGGTAATAAAACCTCCATGAGTCACAGTATAATGGACAGGAGTCATTAAGTCCTTAAGACCCATGCCAATTATACCAAAAGAGTAAAAAAACACACACAATTTTAAAACACACTTCAATTTAATGAAAGACTCACCAAACTCTGATGCACTACTGTATAAAATAAAATCATGCTCCAAATGAAATAAAAAAAAAAAATAATCCCCACAGAAAAACAAACCACACAATACACTGCTAAAATATCAATCATCTCTGCAGCCCTCGATGAAGCTGCTCCAGGCACTAGACTTCACCTCCGTCATTCTAAGTCCTTACCTTGGCACTTAAACCTCTCTCGCTACCTTTAGAGATGCTCCCTTAGCGCTGGGCACCTCTGGAGAAAGTCCCATTCCGACACAGACTTTATCCGTTTCAAATTTATCATGTCATCCAATTATGCTGCCCACTCTCTTGCCAAACAGTCCTACTTCAAAACCATAATCTCCTCCCTGTATCAATTCCCTTCTCTTCCCCCCCACCTCCACTCCCTCCATCCAGCCTCACTGCCCACAACTTTGCTTTTTACTTCAAGGGGAAAATCAACTCAATCCGCCATGAAATCTCCTACTTATAGCTCTCTCCCTTCCATCACCCAAGCCTATTTTAAAGCCGCCTGTCACTCTGTCCACCTTCCCTCCTGTCGGGGACTCTGAGGACCATTCACTCCTTCTCTCCTCTTCCTCCACAACTTCTTTTCTTGACCCTGCTCTGTTCCGCCTCCTCCACTCTCTCTACTCTAACACTTGCAGTCACCTAGCTCACCTTTTCATCTTATCTATCTCTACAAGCATCCACCCCCCCGGCTTCAAACAACTGCTCCCCTCTTGTCCCTCTATGTTTTGGAGCTAAGCTTTAGTTAAAAGTGTTCAATTTTTAACACTATATGAATTCATTTTACCCTCTTTTAACCACCTGCCTCTTTTGGGGAATATTTGCTCTCTATCGAATATAAAGTAAAGAGGTGCATTCGCACTGCACATATGAACCACTCCTAGTTCTAGATCTACGTGGCAAAATGAAAGGATTCCTGCATTTGAAGAAAAAAATATCACCTCTAGCGTTTTTCTGCTATATTTATAAATTATATGTAGCTCTTCTTGTTAAAGCTGTTTTCTATGAGATCCCACGTTAGATGTGAATTTGTTGTTTTCTGCCATTACAGCATTTATCTTATTTGCGCAGTGCTGTTTTTGTTTTCCATTGAGAGTTTCAAAAAAAGCCCTTAATTTTTTCCTAGTGCTGAGCACACATTGTTATGTATCTCATGTGGCTGTTTCATGATGATTTATATGCTTGAAATCGTGCTCATGACTTTACAGCGGAATAAGCAACAAACCCAAAGTACAATGTGTAATACATCTCAATACATGTATAAAACATCACAACAATTATTGATAACATCAATAAAACTAAATATTTGAACAATAGATGAGAGAAAATTGCCAGCAATAAAGAAAGCGCCAGGATTGCCAGAGGCAGAAAGAAGGACAATGGGAAAAATAAAGTTTATGCTGTTTCATACAGGTGGAAATACTAGCGGAGGAAAAAATATAGATTTATTGATTTCTAACTTATATCAACTTTCATCAACAACCCTCCCCCCAGATCACTATATTTCCTCCACTTTATATATATATATACATATAGTATATAGTCTGCAGTCTGGTTGTAACTATTTTTGCTAAAATTTTCAACTGAGAAGGATTATGGGGTGGTATGAGAATATGAGATGGGGATCCTTGTCAGACTTTAAAAGTAGAATTGTGTGCGCCTCATCGAAAGAGGTGGATTAAGGGTGCTGTTTGTGAATTTTTTGGTAACTTCCAACAAAGTGGGAATCATACTATGTTTGGAAAAATTTTAACAATTATCTATGGAACCATCAGTTCCAGGGGCTTTCTGTGATTGTGAATCAGATACGTCTTAGTTTACCTCTTCTATGGTAATGTTACCATCTAAAAGTTCTTTTTCAAATAAGGATAATTTAGGGACATTGTCTTCTTGTAGAAATTGTCTTTAAAGTGTTTTGTCTTTTAAGCAGTTTTTGTATAGTGCAGAACAGTAAGATTGCAAGTGAGACATTATGGGCCTAATTAAGTGTGAGACTTATGCCTGTTTGCGTATCTTTTTAATTTTTGGCACTGCACATGTTCAGAAAGTGAACATATAACCAGTGTCTGGTCTTTTAAAGACTGACTTTCCCAACAGACTGGTGCCAATTCAATTGTTTCTTGCTCCTGGTCTCTCTGAGAAACTCCTATGATCTGGTTCTGATTTGTCTCCAGGGGGTATATTTACTAAACTGCGGGTTTGAAAAAGTGGATATGCTGCCTATAGTAACCAATCAGATTCTAGTTATCATTTATTTAGCACATTCTACAAAATGACAGCTACAATTTGATTGGTTGTTGTAGGCAACATCTCCACTTTTTCAAACCTGCAGTTTAGTAAATATACCCCCTGGTAACTAACTCCTGTTTTTCTCATAATATTGCACCTTTTCCAGTAACTCTGACTTCGGCTTTGTTTGACTTTGCTACTATGTATTCCCTGGTACTGTTGTGGACAAGACTCTGGCTTGCCTGACTTTCCTCCTTTTTGATTCTCCCATGGTATCCAGTAACTCCAGCTGCTCAGCTAAACCTGCAGTTTATGGTATCCTCTACCTGCAGCTATCCTATTCTGCCTGGTCTTCATTAATGCCTGCTTCTCAGCTAAACCTGGAGACCCTAGTATCCTGTGCCTGCAGTTCTCTAACCAAGCCTGGTATCGTGTCTCCTACTTCCTCAGCTAAACCTGGTAATCCTTGTATCCTCTTCCAACTGTTTTTGTGGGCTTATGCTAGCTGCTTTACCATTGACTGCATATATTTTATACCTGTGTGACCTGTGTTCAAAACAAAGACACACTGTTTCACTTACCCTACTGTCTGTGGCCTTCATACTGAGCACCCTAGCAAAAGATATAACGTGGGAGGAAAGGGGTGCTCTAACATAGGCAATATAGAGTAACTGTGTATTCAAGCAATTGCGCTCGGGTTCAGACTGGGACGTAATCACAAATACGGCTGAAAAACCTGTTATTTGTGGGTCATGTGTAAGTAGTGGAGGATGATGACGAATATCCAAACTAAAGAATCTCTTGCATTTTGAAGTTTGCAAATGATTCACAGGCGCTTAGTGAGATTTTAGTAGTCGCTTGGCCATAAATTATGATTTGCCAAGTGTGTTGTAGCAAAGGTAAAAAGAAAAAAAAATTGTACACATGTCAAGAAGTCGTACCTGCTGTTTTAGCTGGGTTATAAAAGTTTAAATGGTGCTTCATAGCAATTGTATTTATAACATATACAATAAAAGTGTTTGTTTTTTTTATTCACAAGTTGGAGGGGATGTGTCTGTGAAGCGCATGCATCTGCTACTCATCCAGTATGTATGCAACTCTGAATAGATACATATGCATACACTTACACGCAGTTTTTTCCACTTTTTCCATCTCCAGTTCCACTTAAGTTTGAAATGACCAGAGAGTTCCCCTCTGAATCAGATCCTATATCTATAGATTTTTTGCTAATATTGAATTGAATGTATTGAATGACTGAAGTGAATTATAAAATATTGTCTGTACATTGCTGCAAATATGTGGCACTATGCAATTAGAGGGCAGTGGTTTCAAAGTGACACTAACAGCAGGAAATCTGAACACAGATGAAACACTAACAAAAGGCAGACAAAACATTTTTCTATTCACTTCCATAACACAATGCACTTGAATATTTACTGCAGAACAGGTATATTTTAAATCTGATTGGTTGCTACAGGCAGCATCTCCACTTTTTCAAACCCGCAGTTTAGTAAATATGCCCTCTGGAGACAAATCAGAACCAGATCATAGGAATTTCTCAGAGAGACCAGGAGCAAGAAACAATTGAATTGGCACCAGTCTGTTGGGAAAGTCAGTCTTTAAAAGGCCAGACACCGGTTATATGTTCACTTTCTGAACATGTGCAGTGCAAAAAAAATAAAAAGATACGCAAACAGGCATAAGTCTCACACTTAATCAGTAGAATGGATCCTTGATTCCTATTATAAAATTGTTTTCCTTCTTGATTTGGACATAATACCTAGCAGTCTTCCTTTCTTATATCCCCTCAACATTTTTTTATGGTTTTATTAAATATATATTCATTAGAAACATAAATAAGCATCTACCCAGTACAAAGAACCCACATTTCAATATAGCCTCAGCAGGTGGTAGGAAATGCCCCTGGCAGAGGAAAGGTCATAAACGTACTTCTGTTATTTTCTATAGAACTACTGTTTGCTCTCTGTATTGTCCCATTGCTCACATGAATAAAAGTCTCCTCATGTATTCCTACTTCAGAGGGCAGTGGTTTCAAAGTGACACTAACAGCTGGAAATCTGAACACAGATAAAATACTAACAACAGTTAGACAAAGGATTTTTCTATTCACTTCCATAACACAATGCACTTGAATATTTACTGCAGAACAGGTATATTTTAAATGAGATTTATGCCTGCATTCAATAGATAAATAATTCACTTGTGGAGGAAGTCTAGTGTACTCTTGTCATAGGTCTATAATAAATAGCATGGGGAGCTTTGTTATTTTTTATTTATGTATTTTTACTCTGGGATAGAGAGATAAGTAAAATTTTAAAAACTGTTCCACTGAGTATTAACCTCTTTCCACATTTGGGCTCAGAATTCCTCATAAGTCTCTTGCAGAATGTGACCTTGTGTTCCTGCAGTTTTCCTTATTTTTCTTCCACATGGAATTTTCACTCTCATTTTTCTTCCATCTGGACTTCTCCCTTCTTGTTTCCATTAGTCTCATGAACGCACTATAGAAGGCTCAGTCACACTTACTGCTGTGGGAAGATAAAGGACTTAGGGACCTTGTTATCAATAGATCACAGCGTTGAGTCCAAATTTTCACGCCCATAAAAACCCAACTATTGCCATAATTTATCAACACAATATCACTGGCGATACAAGCCAGGAGTGGTTGGGGTTAACTTATTGCTTCAGGCCCATAGAGTACAAACTGTCTGGAGTAGTTTGATAAATAGCTGCCAATGAATGAGTACCATAGCTTAATTCTAGTTCTTTAGATAGAGCACATCTCTTTGCCTTGGCTGAGCAAAGTAACACAGATGCTGGTATTCACCAATAAAATAGCTCCTAACGTACCACTTTTTGGCAAATCTAGGATCCCTGTGTGAGGTTTGTATGTTCTCCCTGTCTTTGCATGGGTTTCCTCTGGGTGCTCTGGTTTCCTCCTACACTCCAAAAACATACTGTTGACAAAATTAACTCTAATGTGTCTTTGTGCATGTGTGTGTGTTAGGGAACTAAGGGCCTGATTCATTAAGGATCTTAACTTGAGAAACTTCTTATTTCAGTCTCCTGGACAAAACTATGTTACAATGCAAGGGGTGCAAATTAGTATTCTGTTTTGCACATAAGTTAAATACTGACTGTTTTTTTATGTAACACACAAATACTTGATAGCTTATTTGTACCGTGAAATTTAAAGTTGATATTTGTGTGCTACATGAAAAAACAATCAGTATTTAACTTATGTGCAAAACAGAAAACTAGTTTGCACCCCTTGCATTGTAACATGGTTTTGTCCAGGATGCTGAAATAAGATACCTCTTCATTTAAGATCCCTAATGAATCAGGCCCTAAGACTGGATACATAGCAATATTGTAAGCAATAACAGATAAAGTTGTAATGGAGAGTTGTAAGTGAATTACAGTGCAAGAATTTCAGATATGCCAGTAACCCTAATGTCACTAGTTGCATGGATCAATAGCTTAAGACATCAGCAATGTTGATCTTTACAGGGTGATACTGTAATTCACATTCATGAGCATTAAACATTAAAGACTAGTGAAACGAGTGAATCTCTGATGTTCATTTACAGTACTTATATTCAATTTTTATGTTTTGGGATCAAAGAAGAAATGCCATAAAAAAAGCATTTTGAATGTAAAAAAATGTTTATAACATAAATCTGTTGAATTTATTTATTTATTCATTATTTGCTGTTAAGGATTTTTAAAAAAAACTATTTTTAGCCATTTCAACTATGAGCAGACAAAATGCATTTTAGTTCAATAATAGGTTTGTAGCAACTGAAACCAGCAAAACCTGATGGATTCTGAAACATGAAAAGTTATTTTGCTTATCTCCATTACACACAAACTAGGCATGCACGGTATATTTATTTTGTAGCACTGCAAGGGGCAACTTAGACTTGATATCCTAACTCCAGCTTATAAAGAAGACTGTTGAAGTTAAATAATTGGACAAAGGTGGTAATTAATCATTTCCATAAACTACAATCAGTTGCGTTGCAATTCATGTGCAACCTAATTATTATCATAGCATTTAAATATGTTTCATGTAGTTTCTATGTTTTAATATAAAAATGTAAAGTGGTGAAAAGGCTAATTAATGTTTACAACATCCAAATTACATTGAGTTTGGTATCATTTTGTTTGCAATTGCATGAGAATGTTTCTGAAGTTATTTATGTAGCGTATGTATTTTCATACACCAAACAGCCAGTATACAGGGATCATAAAGAACAGTTTCAACAGGTCTAGAGGCAGGAGCCTGAGGAAAGGGCACATGGCAATCTCAAAGAAAAATGACCAGAGAAATCCACCAATGCCACGACGAGTTCTTGGGAGATCAAGACCCTTTCACCTATGAATGAAGAGCTTAATACGGTGACTGTGTATCTTTGTGATGTCACTGCTTTTACAACTGTACTGCTTAATAATTGTTCATCTCAAGCTTTGGAAACCAGAGCATTCTAATAGAAGCTTGTGTTGGTGCCAACAGACGCAAGCATGTGTAAACCAAACTCTGTGTTGTAATACTTTGCAAATAACACCTCTTGTGCCTTGGAACCACAGCGATCGCATCAGAGAATCTTTATTGTAAATGATAGATACGGACATAACAAGACCATTTATATTTAAGGTTGATGGGCTAACACTTCACATCAGAGAGTCAACTCTGTAGTAGGCCCATTGCTTTCAAACTGTCCATGTAATAATTAGAGATGGTCACTGACCCCGTGTTTTGGTCTTGTATTCGGTTTTGGATCTGGATTACCTTCGTGTTTTGGTTTTGGTTTTACAAAACCGCCCTTGCGTGTTTTGGTTTTGGTTTTGTTTTGTTTTGTTTTGCTATTTTTGAAATAAATACAATCTTTTTGGTCTAAAATAACCTAATTTAGTGCTCCACCAGTTTCTTAGATAAATGAGGTAATTCTAAAGCTAATAAATTATGAAAAAAAACAGTTTAATCCCTGGTAGGCTGTCCTTAATTCAAACACTTGTCTGCAAATTATACAGACAAATCTGGTTGTCTACCTCCTCCATTTTTTATTATTGGCAATGTAGCCATCGTCTTTGGGTGTATATCACCCTCCACTTGTAGTTGAATATTAAAAAAAGCAGCCTGCACAGACTGTGGAACTAGAAAGTAAAATTAAATGGACCAAGGTAGTTTGGTGGCTATCTATGCCCCCCCCCCTCCCGCCCTCCACTTGTAGTTGAATATAAAAAAAGCAGCCTGCACAGACTGTGGAACTAGAAAGTAAAATTAAATGGACCACGGTGGTTTGGTGGCTATCTATGCCCCCCCCCGCCCTCCACTTGTAGTTGAATAAAAAAGCAGCCTGCACAGACTGTGGAACTAGAAATTCGAATATACAAAGAAATGGACAAAGGCAGTTTGGTATCTGCATCAGATCCCCTCTCCACTAGAAGTAAAATAGAAAACTATTCAGCCGTTATATAATCTAGAATATAAATAGAAACTGAGAAAGGCAATTTGGTATCTGTCTGCATCATAATCATCAACATCCTCATTAGCACCCTCGTCACCTCTACAAATCTCCCCCTCATCCTCTTCTATTTCCAAAGTGGCATCCTCAATTTGTGTATCACCGGCTACACTCGGGCTGTTCTGGTACACATCAGCAGAACTGCTGAAAGGGCCCTTCTTAATGGGTACACTAACAGAATGCTCACGATTCGACATACCACTGTTGGATGGACTCTCCACAGGGATTGGTGTCATTTGTGAATCAGAGCAAACATTATCCTCTAATGCCTTACTGTTATCTTGCAGCTCGGCTTTGACGCGTAACAGTAGTTGTGCACCAATTGTAGGCTCGGTAACTTTTTGGGATCTGCCACTAATAGCCAAAGGTGAAGGCCTCATTCTCTCTTTGCCACTGCGTGTGTAGAATGGCATGTTGGCATTTTTTTTTTATCGGCACTTAACTTTTGCTCAGTAACACTTCCTTTTCGCTTCAACACAGTAATTTTGTTTTTGTTTTTGTTTTTTGGACTGATTTCGAAACACTCTGTAGTTTGACATCGCCTTGCCCAGATGACGTACTGGGAACACTAACATCAGGACTGGTGACAGAACCTGGTTGCTCATTCCGCTCATATGTGGACTGCTTTGAATTCATTCTCAGCCCAAAGCACTTGTAGTGCTAAAAAATATTTGGTAAGATACTGCTGACAGATAGTAATTTTGACAGCCAGAAATATTTATGCACAATTAGGGGGGACACCCCAAAAGCACTGGGGAGTGCTAAAAATTATTTGGTAGATACTTCTGACAGATAGTAATTTTGACAGCCAGAAATATTTATGCACAATTAGGGGGGGGACACCCCAAAAGCACTGGGGAGTGCTAAAAATTAGTTGGTAGATACTGCTGACAGATAGTAATTTTGACAGCCAGAAATATTTATGCACAATTAGGGGGGACACCCCAAAAGCACTGGGGAGTGCTAAAAATTATTTGGTAGATACTGCTGACAGATAGTAATTTTGACAGCCAGAAATATTTATGCACAATTAGGGGGGACACCCCAAAAGCACTGGGGAGTGCTAAAAATTAGTTGGTAGCTACTGCTGACAGATAGTAATTTTGACAGCCAGAAATATTTATGCACAATTAGGGGGGTCACCCCAAAAGCACTGGGGAGTGCTAAAAATGAGTTGGTAGATACTGCTGACAGATAGTAATTTTGACAGCCAGAAATATTTATGCACAATTAGGGGGGACACCCCAAAAGCACTGGGGAGTGCTAAAAATTATTTGGTAGATACTGCTGACAGATAGTAATTTTGACAGCCAGAAATATTTATGCACGATTAGGGGAGACACCCCAAAAGAACTGGAGAGGGCCAAATATTGAAAAGGAAAAAAACCTCTATCCTCCTCTCTTCTCTAGCAATTTTTGTTACAACAATTAGAATAAGAATATTGGATTCTCTGTCCCTGCTCTAATCAGCCTGTGACTACATCCTGCTCTCTCCCTCTGTCAAATGGCGATGGATTGCTGTGGAGGCGTGTATTTATAATCTTGAAGTATCGCGAGAACCGTGCCCCGAGATCCAACGATGTCACGATGACGTTCGGCCTCGATTTGGATTCAGGAGCAGGTGGGAGCGTACCGAGCTACTCAGCTCGGTACTCAGATACCGGAACCGGACCCGCCCATCTCTAGTAATAATGTTAAAGTTTCTTCTGTGTACGTCCAT
Organism: Mixophyes fleayi; assembly: GCF_038048845.1. Classification (NCBI taxonomy): domain Eukaryota; kingdom Metazoa; phylum Chordata; class Amphibia; order Anura; family Limnodynastidae; genus Mixophyes; species Mixophyes fleayi. The sequence continues at coordinate 41,105,159 of NC_134403.1, read as the reverse complement.
GTTCCTTGTGAGTTATTTAGATTGCAATGTATTAAGGCACTAGCAGAAGACAACAGTTTATTGCCATTTGTTTTAAACTGATGAATGTTTGTCCTTAATGTTCAGTTTCAATTTTGGGTTTTTCTGTAAATATTCACAGGTGATGATGTTGTAAAAAGGAGCCTAAGGTCTTTCGCATTTATCAAACAGTTCACCTCTTAACCCTACTGTAAAAACCTATTTAGCTTAAACTAAATAAAGTTCCATGAGAATTTCAGTGACATGAAAAGTTGACATAAGTGGTCATTTTTGTTCAGTAAAATTGCACTTTTATGTAGTAGTGTAAAATGTGCTGTCTCTGGTCAAAATCACAACTTACTACACCACTATTCACAAATGGTAATTCTGGTGAACTTACTGCAACAATTGGCTGAGCTGGATTTTTTACATATGTCTGGATCCTACCAGGGGGCAGTAAAATATATATATTTTCATCTATGGCAAGTTCAGCCTGTATATAATATACTGACTGTACTGTATACCATACAGCACTCTGGTGGAATGGATTTTACTTGGATTTTAAGCCATTACTTTTCTATATAAAAAAAAAAAAAAGAGAGTACAGCAAATGCATCATAATTTTGAAGCACCATATAAATCTCAAACAGTTATTAGCAGGTAACATTAATCACTGTACAATTTTGAGTTTGTTCTACAAATGATAGTCTTAAAATAAATATATTAATAAAATTAGTTGGGAAATACCATATGTTTGCCAATGTGTTTTTAAGTTATCAAGCAATCATTCCAGGAGAGATTTAATTAAACTGAATTTCCTTTCAAGTACCCTTTTTCATGCCAGACCAGGCAATGAAGCTGGCACACCGGGGATTTTGTGCTGTATGTAGAGCACTACTCCCAATCTTTATGTTCATATCTGTTATTACATTATGCTAATATGCATATACACAATGGCATATCTAATGGCCCTAGTGCACAATATGAGTTGGGGCCCCCTGTACATCCTAATAGCACTTACCATACACACCAACACACTTCTCCCAACCTACATTCCTTTCTGTAGTGTTATATTAGTTTTGTCGCTTGCCAATAAACATTGTCCAACGCGATTATTGTGGTTCCAACGCATAAAGCAATTTAATAGCAAAAGATAGCAGGATTTACAGCAAGCCATTATGACGCATAAAAGGTATAACAATATAACAGGAAAGTATAAAAACCGAGTACATTACATTTTCACTAGCGCTTCACCTTGGCCTAGGTCCATGTAGTTTGCAGTCAGGAAGATAAAGGAAGAACTAAGTAACTAACAAAAAAACAATGAGGATATCACTTTGTACACAGATAACACTCAGAGAGGTCTTCATTGGTTCAGGATTAACAATGTTCCAGTTGTCTGTTGGTCATAGGTCAGTTCATTTGATCTTCTAACAAAGGAGGGGCTGCTCTCTCCAACTGCTGCCTTTGTGTCTTCCCACCAAAGAACCGGTTTAAAGCTGACCCATAAGCAAAGTACTTTTGAGTATTAATCTCATATTGCTCATAACTTCTGTGGAGACCTGGTTAATGCTGGTGAAATAAGCTTTAATATAAGACCAAACTCTTTACCTTTTAGAGGACTTAAAACATAAATATCCTAACTTTAATATTATCTATGTATAATTAATCTGTAATACATTTTAATAATAAATAAATGTGGATTGTAAAATTAATAAATGTGTATTATTTACAAGTGTAAGTGCAAATGTAATTGTGTGTGTTGTTAATCCGTGCGATTGCGTCATTACAGGATGCGTACTAATTGCAATCATACGGTAAAACAATATTAATCAATTTAGTTTACTTCATCCAATTATTTGACTTTCACAGTGGGCTTTCAAAAAAGTATCCTTTGTCTGTCCCTCTCATACCTGTCCCCTATTCGTTTTATACAGTGTTTATTGAATTTTTCAAAGTCAAGTCATAGGGAAGGGTGACAGAAGAGAAGGAGGGATGGGTAGGGTCTAACAGAGGGTTATACAATATTTAAGACACAATTACATTGAATGTAACAAGTTTTAAATAATTAAAATTATTCTCTGTAATGCAGAATTAAGGCTTTATAGCAATATCATTTGTGGCTTATAGATTAGAATCGCCCTGTTATTTATGTTTTCTTTGTAGGAGTAATCATTGAGCTGAATTTTTTCTTGGGGGGGGGGGTGATTGGGGGAGGTCGAGGCTGGCCAATTCCTTGGGACTTTGTTTGGTGCATTGTCATGTGCGCCACACTATAACCGGGAAGAGTCCAGTACAATGCTATTCAGCATTTGTTCACATTTTAGATGAGTCCAATTAGTTTCTGAATGTGGTTGGGTATTGCCTTTCTGACCGCATGATCTCCAACTGTTACGAGCCACAGCGGTGCCCAGCCGCCGCGACTGTCTTACCTGCATCCCGGCCGTCGCTATGGCGTCCGGGACGTCACTTCCGCCCATGACCCGGCCGTTGCCGGGGCAACGGATGGACGCTTCAGCGCTGCGTCCCGAAGTTACAGTAGAACGGGGAAGTTTGAGTAGATGAGTGAGATGAGTTATTGTAGGCTCCTGTGTATTGAAATTCTGCTGACCTCTCGTGTATGACCCTGGGCTTGGATTTGGAATTCGCTTGTGTATCCCGTGACCCTGACCTTTGGCCTGTTTACCGTTTCTCCTGTTTGTCTGTGACCCTTGACCCCGGCTTGTTAACTGGACTTGCTACCTGCTGCCGGCCCTTGACCTCTGTGTGGACCTCACTCCGCTTGCCTGGGTTCTCCCCAGCCGGTACACACTTCACGACCCTCTGTCAGTCTGCAGCCCAGTCTGTCCCCACCATCAGGGGCTCCAGTGAACACCTGATTGGCAGAGTAGACTCCGGGTTGTGTTGTGCCGGCTGGAGGGGTTCCTAACACCAACATAGAAGAGATGCATTCGGAAAGATTGTGTGTAATCACTTTGGGACAAGATACCATTAATTGCAGATTTTGCAAATGTTTTCTTTGATTTACACACAAACAAAGCTTTGTGAAATATTTGTACCCTGAGCACAGGCATAAAAAAAATTCTGAATAAAATATATATATATTTGTGTATGTTCAGTTGCAGGTATCTCAATATGTGCTCAATTCAAGAACAGCAGTATTTGCTCCAAGTGTATTGTTATACGTAGCAATAGCATAGAGATACCGGCTTAACAGTTTTAGTAGTAAATGCTAAAGCCTCATTTCCCTATTTGTACACAATATAAATAATGTAATGAATTATCATATACACAATAGAGAATAGTGTCCTGACAGTTATTAATAAATTTGAAAGTTATATTTTGCATATAAAACATAATAAAATACAAACATAAATACTAAATACAAATAAGGTAAATACATGAAGCTTTGTATTACAAGTTCTTTGATCTTTACAAATCATAAAGGAAAATTCTTCCCAGCAGTAGTTCAAATGAAAATGTTAATTAAATAGTGAGAGAAGTCGGCAGCAAGTTCATATAATATAGCTGTGGTAATATCAGCTAGAGAGATGAATACACAACCAGCTAATCAGAAGGGGCTAGATAGAGCTGCTGAGTCATCATCATTCACATTGTTGCACCAGTCCTCCAGCACCCAGCTCCTAAAAGGCGCATTGCAGATGTGTAAACATCCAATTGTATCACAGTTACATGAAGACACCCTAACAGTAACCAGCCTATACTTGTCCATCTCTGGCCGTCCAGAATTTCCAGCCACAGGGGGAGAAGAGATTAGCAACATTTTCAAAATGTTCCAAGAGAGATTTTCCTCATTCTGCTTTTGGATATAGATTGTGGCACCGTTGTCGTATCAGCTCTATTTATAGCCTATAAATTATGTTGAGGATGGAAACTCTGATCATTTTTCCTGCACACCATAGAGCAGCAAGTAAAAATGAGTGGAGACTTACTGCAATGGTTGGAAATTTGCCAAAGGGTGATGTCCAGTGGCGCATGTAGCCCAATTAGATCTCCCCTTAGATGTTTAAGACTCCTCTACCTAACTTTACAAGCAAACTGTATATATTCTTGTTCCCTATGATTCCATTCCCTCCTTTCTCCTCTTCTTTCTCCTCAGCATATTTGACTTCATGTTCTATATTATATTTATAAACTATATTGAACTAAAATATATATATTGTGACAGCTGGCTAATCAGGAGTTGCACCTAAAATGATGCTGTTAAAAGGCTGCACAGCCTCTCAGACCTGTGGAGGAGGTTGGATGCCTCCTGAGAGACTGCAAATGATGACCAGTAAGTTATATATTTTGTGTGTGTGCGGAACACAAGGTCCTTCATGGGAGAGAGGGTGTTTCTGTGCATTTAGGCCTTTTATTAATGTTTTGTTAGTTTTGAAAATTGCGTTAAAAGTAGCTGTGGCTAGTCAAACAAAAACAATTGACTGGTGTGATATCCTTGGCCAGTCCATATATATATATATATATATATATATATATATATATATATATATATAGTGGCAAAGAGGCCTATTTGCCACACCTCTCCTGGATAGGGACAGGTGAGGTTCTGGGGAATCTGCGAATCTGGAGCCTGAAGTTGCAGACAGGGTTAAATACTTGCATAGCAAGACTCCTAGACTGAACTCCCATAGATGGTCTAATGAGGCAATTAGATTAAAGGGAGAGGTTTGTAGTTATGACTGATGCTAAATAAGATGGCCAGTGGCTAGAGAGATGCACTGTGATAGATAATATTAGGGTCACCAGGAGGTGATGGCAACTTGGTATTGCTTACTGGTGTCCTGACAAGAATGTATACTGTTATTGTGAAGTGAACAATAAAGCACCGTTTAATTTCAAGCAAAAAGCTACTGGTGTTTGATGTCTGCGGGGTGTCAGTGTTACAAGGTGTTAGAAATTCTACTGTATATATATATATATATATATATATATATATATACATACAAGTTAACCCGTGCATGATACTCATGCATTCTAGTCAAATCAAGATACTTAAGGTGTTAAAAAGGTTCTTGTCATGCATTTGGGCCTAGCCCAGGCCTCCTCAGGGGAAGAGCGTTACTTCCCGACGCAAGTGCCCTTTTTTAACGTGGTTTTGTCCACATGTCACCACCTCATCATTTTTCTCCATCACCTCATCCTTCATCTTCATCGCCACATCCTTCATCAAGCTACTTAAGGTGTTAAAAACTCCCCACTGTCACCCCCAGCAACCACCAACCACTCCCAACTGTCACCTCTCCTTCAAGATATATATAGGTCAGTGTATAACTCTGCCCAGCAGGTGGTGCTGCAGCTCTGTGTTTTTTTTTTCCACACACGCCACTAGGCATTTATATAGTAGATATATACATATATAAAGAATGTGTCAATGGCCTTTCTGCAATGCCATCATCTATGTAACTGAAAATGTATTAAAAACATTATGTTACAAAATAACCCTGTCCAAAATTCAATCACCTCCTCATACGAAAAGGTATATGTTTTTCTATAATTTGCAAATTGAACCTGACACAAGTGCTGATGCAGCTACTGTACATCTCTAACAGTAAACAATGATGCAGCCATAATCCATAGTTATAAAACAGACGGTTGGTAAAGAGAGGCCCATTCATCTTTCCTACTGAATGTTGTAATTAATCAGACACCTCTGTTCTGTCTTCTCATTTTTTGTATGATCTTCTTCAAGTTGTTGCAACTTCCCTTACAAATGCATTTGGATTACTTCATTCAGAGATGGAAACACAATGCGGCAGGTGCTGAAACATGTTGTGTGCTGAACATTATTAATACAATAAAAGAGTTAATACCCCAGCACTAATAAAGTTATTACAGTATATAAGATTCTGCATGGATAAACATGGGATGGCAGTAGTTTAAACACATTACTTATCATTGAAATGTTTCTAATTTCCATCAACCTTTTTAAACTTTTATTTTACAGGGACTGCAATAGCTCTAAATCCAAATAAAATAAATTATTTTAATAACTATAATTTTGTTAGAGATTCACTAAGCAGTGACTTGTTAGAAAATGAAGGTACTTATAGCTGAGTAGTCCTCTTTTTTTTAATTAAAGTAAGTTAGAATTGAAGTAAATGGTGTTATATCACCATACACATTGTGCACCTCCGAACCTTTCATTGTGTCTCACATTGTGCCCCCCCAAACCGTCCCCTGGTCACACATTGTGCCCTCAACCCTCCCCTGGTCATACATTGTGCCCCCAACCCTTTCCTGGTCACACATTGTGCCCCCAACCCTCCCCTGGTCACACATTGTGCCCCCAACACTCCCCTGGTCACACATTGTGCCCCCAACCCTTTCCTGGTCACACATTATGCCCCCAACCCTCCCCTGGTCACCAGAGCCGTAACGATGGTGGTGCGGGCGGTGCGACCGCCCCGGGCGCAAGCCCAAGGGGGCGCAGCCACCCGATACCTGGCTCTGTGCCCAGAGGAATCGCCACTCTAATACAGCTCCCCTACAGCTCCCCTACAAGCAACAATCCATTCCCGGCAATGCAATGCAGTGAAAGCAGGAAGTTCGGCATTTGGAACACATTTGCGTTCCAAATGCCAAACTTCCTGTTGTTGGAACGCACATGCGTTCCACGGCATTGCCGGGAATGGATTGTTGCTTGTAGGGGAGCTGAATTAGAGCGGCGATTCCTCTGGGCACAAAGGCAGGTATCCGGCGGCTGCGCCCCCTTGGGCTTGCGTCGTTACGGCTCTGGTATGCTGTCTAAAAAGTACTGAATCCTAAATTGTTGTATTATTTATGGGTGGAAAAGTTGTATGGATGCGTTTGTAATGAGGGATAATAAGATAATGAGATAACATTTAACTGTAGGATTAGCCAGCTCTACAGAACAGGATTGACTAACACAAATACCCTCTAAGAACCTTAGCGGGCTGAGAATTTGAGCGGTCTTCTATAAACATAGCAAAACAAGTACATCAAGATCGTGTAATCCAGTACAGCAGCACAACCCCATTAATGTTAAGTAACTAAAAAAAAACACGTCGTTTATAGGAAAACATCTACCAATTATTACCATATATATATATATATTATAATATACGAATTCTTTCAGTAAAGTGCTAGCCACACCCACATTAGGTTGGCCACACCCACTTGTCAAATGCCACTCCCACTTAGATGGGGGGCGCCGGTGCCCAGTCTCGCCCAGGGCACCACAATGTCTAGTTACAGCACTGCTGGTCACACATTGTGCCCCCAACCCTCCCCTGGTCACACATTGTGCCCCCAACCCTCCCCTGGTCACACATTGTGCCCCCAACCCTCCCCATGTCACCAGAGCCGTAACGATGGCGGTGCGGTCGGTGCGACCGCCCCGGGCGCAAGCCCAAGGGGGCGCAGCCGCCCGATACCTGCCTTTGTGCCCAGAGGAATCGCCGCTCTAATTCAGCTCTCCTACAGCTCCCCTACAAGCAACAATCCATTCCCGGCAATGCAGTGAAAGCAGGAAGTTCGGCATTTGGAACGCATTTGCGTTCCAAATGCCGAACTTCCTGTTGTTGAAACGCACATGCGTTCCACTGCATTGCCGGGAATGGATTGTTGCTTGTAGGGGAGCTGAATTAGAGCGGTGATTCCTCTGGGCACGAAGGCAGGTATCCGGCGGCTGCGCCCCCTTGGGCTTGCGTCGTTACGGCTCTGGTATGCTGTCTAAAAAGTACTGAATCCTAAATTGTTGTATTATTTATGGGTGGAAAAGTTGTATGGATGCGTTTGTAATGAGGGATAATAAGATAATGAGATAACATTTAACTGTAGGATTAGCCAGATCTACAGAACAGGATTGACTAACACAAATACCCTCTAAGAACCTTAGCGGGCTGAGAATTTGAGCAGTCTTCTATAAACATAGCAAAACAAGTACATCAAGATCGTGTAATCCAGTACAGCAGCACAACCCCATTAATGTTAAGTAACTAAAAAAAACACGTCATTTATAGAAAAACATCTACCAATTATTACCATATATATATATATTATAATATACGAATCTTTCAGCAAAGTGCTAGCCACACCCACATTATGTTGGCCACACCCACTTGTCAAATGCCACTCCCACTTAGATGGGGGGCGCCGGTGCCCAGTCTCGACCAGGGCGCCACAATGTCTAGTTACGGCACTGCTGGTCACACATTGTGCCCCCAACCCTCCCCTGGTCACACATTGTGCCCCCAACCCTCCATTGGTCACACATTGTGCCCTCCAAACCAGCCCCTGGTCACACATTGTGCCCCCAACCCTCCCCTGGTCACACATTGTGCCCCCAACCCTTCCCTGGTCACACATTGTGCCCCCAACCCTCCCCTGGTCACACATTGTGCCATCCCAATCCTCCCCAGACACTTATCTAGAATTAAATGCTGGTTCATTTTAATAAAAGTCAACTTCAATATACTGACAGTGGAAAGATTGGTTTGATTAGTAACATAGTAACATAGTTGATGAGGTTGAAAAAAGACACCAGTCCATCAAGTTCAACCTATTTTGGATCTCCTGCAATCTTGCACTTTTATTTGAAATTGATCCAGAGTAAGCAACCGACAATCTGTTTCAATTGTGAAAATCCCCCCAGACTCAATATTGCAGTCCTATTTTTACCCTATATCCAGTACTATCCTTCATTTTAATTAACCGTCGTATCCCTGGATACACCTTTCCGCTAAAAATTTGTCTAACCCTTTCTAAAACATATCTATTGAATCTGCCATCACAACCTTCCCTGGCAATGAATTCCATATATTGACTGCCCTTACTGTAAAGAATCCCTTCCTTTGCTGGTTGTGAAATTTCCTCTCCTCTAACCTTAGGGGGTGACCACGTGTCCTGTGTATAGTCCTTGGGGTAAACCCTGTAGCTGAAGCAAGACATACGGCAGAAAAACAAGTGACTTTGAGATTAGCTTTCTAGAATTGGGCAATTGTACAATTTTGACTGTTAAAACTGTTACTGTTATTGTTTTTTGCTTTTTTATTGAATGTTGCTGTTGTTGGTTCTTCTACGTTTGTGTCAATAGGGACGCTATATGAGTGCCTTCTATTCTTCTGGTATTTTAGGGGCTGCTGCTTACAATGGAGTGGAGTTTCTCTTAAATATTTTAACATCATCAATGTGTAAGTCACCTTATAACATGCAACTTGTGTGGATCAACTCAACATTATTGTTTTCCACCTGATTAAACTATTCAAGGCTAGAAGCACTGCTCAAAGTACAAGTACAGCACCTGCATTCCTTCAATTGCTTACAATGACTTCTAGTATTTGCATTTTAACCACACTCATTCACTGTTTTGGCATATCTAACTATTATTATTATTATTATTAGTAGTAGTAGTAGTAGTAGTAGTAGTATTATTAACATTATTATTATTATTATTATTATTATTATTATTAATAATAATAATAATAATAATAATAATAATAATAATAATAGAGCAGCCAATGATATATTGCTACTATGTAGAGGTATGAAACATGTTGGAGCTATATAGATAAAAAAATAAAATAATCCCCTTCTTAACTCCTGAATGAAGTTTACCATTGTCACACTTTAATCAAGCAAACAATGTTTTGAATTATATCAGAAAATGATTCTTCGAGCGTGGCAAACACTCTTTTCCTGCAAGGTTTTAAGATTATGTGACCTTTGTGGAAATATTTATGGTTTAAGGACTGTTTTTGTTGTACCATGCTGTTTTACTAATCAAAATAAAAGATATGTAGTACTAATAAGTAATTTAACTAATGAATACATGAAGAATAAAAGAGCTGATGAATCACAAAAGAGTAAAATGAGATTCACGCTGACATTTTTGCTATGTGTCTTCAGTGTGTATCAATGAACAAAATAAAAATCAGACTTAATAAATTTTAGGTACATGTGCTTGATGGAGCATATATGCTAAAATATGGTTTGAAGAAATATATACTGTACTCAGGGATGGGCGAAATTGTGGCGGCATTTTGTGGCAGAGAAGTTGTTTCTCAGAGGTGTGAATTTCTGGCAATGCAATCTTCATGGTCCACTTTTGCTCCCCTATTCTGCAGCATGGTCATTCCATGTTGTATTTGTAAATTCCACAATTTATAGAACTGGTAGGGTTAGCTCCACGCATACAGTCCAAATTTTGCAATTTTGATTTTGGGTGGGGAGGGGGTGTTTGGCTGTAATCAATCGCACGCAGCCACGTCCAAATAAAGCTCTGGGCATCCCAAAGTCACTTGTTTTTCTGCAGTATGTCTTGCTTCAGCTACAGGGTTAGTCTAAGTCCTGATTACTAATGATGACAGTCACGTATGCCCAGGGCTGCCAAGAGAAATTTTGCCCCCCCTGCCCTTGCACAGGCGAGCAGCAAGGGTGCTGTATGCTGCCACTACACGGCGTCGCCTCCAAAGCGGCATGGCTATATAATGTTGGGGGCGTGGTCAACACGGGCATAGCCACACTTCATTAGACATGACATATTGGTGGAAATTCAATTGCCGGCAATGTGACACGCAGACAGCGCACATTGCCAGCAATTACGGTAGAAATCTCTGTTCATTTTCCCTCCCACCCATAGAGGTGCAAGGAAATATGGGAGGAGATTTCTGTCTAATCTCCGCCGCAAAGTGTCGAGCGGATGTTCCGGAGACATTTTGCGTCTAATTGAATTCCCCCATTATGTATTAAAATGATGTTACTCTCACATATCTGTTATTGCAGCTATCACAACCTGGTACTGGATTCTTGCATGGATCCTGGAATGTTGGGAGCTGTTGGAAAATGTAAATATGGAAAAGCAAACAATAAGTGAACACCATACATGACACAGATCATGCGGTATATAATACATACATGATAATAAAATATTACATTTATCACACAATCCCTAGCCACATCACGCCACCCCTCAACTACATCACACATCATGCCACCCCCTCCCACATCACACATCATGCCACCCCCCAGACAGACTCCGTCACACCCCAGATGCATCACGCCACCCCTCAGCTACACCCCACCACCCCTCAGCTACATCACGCATCACGCCACCCCCTGCCACACCACCCATCACGCCACCCCCAGACACATCACGTCACCCCCCAGACACATCACACCACCCCCCAGACACTTCACACAGCACGCCACCCCTCAGCTACACCACACATCACACCACCCACTGCCAAATCACCCATCATGTCACCCCCCAGACACGCCATGTCACCCCCCCAGACACATCACACATGTGCACAATGCCATATACCTATATGCACAATGTCATATACATACACGCACAATGCCATATACATACACACACAATGCTATATACATACACACACAATTCCATATGCATACACATACATAATGCCATATACATATACATAATTCCATACACATACATACTGCCATATACATACACACACAATTCCACATATATACACAAAGTCAGGCTATAACACCCCCACCCCCCAGTCCCTTGAACTCACCTCATCTCCAGAGGCTGATAGCTCCGCGGACGTGCTCTGAAATGACAGGCAGCCTGGCAGCAGTCTGATTTGTGGCCTGGCTGCATGTCTCCATTAGTTCAGTGACAGCCTGTCACTGACAGGGCCGCCTCGATTAGCCCAGCCCCCTCCCGATTAGCCCCGTCTTTCCCGACCGGGTGAATGGAGGGAAAAAATAAGCTTGTTGTCTGCAGTGTCCTCCTCTTGGTGCCCCTGCATATGCCTCCTAGAACATTTGTTTGCAATCAGGAGCAAATAAAAAAAATGATTTTATGTTCAGTAGACATTAAGAACATCCTAACAAATGTATTTCATGGGGATTTTTTTAACTGTTTTCTCATTATTGCCTAAACTATTTGCAGGTGACGTTAATTCAATATATTTTCTGTGCTTTCTTTTGCAAATGTATAATCCACATAGATATTGGACATATTCTGCAGTGTCTTATGTAGTAGGGCAGAGCAGACCTACACCCAAATTCAACAGTGCACGATCTTCAGATCCATCCCTTGTTGAATTTAGAGCAGATTTAGGCGCATTTTAAAATAAATGTACATTTATATATATATATATATATATATATATATATATATATATATATATATACATACAAGTTAACCCGTGCATGATACTCATGCATTCTAGTCAAATCAAGATACTTAAGGTCTTAAAAAGGTTCTTGTCATGCATTTGGGCCTAGCCCAGGCCTCCTCAGGGGAAGAGCGTTAGTTCCCGACGCAAGCGCCCTTTTTAATGTGTGTTCATGAGGTAAAATTACCTCACGAAAATGAGTTTGACCCCTCAACTCGTAAATTTAGCCTTTACTACCCCTCCCATGGGGGGAAGGGGGGATGATGGAAGTTAACTGACTTGACTATTCTAATTTTTTTGTCAAATAATGTCAGTATACCAAATTTCAGGTCAATTGGATGAGCCATTTCTGAGAAAATAGTTTTTTCCACACACACACACACACACACACACACACTAACGCACGCCTCTACACATGTGTGTTCATGAGGTAAAATTACCTCACGAAAATGAGTTTGAGCCCTACCAAATTTCAGCCCTTTTTGAATTTTTTTCCCACACACACTAAGTGGTCAGTGTATAACTCTGCCCAGCAGGTGGCGCTGCAACTTGTTTTTTTTTTTTTCACACACACACAGACGCCACTAAGCATTTATATATTAGATATATATATATGTGGAGTCGGAGGCAGTATATATGTGTAGTGTTACTTTGAACATACATAGAAAGTGAGACTGTTTTTTATATTAGCTCTTTTCTATTATCAGTTAAAAGTAAAGAAGTACTTGGAAATACAAGGCTATTAATCATGTTTTACTTTGTAGGTACAAATATAAATCAAGATCACAATTGAGATCTTTCGGTGGAAAGAGATTTTAATCATTAATTAAAAGAAACACTGTTGTTTTTATTTATGTGCTCGCCCCTCTGTTTTAAAGATTGTCTTACATTCCTACTAAATTCTGTCTTCATTGTGACAAATTATGTTAAGCATTGAACAATATAGGTGCTGTAAAGTACATTCCCTGTCAGTATGAGTTATCTGTATTCACATAATCTTCAATGGAAAACCTGTAGATCAAAATGACCTTCAGATACAAGGTACATTGACTTCTACGGAACTTAAAAATATTCTGTGTATGGCTTTGTTGAACTTTTTGCATTAACTGCAATCTGCATTGGAACTAAGGGATCCCACTCATATAATACTGGAAAAAAAATAGAAGGTCCAATCCAGTCTAATATTATCTATCTATCTATCTATCTATCTATCTCATATCTATCTATCTAATATCTATCCAATATCTATCTCATATCTATCTATCTCATATCTATCTATCTATCTATCTAATATCTGTCTCATATCTATCTATCTAATATCTATCTCGTATCTATCTTATGTCTGTCTATCTCATATCTATCTATCTATCTCATATCTATCTATCTATCTATCTATCTATCTATCTATCTATCTCATATCCATCTATCTAATATCTATCTAATATCTGTCCCATATCTATCTATCTATCTATCTATCTATCTATCGAATATATATCTCATATCTATCTATCTATCTATCTCATATCTATCTATCTAATATCTATCTAATATCTGTCTATCTATCTATCTATCTAATATATAGCTCATATCTATCTCATATCTATCTATCTATCTATCCATCTATCCATCTATCCATCTATCCATCTATCTATCTATCTATCTATCTCATATCTATCTAATATCTGTCTCATATCTATCTATCTAATATCTATCTCATATCTATCTTATATCTGTCTATCTCATATCTATCTATCTATCTATCTATCTATGTTTTATCTGTATTACTTCTCAGCAGCCAAGTACAAGGACAGTGCTGAACAGTCCCTTAAAAAAGTACAAAAGGAACAGCAGCTAGGTGGAAAAGTGACAAAATAAATAAATATAAATATAGAAAAAACTCTTCAAAGTCTAGTTTATATAATGGCAGAGGACAAATGCAAAAGAAATAACTATATAGAAAAAACACCAAGTTATTAATATATACATAAAATACAAATACATTAATGTATTTAGTTTTAGTTTTACTTATTCTATTTATATCATTTATGCTGATTATATTCATGATGTAACACATCTAGGTTTTGATAGTTAGCGCTTGTCAATTTGCCTTGTTCATTCCTTACTTAGGGATGTTGGACTCTATTGTCAGTTTATTGAGACGCATGTACACAACTCACAAAGGACAAGATGAGCGCAAGGAAAGATTAACTCAGTTTACAATGAATTGTTATCTTGAGTTTTGTAAGTAGAGAACACACTGCAGTTATACTATGCACAGTATAGCAACATTACAAGTGCCAGTTAATTTTATAATTGAAATATTTATTTATACAGAATTAATGCTGTTACTTTATTTAGCAGTATTCTTTTTCTTTATTTCTATTTGTATTCCTGGTTACAACCACTTACTTCTTTATTTGATACTAATTTACTAACAAAGATACTTAAATGTGCATCATTGACATTTCATGCAATTCAAGGTCTTTACTAAAGATTATGTAACATTTTTTTACTCTGAGTTTAAATGCCTAACTCCATAATGGCTTTGAAGTATTCACTCTGAATATGAAAATGTGTGGACTGCAAATAGAAACCAGTAGTAAAGAATCACATTGCTACTTTTAGAGATAAATTACTTTAAAATAACATTTATTCCTAGCTGAAATGCATTTTTTTTTTAAAGTACAAACTTACATATATTCACAGGTTGAGGTCACATATTTGAAATCTTGGTTTTAACAAACTTAAAAATAATATTTATATCTTTTATTTTATATTTTATATACAGCTCTTAATTAAGATTATTATTTTTACTACTGTAGTGGAACTAATGCGATTGTCTATGAACCAGATATAAATGTGGACCAGCGGCTCATTTCATTTGCCCACCTAGCACATACAAAGGTGCAAGTCCTCATTTCACTTTTAAAATCTCCATGCCCCTACTTTTGCGGGAATGCTGGTCAGTATAGAAATGTTCTTCATAGTAAGAGTAAGAATGTCCCATCAAAGTCCTGCCTACTACCATTTTTTCCTGCCAACCCTTCATTCATTTCAATATTTCCATTGTTCTCCTAGAATACTGCATTTTGAGCACAGATTTGAGCACGTCTCAAGTATGTTATGAGAGCGAGAGGGCACCAGGACTGTGTTTATTACACGTGTCACTATTGTACAATTGAATGTTATTATGACATGAATATCATCATCATCAGTTATTTATATAGCACCACTAATTCCACAGCGCTGTACAGAGAACTCACTGACATTAGACCCAGCCCCATTGGAGCTTACAGTCTAAATTCCATAACATACACACACACCAAAAGAGACTAAGGTCAATTTAATAGCAGTCAATTAACCTTCCGGTATGTTTTTGGAGTGTGGGAGGAAACCGGAGCACCCGGAGGAAACCCATGCAAACACAGGGAGAACATAAAAACTCCACACAGATAAGGCCATGGTGGGGAATCAAACTCATGACCCCAGTGCTGTGAGGCAGAAGTGTTAACCACTAAGCCAGTGAGATGCCCAATGTGATGGGTATGTACTTATCCATATAAAGTGCTCAGAGATTGGCCCGTGCTTGATCTATGGCCAAGGACAAATAAAAATAAAGTACTTTTGTGGGATGAAAATGCTCTGCAATCCTTTCCTCCCCCGGATACACAATGAAGAATTTACTTATGATTAGTTTGTTAAGAGTGAGAACATCATTCAAACTAATGTACTGTAGGGATAATGGGACTCTTGTTCTAAATAATAGCTTCAAAATTATATTAATAGATGCTTAATGGAATTATACAGTACAGGACAATAGTAAGATTTCTGTTCCCCGTTCAAGAATTCGTGCACAGAGCTGTGTGTTAAATGCACTTTTTAAAGTTCTCTGATCTTCGCAGAGATTAAATCTTAGGGCCTGAGTCGTTAAGAAGAGCAAAGCATAAAAAAGGAGTAAGTTTGCACCTGGGCAAAACCATATTGTATTGGAGGGGGAGGTAAATTTAAAATGTGGGGACAGAATTCTAGCTAGGGTTGGACATGTCCTAGATCAACTTTAAATCTCAGTGTAAACATAAAGCTATCAAGTATGTGTGTGCTACATGGAAAAACAGCCAGTATTTAACTTATGTGCAAAATAATAAACTAATTTGCACCCCTTGCATGGTAACATGGTTTGTTCCAGGAGCAAACTTACTCCTTTTTTTTTTGCTTTGCTCTCCTTAATGACGCAGACCCTAAGTGCTCCCATTAAATGTACACTGGTTCATTTGCACAAAGCAAATCTGCTCCATCAGTATTTCAACCAGGTATTTTTTTTTAAAAAGTCTATTCTTCAAATACCATTCACTATTTGTTATTTCAATTAATTAATTTGTTGATAGACAGTAGATACAGTACAGATTCTAGAGAAAGCTGGAGATTTTAACAACAATTTTCTCATTATCAGCGGTCAGAGCTTTGGAGAGAAATATCTAATTTGAAGTCACAGTAATTTGCAGTTATTAGCACGAATATTGCATCTCATTTACAGTTGTAATCCAATTAATGTAAAGTGGATACATTAAAATCGCATCTTTACAATGTCCAAAGTAATACAAGTGTTTAGGTGGAAGGAACACAAGTGTGAACAGTAGTAAAAATGAAATTCCTCTTTTTAATGACATGAACAATATGCAAATTCATTATCAACAGCGCACAATAAACACAAGGACAGGCGAATAGAGTTACTGAAGCAGCAACAGAGTATTTAATTACTGGAATCCCATTATCTCAAACCCTTGGAAAAATAAACTTTTATTTACCCTGCTTTAAAACGGCTTCTATTTTAATTATTTTTTTAATGACACAGACAGCCACAGCACAATGCTGTTTTCCTGAGAAAACAAATCCCATTTAAATTCATCACCTGTAATAAAATAGCAGCATAAGAAAGTCTCATTATTAGAATGCATGTGTCATGTATACTACATTTACTGTATATATAATGTTCTTGCTTCTTTTTCATTATTGTTTTGTTGTAATCTGTGAGGGGGTTTGTTAGAGTTGTATATCCACACGTGCTCAGTTATATTTAAAGACTTATGTTGACATTAGTTTTGAGTTTAGAGTTTTTCCACCTGTTGTGCTTACCTAATCCATATCATCATTCATGTGTATCATAAAACAAACGGGTGGGGTACGTCATTACGGTGACCACCGTTCTGTCAGGAGTTATACAGACACTAATATGCCGATCACTATATATAACCGACTTGAAGGAAATGCAGACTTACCTAAAAAGTGATACTGCATATTTCCGACAGGGCTGCTGTAACCCGCGACAGCAGAAAATGCCGTCAGTGTAATTGTTGTCACTTAAAATGTCCCATTGGCGGTATTAAGGAGGCAATGCGAGGACCTGGCAGGTGTTTAAAGTCCAAACCTTATTTTAAAAAAAGTTCTCGCTATAAACACTATTAACTTTGGCAACGCTAGGGTTAATAATGTTTATAGTAGGGAGCTAGATTTATTTTTTATTTTTTTAAATAAGGTTTGGACTTTAAACACCTACCGGGTCCTCGCATTGCCCCCTTAATACCGCCAATAAATCGCTCTGTAAAGTGTCACAGCAGTAATTTCAGTGCACTTGCACAAATCGAGGCACACTGTGGCTTCTAACCTGGTTTTACACTGTTTAAGCTTTGTAAGTAGCCCCCAGTAAACACAGCATTTCTTCAGGTTTTGTTTTTATGTTTAAGTACAACAACAAATTAATGTCAACATGTAATATGGGCGTTTTTTTTGGAAGCAATGCAACTAACCGGGCATCTCAACTATCATTGAATTTGAATACAGGGTATGCTGGGGGCTAAGGCATGACTTCCTCCCAGCCCCACATTGTGCAGTATACTGCAAAGGTAATAATAGTAATAATAATAACAAAGATAATAATAATACTATTAATAATAATAATAATAATAATAATAATAATAATAACAAAGATAATAATAATAATAATAATAATAATAATAATAGTATCATTATCTTTGATATTATTATTATTATTATTATTATTATTATTATTATTATTATTATTATTATTATTAATAATAATAATAATAATAAAGATAATATTAAAGATAATGATACTATTATTATTACTATTATTATTATTATAATAATATATAATAATAATTATGATAATAATAATGATATCTTTCTGACCCCACTTGGAGCAGTGTGCAGCCAGGACAATGTCTCTTTGTCTCCATCTGGTGCTGCTTTAGTAGTGGGATGGAGACATTCTGATCCCAGCCTAGCAGCTGATGCAAGGTACGGGAGCAGGACAACATAGTAATGACCACCAAAGATGAAATTTGTATTTTTATTGTGCTATTTGTTGCAAGAGCATACTCTATTTACAACATAATAAAGATAACATATCCATATCTAAGGTTTTAAGGTAAGTCCTTTGGCATCGGCAGTAGGTAGCATATGTTTACTGATGAAGGACATGACTTCAGGAACACACACTATCAAAACTAAGGGACATATTCAATTAGTTGTGATGTTCTTAAGAACATTGCGGCTGTGCCTTTTTTACGGTAATACGGTACCACAACGTCACAGACTTCCCTTCGCAACCCTATGGGGAGGCAGGCCGCACACAATTGAATACGCCCCTAAGTATCTTGAAAACTAAACTATTTTGAGGAAAAAAGCTGCACTAGTATACAAGTATATATAGTAGTATAAAAGTATATGGAGTTTTTAAAATCCTTAAAAGTTGAAATATATCTAAGGTGACAAGTTTATATCCCTTGGCCAACATTTCTTCATGTCAATGTAAATTTTGATATAGATATATAGGTTTTTTTCTTTTACTTTTTTGCTCATTATTGTTCTAATGTTACTGAGCTGGATGGCCCTTTTATAGGGCCCTTGATTGAAGACTCTCATTTATTCAGGGACAGTTATAAATGTTATATTCAGGTAGTGGCGGTTTATATACTTTATATAAGAATATGTCAGAGTTGGATAAAAGAATGCATTCAAAGGATAAAGTCAAAACCAAAAGTCATGTTCTCTTATTACAAGAATTTATTAGATAAAGGGTTATGTCTTTTGTAGCATTTTCTTTATATTCTTACACAATTGAAGATCAATTGGAACTGTTTAGAGCAAAATGTCACCATCCTAATAGAAATAGAATTGACCCCAATGCCACATTTAGGCTTATCATTGTGCCATTAGCTGTAAGTTCAACTTCTGGTACTAAATTGGGATATATTTTTTTAACAAGTCTCATCAAAATACAGCATAAAATGTGCTACAACATGCAACCTTGCTGACCCTGGAGCAATGAAACTAAATCTCACATCCACATTGTAACAACACCTCTGAAATATCTATAAAGTCATTTTAATTATAAAAACTTTAGCATGAGTTAAACTTTTGCTCTGAAGTTCTGCTGCATTATGGAAGGTTTTGGATTCCAGTCAAGTTAATTTTGGTTGTTATTCAGTATGTTAAGTTAAATACAAAGTACTAATTACTGGCAGTGCAGTGTTCTTACAATTCAGCAGAGCCCCTCATCCCCCCACCATGGGTGTACGGTGTGCAGTGCCAAGGGCCCAGGAGAGTAGGGGACTAGGAGTTTGTTTGCTGTTCTGCTATCAAGATAATACAGTGTCAGAACAATGGTTGTATGGAGACACCCTATGCCCCTCTGGGTTCCAAATCACTTAGGTATGTACCTTATTTTAAATAAAAATACTTGTATTTACCAATCACACAATTGCATTACATGTAATTAATAAACAGTAGATTCACTCCACAAGGAACCTTATTAGTCAACCTTACCCTAAAGGGATTCCAGTTCTCTGGAGTGATGTTCCCGATTCTCTGGTGCACTGTCTTAACCACTGAGCCAATGCCAGCTGGGCAGGATCCAAGTTTGATGCACTCCTGCTTTTGGTAGGTACACAAGGTAGATCCGTGGAGACTTGAAGATCCTCACACCAGCACAATCCTGGACCAGTTAAAAATGGGCAAAACTCCCATATGGTTTCTCCTAAAGTAGAACACCTGGTGGACTGCTGAGATCATCCATTTAAATCTGAACTTCCCATAGTGGTGCAACCTCTTTGGGGCTGCCTCCATATAAGACCTCCACGTTGGAATAGGTATCTGTTTATTTGAGGATTGCTCCTGAGAATTTCCCCAAGTCTTCTGGTTGCAGCAGGCAACCTGCAGAGAGTGGGTCCAGGACGTTTAGCTGAGTTTAGTGGAGAACAAAGGGCACTGAATTTTTAGGTAGTGGAAGTTAACTTGATTAAGTCTCTGTTTTAACGCTTGGTTAACTCATAATTGTCTTTTTGAGTGAAAGTTGTCTAACATCTGACAGGCACTTTCAGGACAACATGGCCGACTGGGAGCAGAGATAGTCTTGCAATGCCTTTAGCAATATGTACAACTTCTCCGGGTACCTCCAGGTGACTGGGTGCCCTGAAAATCCCAGCGGCATCTAAGCAACCCACTTGACTTAAGAAGTAAAACAACATATAATAACACAACCGCCATGCTATAATTTATATTCACAGTTATATTGCTGGCTTAGAGGATGCCAGGGTGGCTTAACCTTTCTTTGTGATGCCTGGTACTCTGCCATCGTCACATACGGGAGTACATTTTTACGGGCTGCCTCTGTCCCCTGGCCAGACAGGAGGTGAAAATGGGAGCAGCACGCAACATTAATTGCATGAATTTTTACTTGGATTAATTTATTCATCAAGCACTACATATGTGGTTACAGGCTAGCTGGTACTGGTCGGCTACCTTCTCTGGCCTGGGAATGCAGAATTCTCCCCTACAGGATTGAAAAGGTGTGGTTACTTATTATTATTATTATAAAAAAAAATAATTAATAATAATAATAATAATAATTAGTACCACAATATTTAATTTCCCCCTCCCTTTGTCTTCTTGCCATTTCATATCACTTCACCCTTTTCTAGTCCCAATTCCACTAAATATAGAAATGGAAAATGCCCCTATCGAATACAAAAAAAAAATAATTTAAAAGTAAAAAGGTCATTCCATAAGAATACAGATTTTATTTTATGTGAAACAAAATTTTATATATGAATCGCTGAATAACGCATGACAATAAATTTAAAAATACACTGCTGCCAACTTACATAATTATTATTATTACCCATATTTTTTTTCTTAACAATCAGCTTAAGTTATATAAAAAATACTGTATAATAAAAAAGAATTCAGTGAGTCCAAGTACTGTACATACCATGGTAATTACAAAATGCAATTCTGCAAACTTTTATAGTCATAAACAGTGTAATTAGGGAATAGCAGTATTACAAAAGTTTTTTCATGTTATCATTGAGGCGTTTAGGATGTAAGGTTTGAAGTTTACACAACTAATACATTTCTCTTTGAGAAAGTTTTTTTATGCAGATATCTCTCTATCACCCAGTTGAACTTGATAAATCACTTTATCGCTTTCTGGTTAGAGTAGTGAAATGTTATTAAATCTTTTAGAATAAAGTAGCTGTCAACACATATGAGCATTCCAATAAATACATTTCTTTGTCAGATGCTTTAAAAGAAGTCAGTTATATACTTTGTATTACTTTTTTTTTTATACTTTTAATGGTAAAACATGCGAGTTAAAGGAATCCAGGAACATTTTAAGATAATATGCAAATTGACATTTATAAAATCCCGTGGATTTATTTGACTTCAGTCAATTCAAGTTCTTAGTCTCATCTAGTTTCAAACAACATGGAAATTTCAGGGTTGTTGATGTCTTGAAGCTCATGCATGGTTTATTTGGAATTCCCCAAATTCAGACAATATTCCAATGTCGACTTAAAAATGTTTTAATTTCTTGCTCCTTACAGTTATATAAGAAAATAACCCAATAGTGTTTACTAGTCCTAGTAAAGTGTGAATTATGTTGAACAATAGCTTCATTTTTATCTCTAAATGATAGCCTAATGATAGCTTCCTGTATAAAAATTCATAGGTAGCCCCTAGAACCTATTTGCATATGGTTCTACACTTCTTCAAAACCTTATTACAATAATTTATTTTGACCCTTGTGTACTTAAAGTGATTTATTCTTCCATTGGTCAGATGACCACTAGAGTAATATTGATAGCTGTTATACTAATTTTATAACATTTCAAGCAGCCACTTTATTATTTCTGCCTTTCTCTAGCATTAAATATAGAACATTGATGGGTTCTGCTTGTAGGTTAAATGTAAATTTAAGACTATAGTATTAAGTTCCAATATAATTCTTAAAATGATTACCCTCATTACATTACATTATACCATTTGTAAATTTGTTGTGAGGAGTGAATTAATTTTTATCTAAGAAAAAATGTATTTTCCAGACACCCATGGGTAGATTAGCATAGATGGGAGCAAAAACAGTCCTGTTGCTGTCCCACAAGTCTGTAAGTAGAAGCAATCAAGAAATTTAAAATAATTCTGAAAATACAGTAAATGAAAACCAAGGAAGCATGTATGTTCTTCTGTCAATTCATCATCATTCTTTAATGCAATTCTTCTTTCAATTCCTCTTTGTTCCTCCCCATTTACTCTTCCTTTTGAGTAGTTTTGTGTTATGTTAGATGCTTACATTTTCTTTTACAATTTTAGATTGGCTCTTCTAAGTGGGCTTGGTAGGAGATGGGTGTTTTGATAAAAAAAAAAATGAATGAAAGAGTTATCTCAGAAGAGATAGAAGCAAACCTATTAGCATGTGTAAATATGTGTGTTAAGCAGTTGGTAAGTGCTTTGATTAGTTTTATGCTTGGGGTTCCCATAAATAGTCTGCCACTTATTATTCGATTGTTCAGAATGGTGGTAGTCAGATGTTTAATAAGTACCAGCTCGAGGGTGTGGGTGGTTTGACTGTCTTAGATGACAGATGTATTAAAAGTGTGCTCTGAGTAGAAAACTATGAAATTTTCAAAACATCAAAGATTTGCCTAATTAAACACGTCTATGCTTTTCAGATCCCAACAGTTCACAGCATTATTTTTTGAGCCTGCTAGATAGCTTCCTGACCCACCTCCTACAACCAGGTGCTTGCACTTCATCCATCCAGGAGGAGCCATCCCTCATCATGCCTTAAAAAGCCTCAAGTGATCCTATACAAGGCTAAACCCTATTAGGAGCCATACAAGTTCATTCACCACCAGATCCTTACAGTTGGCAAGTCATCAAAGGTAACCGGAGCAGCCTGTTTCCAATACTCCAAACTTCTAGGAGTCACCAAGCAATGGACCACCTGACCGCCTCACTGTCATAATATATTGGTGTCCACATCAGCTTAGCAAACCTTCAGGGTGCACACATCCCTTGAACTACCAGCAAACCTCAACAGCAGCAAGTCCCACTGATATAATCAATGTGTGGCTCTCTAAAACAGAGATCAGGACTGGAACCCATCTGTATTTCTCGCAGCTCCTATTTAGTGCAAGACAGTATAAATGTAATTTTATTGCCTATTAATAAATATTGTCCAATGCGATTATTGTGGTTCTAACTCACAAAGATATTTAATTGCAAATTATAGCAGGATTTACAGTCAGCTATCATAACGCATAAAACGTATTATAATAAAGCAGGAAAGTATGAAAAACAAATACATTACATTTTTGCTAGTGCTTCACCTGGGCCCAGGGTAAGATACAGTCATGTTGTCTGTTGTCAGGAAGATAGAGAACAAAATGGTCCAGGGAAGCTTGCTTATATGCAGATTCAGTTAACAAAAAAAACACTGATGATGTCACTATATAAACAGATACACTTAGAGAGGTCTTAATTGGTCCAGAGTTAACAATGTTCCAGTTGTCTGCTGGTCATAGGTCAGTTCAAATGACTCCTCTGATAAGGTGTGGCCAGCTCACTCCAACAGCTGAGCACATGTTGTGCCTAAGGGAACTGACCTAAAGCAGTTTTTGCAAACCTATTTGCATTCCAAACACAATATCATTTTGAGCATTACTCCTTTATCTTCTATAACTAGCAATTGCAGGAAGTGATCGCTTCGCAAATAGTAGCGGATTCATCATGGTAATGTACAGATCAAAATGACGCTAAACATGATACATTTCCTATATCCTGAGCCTTTGATACCTCTAATATATTATCATTTATGTATAAATAATCTGTAATATATTTTACTAATAAATAAATGTGGATTGAAACCTTAATAAATATATATTATTTACAAGTGTAAGTGTAAATGTAAATGTGTGTGTTATTAATCAGTGAAATTACATCATAACACGTCACATACTAATTGCAATAGCACAGTAAAACAATATTAATTCATTTGGTTTACTTCATCCAATTATTTGACTTTCACAACAGCTTTTCAGTCTAATGCCTTCATTAAATCCAGTCCCCCCAGTGGGTATGGGTGACACCAGCTGCCTAGCACAGCTCTGCCTCAGACAGAAAGGAGGCAGGTACCCCATCAGCTCTGGAGCAGATCTTTGTCGACCACTATGGTATAGGGGGAGTACACTGAAGCAGGCACTCAATCACCTAATCCAGGCAAGCTAATCAATAGAACCTAACACTGCACAGCGAACAGCATTAGCACAGTTGGCTCCCAAATGCTTCACAATAAACATGCCCAGCAGGCACATATATAGAGCAACACTCCAAGTAAAGACCATCATACTTAGTAAAGCCTGCCCTGGAGCATAACTTTTAACCTGCTGTTACTTACTTCCTACAAGCCTATAGCAGGGCATTCCTATACTGCCATAACTCTTCCCTGAGAAACTTTTATCTGCTACAATTTCTTCCTTCAGCTGAGGCCCTAAAATCGGTAGACTTAGTTCTATTAAAAACCGCACTGCCACCCTGTAGGAGATTATTAAGGCTATATTCATCTGAAGCTCTATGATAACTGAATTTACATGTTTCATTTGCATTCCAAGCTCAGTTGCAACCCTTTAACTGTTCAGCATACTACAGCCTCTAATATTGTATTGTATGGTAACAGGCTCGCTGACACTGTGGCAGCACTTGAAAGAGATATTTTCTTTAAGCTTCCTGCCAATTCATATTGAGCCTGTGACTAAAATTCCTTCCCTCTTGGACCTGAGACACACAATTAAAGTAACTTTCAGCATTCTGTGCAAAATATTATAGTCTAGCCAAGCATTTCACTATAAAATGCTTAAGGTAAAAAAACAGACAGAAAGCAGCCTCACCTGTTACTAAAAAAAACAGAAAACTTTCGCTGTAGCTAAAGTCGATAATCTTGAATCATCCCATGGTCTCTAAGACTCCGACTCGAAATACGTGTCGATAATGTAAAATAACTAGTCATACGATCCAGTAGTGGGGATCCAAAGCACAAAATGTTTATTTTGCAAACAAAAGTATGTTCAAAAGTACCACCAATACAGTGCGCAAGGATGACTAGGACTAGCCAGATAGCTTCAATAAGAATGCTCCTGCACAGTCCAAAGTGTTTTTTTTTATAAAGTACAATACAAAGAATTACAGTAAAGTAACTGGCTATTGGTCAAAAGGTGGAGACCTTATAATATCTTGACGCTAATAGTATTACATGCCACTGCTGGTCTTCTTGGTCTTCAAAGGTATATACCGTTGGGCTCTGGCTACTGGGTCCCATTCAATCATTTATTACCTATGCATATCATTGCAATTACTATATATATATATATATATATATATATATATATATATATATATATGTGTGTGTGTGTGTGTGTGTGTGTAGAGTTGCTATATGCGATCACAATCACAAAATATAACTAAAAATTAGAAAATAGGAGGCTGGGCGTAAAAAATGGAGGGACTGGTATACACACAGGGAAAAAAAGACAATGTACAATTAAGTGTGTAAACACAATCCTAAATAATATCACTTAATCTGCCACCTCAACGAGTGTACAGATTTTACATTTCCTTATGCATGAAATGAAATTTAAATACTCAACACAACAGAAAACAGCGCTGATGACTGATAAACACAATCAATATACAACCATCCGTGGGTAATAAATGTATATAAACACTTTATTAAAAAGGAACCATAAAATATGCAACACTGGCCAGTGGATAACAACTTGACATATAAAAAAAATATATGAAATATAAATATTGTCTAATCCGTAATAGTCACCACCAGAATGAATGTCCACACTTCCTCTGTATAGAGTCCTTGTATTCTCCTCACCGATAATTGCATGTGTAAAAAGGGAGAAAGAGAGGAAAGTGAGACTCCGGGTGTAATAACATTGGTGCTGTTTATTCAGTAAAAAGTTTAAAACACTCACATTTTTACTGTGAATCGGTTCATCAAAAGGTTTCTTTATACATAAAATGTCCACTCCTTTCCATATGAGTCACGATAGTGAGACACAGCGTGTCCCAAATACATTCAGCTGGTCCGGGCTGCAGAATGCCAAGGGAACCGCCAAAGGAAACTCTGTGACGTCAAAGGGGCATGGTCCGCTACATGGGTGAAGGCTGCAGCACTGGAGCAGGAACTATAACCAGCAGTGAGGCCCAGTCCTCACTGCTTTAAATACTATGATGGTCAAATCAGAAAGGAGTAGCACAGGCTGATAATCAGCCTCAGGAGGCTGCTGATAATTACTAGCTGGGAACTAGCATAGGACATATTACAACCAGGAACATGTATAAATGACAATATAATCATGCAAGAGCTCCCCCTGGAGTTGGAGGATGTCCCTACAACCTCTACAAATATAACAGTGCATTGAAACTAATGCACGTGCTCGGCTGCTACCTCACGCCAGGATGCGGCTTACCGCCGCGGCTCGTAACACATATATTCAGACTATCTGGTTTTTCTATGAACTTCGACATACTCATATAATTCTCATTGGGGGATGCATATTCCTCAACGCTTATCCAAATACAATATAAAATACAGCATAAAACAACTTTACATACAGTTTTATTTACAAACACCTTTAGAACTTGCTTATGGCTAATATTCAATTTAATCCTATCCACATTTTAACTTATGGTCTCTTTCTTTCTTCCATAAATAAATATATTACCCAATATGCTCTTTCCCTAAACATCCTTGAATCTATTCCTATATCCAGGTTTGTATGTCATACTAGTGCCTTCTCAATTAAAACATATTTATTGTTTAGGATATAAAGGTTTTTACTATGCCACCTTCAAGGTGCCCATTGTAATTTTTTCACAGAAGTGAAGCGAGTTCAAAATCGATATTTAATCCTGATGGTGTTAACGTTTTAATTTTATATATCCATTTTGACTCTTCACATTTTAGTCTTTTTATATAATCCCCTCCTCTCCAATCTTTGCCAACTTGTTTAATGGCAACAAATTTTATTCCAGATGGATCTTGGTTGTGAATCTCCTTGTAATGCTTCGATAAACTGTGTGTTTCAATCCCTAGCTTAATGTTTATAGGACTTTATAGGATCGTCTCCGTTTTATCCCTTCTTAAAGAGATGGAGGATGTGAAGAAATCCGTACAAGCTTTACACTCTATGAAAGTGGACATTACAGCAAATGGAGAAAGAACAGATCAGCTTGAACAATGAGTTGCGGAAGTGTTGACCTACCAGCAAACATTAGAGTCTGACATTCAGCAAATGCGACAGGATATTACCTAGTTACAAGATGCCCAGGAGGACCAGCACAACAGAGCAAGGGGGAACATCTTGTGGATCAGGAAAATTCCAGAAGAGGTTAAACCCACAGACCTAGATCTCTCTCTTAAGAAACTATTTGCAAAGCTTTTCCCTGTCACGCTTGAATATCATAACTACCTGGACTGCGTTCATTGCGTGTTCGCTCTCAAAACTCATCCCAGCCTAGAGCCATCATATTAAGAATTCACTACTTCACAGTAAAATAGCCATTATATGAGAATCACACACATTGCAATGGTCCCCTTCAACAATACCAATTTACAGATATTTCAAGATATCTCACCTGCCACCTTGGCCACTTTTAGCATCACTGATGGTGCTCTATCTGGTCCTCCCAGAATCCTACTGCTTTACTCATTAGGCAGCCCCCTAATTCAAATATTTTTCTATAACTTTCCTCCTCTAGACTCTTTGTGTCCCATTCACATGCCATCTAACACTCTCTATAAAAGCACAGACTTTATTCACAAATGTGTCCAGTTCAGCATTATACCTAATGACTGAGGCCCAGGGGAACCATCCAAGACTGCCTCTACTCAGAAGTTGATATGTTTACATTTACTTTTGTACTTGAAACCTCATTATACTCTTGATTAATGAGGAAATTTATCAATTGTTTGTTATGAAAGCACCTTACATGTACTCTTATATTTGCCTCTCCACATTAATCCCCCCTCCCGCAAGTTTGGCAATCTGCTACTCCTACAGTTGTTTAATATTATTAGGATCCAATTATTATTCTTAGCTTATGACTTGACCGACGAGTTATCATACTGTCTCTTCTGCCCTCCAGCTGACCTATGTGCTAACCAAGCAGGTGGGAGTCATAAGGGAGTTATTAAGGGACATAACCACCATATGTGGACTAGGGTGCCCCTGTGGCCACAATTTCTCCAGCTGTTGGGTGAGGAGGCCATTACCCACTTATGGGTGGGTAATGGCCACCCATAAGTCTAATATCTATTTCCAAAATTCAATCTGGATTGCCTAAAGGGTTTTTCTCGGTAGCATGAGACCTTCTGTGAAGAGTAAAAACTTTGCATAGAGATTAATATTTATTCATTAGGGATTACAGTAACTGTCATTAATTCACATTTCCCAATCAGTGTGTGTGTGTGTTGCTGCATGTAACACCCTTGTCAGTATCAGTACACCATTATCAGGAAACTAGTAAACATTTTTGTGCAGTGAACAGCTGCTAATAAGATACTTGCTTACATGTTTCTCTGTGTAGATTAACTGAGACACAATGCGTTCCATGTTGTAAATATATGATTTCCACAAATGGGCAGTGCCTAATCTCACAAACAGGGAATGTCAAAGAGACGTGACCTGGGCGAGTGTTCAAAGCCACTCCTTTCTCATCATCACCTAGTAGAGCCCCCTTGAATGACTCCGATGTGTCTTCCTGGTTTGCAATCATTCAACTGCAAACAGCCCTCTCAAAAGGTTCCAGGCATTCAGCCATTTTGAAAGCAACATTGCCCCTCTCATAATTCAGAGTACTCTTGTTAGATACCTCGCATTGTGTCTGCAAATCACTCAGCATATATATATATATATATATATATATATATATATATATATATGTATATATATAGTAATTGCAATGATATTCATAGGTAATCTCCCATCACTAAATATTCACACATATTTTCAGATTATATGATTTCCGTATCAAAAGTACAATTATACTTACTTGAACAAGTCTCACTCACAGATGGCATTTTATCTTGTAACATTTCTTTATGGGCATAACAAACCCCCCTAATTTCTGAGAACATTCATCAGCGCCATTTTCACACTGATTAAAAATGCTTGTAATATCTGCAAGTAAAAGCTCACTTCTACCTTTCTCGTTTTAAATTAAAGTGAAAGCTATTTTTCTCAAATTCACAGACAAAATTATTCTGTTCAAATACAGAAACGGCTTGTTGGACCCCAGCCAGCTGGAGGTCAGTGTTTTCTCCTGACACTATCTGTACATTATTTACAGTTTTTTTACGTTCACTCATTCATGCTGTGATGGACCAAAGATTTTAAAACTTATTTTGCATCTCTTCAAAAGCTTACACTTAAGCAATGCAGGTATTACATTTACAAATATACAACTTTTTCTACCTTGGAACATGTTTCTTGTAAAGGGGTCAAGACAGATAAACACGGATCTCCCGCACACATAGTAAGACGGAGACAAAAACTCACTTACAGAAGAAGAAAAATTAACTGATATCTTCCAGCCTACTGCTGTGGAACTACAAGTCCCAGCATTAAACTAAATACAAGTCAGCTTCAATATGTTATTACCACTCACCACTCCGGACAAATTTTAGTTACTCTTGAATTATTGAAGCATACTCGAAGAACCTTTTAATCAATTTTACATACATTGTAAGATAACAAAAAACAGGGTCTTTGTAAACGATTTCTTTCACACTATACGGATAACAGGAGAGAGATTAGCGGCTTCCCCGCTGCTCATAGCTCTCCTTCTTATCTCAACACACTGAAGTCTTTTGCACAGAATAAGGGGAGGCACATTCCACTCTTTCAGCTGCGCAGCATCAAACATACATTTATAGTTAACAACCTACTTGATTCATTCTTTGGCTATCCCCGCTTTCTTGAAAACTTACTTGCAGACCTTCTACTCTCCCCATTTCCTAAAATCTTTGCGCATCATGTCTATGGGGGAGCTGCTGTCATTTATCTGTTTGCTATCTATATTTTCCATAATGACAGTATTCTGTTGAGTCCATATAGGGATCTAGTTTCTGTGGGTTGTCTAAGTAGTGGACATCCCGTTCTGTGGACTCCTTACAGTGGATATCCAGTTCTGTGGACTCCTTACAGTGAATGTCTGGTTCTGTGGACGCCTTACAGTGGATGTCCGGTTCTGTGGACTCCTTATACAGGATGTCCAGTTCTGTGGACTCCTTACAGTAGATGTCCGGTTCTGTGGACTCCTTATACAGAATGTCCGGTTCTCTGGACTCCTCATAGGGGATGTCCTGTTCTGTGGACTTCTCATAGAGGATATCCTGTTCTGTGGACTCCTCATAGAGGGTGTCCTGTTCTGTGGACTCCTCATAGAGGGTGTCCTGTTCTCTTTTAACAGTATCTGGGATGAAGGTCTGCAAAATTTTTATAAACTTTGGGCAGATTACAGAATCTCCCTCCTTTGATAAATTTCTGGGGATGGTGTCTAAAGTGTTCACATGTGCACTAAAAATGCACTCCTCTTTCAAAAATGTAATTACCAATACAACTACCGTAAATAAATTGGGTTAGGAATTACAGTATAAATCTGAGACTTACAGATCTGCTTGCCTGATACCTAAGAAGGACATGAGGAAGCTCTAAACAGAGGAGCCTGATGAGTAGAAAACTCTACTCACCTGGGTTATAGCATCCAGGGCGACCTCCAATGTTGTCTGTCCTTGGCTTAGGTCAGCAGTCTTGGTGGGAACCTCCAATGTTCTCGAATCTAATCAGTCAGTTCACCTGTAAGTATCAGTTTATCAGCTCATCACCCAGAGAGAATAAGAGACACTGCAAGTTCTGAGTGTTCAATATGCTCTGATTTATTGTTTACAAGTTCACATACTTATAGCACTATGATTATACAAAATCACGTACTTCAGCAAACTACACCCCTAACTGTCTTAACCAATTATTGAGCATGATTCCTTTTTCACATACCTTGCTACATTCTCACAGGAATTCTCCCAAGGGGGCTTGTGGTTTATCTCCTGTCTGTCATATCCAAGGTCATGGGCGCAGCTTGTTGCAAACAACAAGATAATAATGAATAACAACTACAACTACAACACAACTACAGCATGTGTGCTGTTACTAAGCAAATAAAGTGCATTTCTATGAAGAACTGGTGAACGCCCTCTGTTTCCATTATATATACATAAACATATACACTAACGTGTAAAAGTTTGCAATCACTAGGAAATTTCTTGTTTTTTTGAATGGATTGATATTTTTTTATATTAAGGTATTATTATTATTATTATTAATTTTTATTTATAAGGCGCCACAAGGCGTCCGCAGCGCCGTACAGAGACAAACAAATTACAATACAATGGGAGACAGCACAGTACAGTAAACAGTAAGCACAGCAACTCAGTAAGCTCAATGCACAGCTAGAGAGGGCGGGGAAGAGGGAGGGAGGATCCGCAAACGACGGGGCCCAAGAAGGAGGGTGCGGAAGACAGGGAGACCCCCAGGGGGGAGGAGGGAGTGAGAGTGGACGTGGGGTGGAGGACCCTCGAGGAGGAGGGCTAAGTAGCTGGAGAGCAGAGTTAGAAGTGTTGAAAACAGGAGGAGAGATGGCCCTGCTCAGAGGAGCGAACAATCTAAGGTACCATTATAGTGATTAATTATAGTTAGTAATGTTGTAAATGACTATTACAGCTTGAAATGACTAATTTATAATTTCTTATTTACATTTGACTGCAAAGTCAAATTTTCAGCAGCCATTACCCTGGTGGCCTAACTCTGGGTGCAAAAATGGGCAAAACAAAACCGTTTTCTTAAGAAACACATACATCTATTGTTGTTTTGAGAAATTAAGGCTATTTCATGCAGCAGATTGCCAAGTAGCTGAAGATCTCATGTAAAGATGGCCACTACTGTCTTGAGGAGAAAGGACAAACTGGATCACAAAAGAAGAGGAAAAGGCCCAGGTGCACAACTGCACAAGAGAATAAGCGCATCAGAGTCTGCAGTTTCTTACAGGTCCCGAGCTGGCAGCTTTCTTAAATAGTACACACCAGTGCCATTGGCAACAGTAAAAAGACTACTCTGGGATATTGATATTATAGGCAGAGTTACAAAGAAAAATCCATATTTGAAACTGGCAAATAGGATACAAAGGTTAAAACGGCAGAGGAACACAGACATTGGACCGTGGATGACTGGAAATGATTGTTATGGACGGATGAGTCTAAGTTTGAGGTGCTTGGCTTGAAGAAGACAACATATGTGAGACATAGAACAAATGAAGGATGCTGGAGGAGGCCTTCTGTTAAGCATGGCAGAGGAAATGTAATAGCATGAGACTGTTTTGGTGTTGGTAATGTGGGACATTTACGCAAAGTGCAAAGAACAATGCACCAGAATGGTTAACCCTGTATTTACAATGTCATGCCATCCCCTTTGGTCATCTATTAATTGGTCCAAATTTCAGCATGCATCAGGATAACGATCCTAAGCATACTTCTAAGCTATGCAAAAACTATTTTGTGAAGACACAGGGAGTCGGAGTACTGTCTTTCATGGACTGGCTGGCACAATCGCCAGATCTTAACCCTTTAGAGCTCTGGTGGGATGATCTTGACCGTAAGGTCAGGCAAAAATGCCCTACAATCCAGTCCTGCCTCTGGGAGGATCTACAGTAGTCGTGGGCAGGGCTGCCAAGAGGAATTCAGTACCCCGGTACAACAAATTCATGGGGCCCCCCTCATATTTGAGCAAGCTTAAAAAAAATCAGGGTGTGGTCATACAATTGGGGGCGTGGCTAGCACATCAAAATCACTAGGTCCTGAATTCACTGGAGCGTGACATATGTCCAAGCACTCCTGACTTTCAGGACATCTAGCACCACAGTGTAGTATAGAAAGAATGCAGTGTGTACAGAAAGAGTTCAGTGTTGGCCTACACCTTACATTGGGCACAACACTCACCAAAAATTGCCATTGTCCCTACTAGAGTCACAACATTTCACACACTCTGTTGTTCTCTCCTACCTGTTCTTCTCACTTTCACCACCTGTGGCTGCTGGTTTCTTTAGTTGCGGCTTGTCTGGATCCTGGAATGTTGGAGGACCTATTTGGAAAAAAATGGCTACATTTAGAAAATTACAACCAGCCCCAGCGTTAAATCAATAGCACCCACGATTAATAATTAGGCCTTCCTCCAGCCCCAACATTAAAATAATAGTATTCACATTTAATAAATAAACCTATTTCCCTTCTTGCAAACAGCCCCCCAGCAATACCTATTTCCCGCAACCATCACTGCCATTAAATAATTCATAGTCACATTTAATAAATAGACCTCATTCTCCCCAAACTCTCCCCCACATTCAATAGCCCCCAAACCACCCAATCTTAAATTAATAGTCCCCACTATTAAATTGCCTCACCATCACCCTACAAACAAAATAGCACCCATTAATTAGCCACCACCTACCTCACACACATTACATTGCAACAAGCCCCCTGTGCCATTACACACACATTACTGTGCTCCTTCATCACAACTACACTGTGCCCCCTTATGCTCACACTGCGCCCTCCATGCTGCTTTCCCCCTTCTATATCACTCTGTGCCTCTCTCCACCTTCTTTTTCACTCTGTGCCTCTCTCCCCCTTCTTTTTCACTCTGTGCCTCTCTTCCCCCTTCTTTTTCACTCTGTGCCTCTTCTCCCCCTTTTTTTCACTCTGTGCCTCTCTTCCCCCTTCTTTTTTACTCTGTGCCTCTTTCCCCCTTCTTTTTTACTCTGTGCCTCTTTCCCCCTTCTTTTTTATTCTGTGCCTCTCTCCCCCTTCTTCATAGCACTGTCCCTTTCTGCTTTCCTCCCCTTGGCTCTCAGTTTCTTTACTTACCTTTTGTTAGCTTCTTTCTTTTCTCTTCTCTTTTCTTCTGTCTTCTCTTCTTTCTTCATGCTTGGTCATGTCTGCGGCGCTCCTAACTGACTGTCGGGCGAGACTTGATGACGTCACGCCCGACATTCAGTGTGCATGGAGAAGAGAGGAGATGAGGGACGCGGCGCCGCGATCACTTGGTGAGTATGTATTTATTTTTTTCCTCCAGCTCCCCCCACCAACGAATGAGACAGAACCCACCCAACCACCCACCCCCCGCAGAAAAAAAAGAAAGAAAAAAAAAGAAAGAAAGAAAGATCGCCAGAAAATAAAATAAAATAAATAAATTAGTAGTGAGGGCCCGGCCCAGGCACCCTGGCATGGCCGGGCCCGGGTAATATGTACCCGCCCCCCCCTCTCGGCGGCCCTGGTCGTGTGTGCACATTTTTCCTGAATATATTCAAAAACTGACAGTCATAATGCCAAACATCTGCAAAGCTGTAATTGGAGGATAATAATAGGATTAGATTAATAGGAAATAAAAATAATAAGTGATATTGACAATGTATTGCATATAATTTCAGGTCAGTTGGATGTTACCTTGATACAAAAAAATATATATAATATTTTTCAAAAACAAGATTTTTTGCATGCTACATATAAATATATATATACGCTTAGAGCAACTGTGAGACATCAGATAGTAGTCTTAAAAGATGTACAGGGCAAATAGTTTTTTAAAAAAATACCTTAAAGGTTACAATAGCATAACTATATCTTATAGCTTCATATAAAAAGTATTTCTGTTTTCTGTACAAGAAATCTTTGGTCGACACTGAAGGTAATATTTCTTACCTGGATTACTTATTACTGATTCTCTGCCTTGGAATACATGTGATCAGTGCAGGTGACACTAATCTAATATGAGTAAGTATCTCTCTGTACCTACTCTACCGACCTACTTTGGTCAATTATTCAGATGGAATCCTGTCTGATACATTAGGTCTGTGATTACATAGAAGGTTAAGATTGACAAAGGTGTGATGGAGCTTGTCATGATAGATACGTGACCTTGTAGGATGGGTTCTGTATCTTAATGTATTGCCAGGTCATCAGATATGACCTTTCATGTTGTGTAGTGAGATCAATTTTAAACATTTATAAAGTCTATTTTGTGCTATAAAGTGATAGGATTCTCAGTGTCTGAGATTGCTAACAGACATTCTAGTTTAAGAAATTATTTATTTGTGACCGTTTATATAATGTGAAAACCATATCTATAACATTACGCATCTATTTAAATGTATAATGATATTCTAAATTGCAACCATTGTAATGTTCATTTTGTCATTACCAATAAACATTGTGCAATGCGATTACTGTGGCTCCAGCGCACAAAGAGGTTTAATAGCAAAAGATAGCCGGATTTACAGCAGACCATGATGACGCATAAAAGGTAGAACAATAAACAGGAAAGTATAAACTGAATACATCACATTATGCAAGCGCGTCTTGGGCGCAGGTCCATATTCAGCCTTGTAGTCTGCAGTCAGGAAGAGAGAGCTTTACACTGGCCCAGGACCTGCTTATATGCAGTTTGAATTAATATAAACAGTGATGATGTCACAAATGTGCACAGATAACACTAAGAGAGGTTTTTATTGGTCCAGGGTTAACGATGTTCCTGTAGACTGCTGGTCATAGATCAGTTCATTTGATCTTCTCACAAAGGAGGGGGCAACTTACTCCAACTGTTGTCTACGTGTCTTCCTGTCGAATAACCAGTGTAAACTGACCCATAAGCAAAGTGCTCTTGAGCATTATTCTCATACCATTCATAACTTGCGATCACTTCCCTATTGACACCAAATTTCAGCTAGTAAAATATAGATTAATATGAGACCAAACTCCACACATTTCTGTGGACTTGAACCATAATTACTTTTACTGTAGTATTATCTATGTATAAATAATCTCTAATACATTTTGCTAATAAATAAATGTGGATTGGAACCTTATAAATGTACTATTTACAAGTGTAAGTGTGAATGTAAATGTGTGTGTTATTAATCCGTGTGATTACGCCATTACACGTGGCATACTAATCGCAATCGCACAGTAAAACAATATTAATTAATTTAGCCGACTTCATCCAATTACTTGACTTCCACACCATATATCCAAATCCTTATGCCAACATAGCAAAATGAACCTTTTGTGACATTATATTTTAACAGCGACAAACTGTGGAAGTTCTACAGAATTGTCCTTGCCACTAGATTTGGTGACCTTTGCTTAAAATACCATGTCATCCCCTTGACATGATCTAGCTTACATTCTACTCATCGTGTGTTCCTGGATCAAACTGATTATCCTTGAAAGGGGTAATTCACTCACAATGGAATAGGTCATGCTAAATAGAGTTAATTACACACATATTCTCCATATAGCAGCTCACTGTCACTCTGTATACTTTAGTGCAGATTTTGTTAATAAGCTTCAATTAATTAAAAGTTAAAAACTCACATGGTCAGTAATATACTGAAAATGTTCATTTCATCTTATAACAGCACATGGTACTGGAACTGATAAGGTTCCCGATCAGTGACCAAGTCTATGGATTCTATTTAGTTAAATTTGTATTGTACTTGCCAGGAATTAAAAAATGCATTATTTAGCAGTAGCGTCAAAGAGAATTAATATATTTATATTAATGATAACGGTAACCAATATTTATCCCATGTAGGAGAAATAACTCAATCTCTTGCAATCCTTACTGTGAGGAATGTGACTGATTCCATTTTCTATATCCACTGTGGCTTTTACAAAACGGCAATACTTATGGACTTTGAGGTCTATCCTCAGTCAGACTCTGTGTAGTGTATTTAAAGGGTATATTTTCCACATGTACTTGCCCTTACAACATTTTGATCCTTCCATTGAGACTTTCACCATTACCTGTATACCAGCCTTAGAGTCCTGAGATCATGATGTGTGGATGGGGCTTTGTTAGAGGCATGGTGATACATTACTGGATGGGTTTTGAGATCATCCAATTGGCTTCTGTCATTCCTTCATGAGTTTCCTGGAGGAGATGACTAGAGACTCACATTTGGCAGCAATAAGAGTTGGTTAGTGGTTAAAAGGGACTCAACTAGTCCTCCAGGTAGTCCTCTTTAAGGAGGGTCACCAAAGGTATTGTAAAACACCAGCACTCTCTACAATTTAAGAAACTATAAAACAAAACTTTATTGAAGTTCCATTAAAACCATCATGCCCCTCTGAAAAGCACCCTAAGCATTTCAAGTAGAACAATTATAATCATAGGTGTGATAAGCATTGTTATTAATGTTTTGTTTTATTCTTTACTTGCTTGTGGTTCTTGGAGTAATGGGTCTTCAATGTATTCTATTTGAAGGATCTGAGCAACCT
The DNA here is from genome assembly GCF_038048845.1 of Mixophyes fleayi. Lineage (NCBI taxonomy): Eukaryota > Metazoa > Chordata > Amphibia > Anura > Limnodynastidae > Mixophyes > Mixophyes fleayi. The sequence goes on along the minus strand of NC_134403.1, from coordinate 41,067,266 downwards.
GTCGTACATTTGCTTGGGTGTCACGGTTTAAGCGACATTTCGACTTAATAGTCATCAGCAATATAGCTCTATCACATAGGTCTTTGGCAAGTTCTTGTTCTTCAATGTGGATGTATGTGTGTGTATATGTATATATATATATATATATATATATATATATATATATACATATATATATATATATATATATATATATATATATATACACATATATATATATATATATATATTTATATATATATATATATATACACATATATATATATATATATATATATATATATTTATATATATATATATATATATATATATTTATATATATATACATTTCCAGTGGTTGAAGTGGAATTTAGAAGTGGTGGTATGGAAATTGAGAAGTGACGGTGTCAGGCGCCGTCCTGCTGTCTCTTCGGGACGGCCACCTGCCTCTTCCCCTCATGCGTCTGGTTGCCAGATGCGGAAGTTCCGGCGCGGCAACGGGACGCTATTCAAAACTCCCGGCGGCAGTTGAGGACAGCGCCTCCGCCCCCTGCTATTCCATTGGCTCCTCAACCTTTATAAGGAGCTTCCGGTACCAGATTATCAGGTCTAACCTGCCTCCAGTTTTTCCTGTGTTCCCAGTTCCTAGCCTTGTTCCTGACTTCTCTTGATTGCCTGTGACCCTTCTGACCCGAACCGTTTTGACCACCCCTTTTGCACTGCGCTTCCAGACGTTATCGACCAGGATTGTCTCACCATCCCTCCGGATATTCCTCGTGTACTTCTATTTGCCAGCACAGTTATCGACCTGGTCAGTCTGACACTCTCTCACGTACCTCGCTACCCGACTGGTGGAAGGACCGTGACCTGCGTGTTCCTGCAGCGGAGTCCATAGCTCCTTGCGGGGGTCCCTGGTGAATACCAGGATCACGTTAGATTCCGCACCTTCCTCTGAGTAGTGCCAATGATAGCAGGTACGCAATGCATAGTCGTGACAGTATACTCTGGCCACACAGCACCACAAGATCTTTGCAGATCGTCATCGGAGGTCTACTCCCCTCCTGGAAGTGGGGGACCAAGTGTGGCTGTCCACCAGGGACTTGAAACTAAAGGTTCCCTCAATGAAAATGGCTCCACGGTTTCTCGGTCACTATACCATCTTGCAAGTCATTAATCCTGTGTGCTTTAAACTGAAACAGCCTCCTTCTCTGAAATGTCATAATACCTTCCACGTATCTTTATTACGGCCGCTTGTACTCAACTAATTCTTCCAACCTCCCTGCTGACCTCCACCAGTACAATCTTCCACTGGAACTGAATCCGAAGAGCAGCCGGATACTGGATTCTCACGTTCTTCATGGCAAACAACAGTTTCTCATCCATTGGAAAGGATATGGTCCGGAGGAAAGGTCGTGGGTGGACAGACAAGACCTTCATGCCTGCCTCTTCCCCTCACGCATCTGGTTGCCTGGCAACCAGCACGCGGAAGTTCCGGGTGCCCGGCGCAGCCGTCTGTGCATGTGTATTCAAGACTCCCGGCGGCAGCTGAGGACAGCGCCACCGCCCCCTGCTATTCCATTGGCTCCTAAGCCTTTATAAGGAGCTTCCTGTGTACACACCTGTGCCAGAGTATCTGGTCTAACCTGCCTCTAGCGTTTCCTGTGTTTCCAGTTCCTAGCCTTGTTCCTGACTTCTCTTGATTGCATGTGACCCTTCTGATCCGGAGCGTTTTGACCACCCTTTTTGGAACTCCCTATTGTACTGCGCTTCCAGACGTTACCGACCCGGATTGTCTCACCATCTCTCCGGATATTCCTTGTGTACTTCTATTTGCCAGCACAGTTACCGACCCGGCTAGTCTGACACTCTTTCACGTACCTCGCTACCCAACTCGTGGAAGGACCGCAACCTGTGTGTTCCTGCAGCGGAGTCCATACCACCTTGCGGGGGTGCTTAGTGAATACCAGGGGCATGTTAGATTCCGTACCTTCCTCTGAATAGTGCCAATGATAGCAGGTACACAACGCATAGTCGTGACAGACGGTATGGAAAATGTAAGTGTGGAATTTGATAGTTTTACAATCAAAGTAGTAGAAAAAGTGGCAGTATAGCATAACACTGTATAACGGCCCGTTTAGACCACTGTATGTATGTATATATGTTTTGTTTTCTGGTCTGTCTCAGAAATCCATTACAGATTTTGCTGAATATCAGAGTTGATGTCTGACTGTTGCTGAGCTAACTTACTCATCCTGCTTCCTGAGCTGCATTCCACATTGCAGCTGATTACCAGCTCTTTCTAGACTCATCACTGCTCATTACTTAACAGCTGTACAGGCATCACTCTCTGCTCACATGCTTTCTACCCAGCAGCTGATCAGACACACTTGCAGCTCATATGATTTCTACCCAATAGCTGGATTGGCCAGGACCTATATAAATACAATTATCGCCATTATTGCCTTGCTGGTGTTAGGTTTCACTAGGCTAATTCCTGTATCATTATCCTGAGATTTGATTGTCTTCTACTGCTTGATTTCTGTGTTTGACCTTGGCTATATTTACTGGACCTTGCTGTCGGATCTCTGCCTGCCCTTGAACTACTGGCCTGTTTATTGACTTCATGTACCTCTCCTCTCCTCTGAACCGGCTTGCCAATTGACCATTCTCTTTTGTGTCCTGTTTGTCTTGTTTTGTCTGCGTGTTGTAACAACTATAACAACTATACACTAGTGGGATCAAGACCAGGGGCCATCTGAGTACCAGTGAACAGTGTGGTTCCGGGCAAGGCAGCTGCTAATGGTGAAAAACATTCTGCACCATAGGATCTGTATAGGGGTTATTAGTTGCTGATTGTGGGGTTCATAACAACCTATACACAGAGATAGAGAGAGAGAGAAGAAACAAAGAAGGGAGAGAGAGAGATACTATAAAATAATGTGCTCAACATTCACCAAGATTAATGGTAATGTTAGTTCCATGTATTGTAATACATGTTTAGGTGATCAATTAACACCAAAATATTGCAATGTGTGGAACTAACATCCCCTGTTTTCAATGCAGAGTAAAGCTTGAGTTAACTAGAATAGCACTAGTAATACGTTTGGTGACTGTTTAAATAATGTGGTCACATCCAATTTTTCAGTTCGTTTATTTGTATTCATGCAATATTTGTGATAGAATACATTATTTTATAGAATTATTTTTAAAAATGGGTTTTGTGACCAAACCCTTATTGTCCCTGGTGTCAGGGTCTCTAATTGTTGATATTGCTTGGGAGTACTTGCCTTTAAAAGACTTAAGTCAATATTAAAGCATAACAACGATTATGTTAAAATTCAGATTAAATTCAGATTTATATTTAGTGCAGGCCAGAAGGGGAATATTTTGGTGAGATCTTAACATGTATTTCAGTATGCGGACCTAACCTTCATATGATGTACATGATATAATAATAATAATAATAATAATAATAATAATAATAATATGTGTTTCATATATTGTAAAATATGTATTTACGGTTATAATACACTCATCAATAAATATAAAAAATCTATTTGATTGCCAGTGGCACACTAAAAGAAAGGGTTTGAAACAAGCAGAGTCGTCAGAACAATGAGAAATACTTGGCAAACTTTTTGGGCCACTAGTATATAAACTCAAATTAAATATTTTCTCCAAGATTGGACATATCTTTGTTATTTATTTTCATATCAATTTCCTTATTGCCCAAATCCTTAATGTTGAGTTATTTGTTGTTTCATAATTTTCAGCAGTTTTATGATTTGCCAAGAATAACAAATGCTGTATTAACAATTACGTCAACTATACGGGGCCGCTTTAATTCTTTAGCAAGATGAATCAAAATCCAGAAAGCAATACATACTATTGTGGGATTGTACAATTCCCTTTAAAGGAGTCTGATCCAAGGTAAAACAAATATTAAAACATTTTCCATAGTAACTAAAAGAAAACCTTGCTCAAATTAAGCATTTATAATATTATAGTGCACATCATAAAATACAAATATTGGAACTTAGATCATTCAGAACAACAAAAAACAATTCCAATGGTACAGCATCTCAATGAGATTAGCTTGAAAATCATTCTTAATTAGACTATTATATTATTACCATAGAAGAGACGCCATGTAGGGGGAGATGTATCAAAGCATAGTTCCCAACATTGAGGCATGCAAAATCGGGACAAAATAGGATCTGCGGCCAATCCACATAAAAACTTACACTTTTGAGTTAAAACACAGCCCACTTTCATGTAAACCCCTCTCCTTTGAGGTACGTAAATAAGGACTGTCATGCCAAAATAAGGACGCTAGTCCGGTATGATCAAAGTGCAGTTTATTATGTGATTTCAAAACTGCAATCAGTTGGATCTGTTCTATTGCAGTTTAACATTCTTAAGGGGATGAGAAAGTCAGCCTATGATGAAACGCCCTGAGACAAGAAATTTGGACATTGACAGGAGCCGTAGTCTATAGTAAATAGGAATTTGTATGCATTCTAGATGTTATTCACTGTGGAATGTGATGCATCTATCGCTATATATTGGTGTGAACACAGAACTAAAAACAAGGAAGTGACTGAATAGCATTGAGACTGAAGTGTGACATATCAAAGATACGAGGTACATCTATACAGATCTTTGAAGCTTATTATTTGTGCCTTGAATGTGCGGGCTGGAGCTTCTGGTTTAAGAGGTTGGGATGGGAGACAATGAGCCAGTTCAACTGCAAAATTTGGAGTATAAGCATCCCTTCCAAATTCATGTATGAGTCAATTTCCTGAAAAGATTTCAGGATTTGAGTCCTTTAAATATAAGGTTGGTTTATCTGAGCCTACCCTTTAAATCTGACATCTTCTGTTAGCAGGCATTTATTTGAGTAGCTAGGTCAGCAATTACACCTTTCATAGTAATGTCTTCAAGTGATGAGATGTGATGCTTAGCTTCACCAAACCTCTCTCATCTTTTGTAGATCTTGATGAATTAGAGATAAATCTGATTGCGCCTCTCCAATCCTGCCCAGAGCTCATGACATTACTTTCTTATAGCGCTCATGTCCATTCTTTGATCACAAACAAACACCAGAAATTCTTGATCTGCACTTGATCTAGATTTCCATCCACTCTCAAGAACACAGCCAGAACATCTGGAACAGCTCACCTTCATTCCTGCCTCCAGAACAGTCTATCCTTTTGCACTAACTCTAATTTTCCCCAACCAATTGCTTCCTCACTATTAAAGAACAACACAATTTGTTTAGTACATTAAGGATCCCTCAGCACACCAAAAAAAACTAAGCATAAAACCTTTCAATGTAGTCAGAGCTGGATTAAGGCTTCGGGGGGCCCGGGGCACTTAAGACAGGGGGGCCCCTAAGATCTAAAATTAAGGGCATAGTGACACATCCTGCATTACATCACCTACAGCCCACAGTATGACACTTACAGCTCTCCCAGAGGGCTCGCTTAGGTTGTCTGCATAAGAAAAATCATTGCTTCCACAAACTAAAATAGTGTACATTAAAACAATCATCAAAACACCACATTAAAATGGGTATTGACACCACACATTAAAACTAGCAATGATATCACACATTAAAAATACCATTGATAACGTACACTAAAACTAGCAATGATACCGCACGCTAAAACTAGCAATGATACTGCACTTTAAAAATAAAATTTATAATGCACATTAAAACTAGCAATGATACCGCAAATTAAAATACCATTGATAATGCATCATTGGGCATGGCCAGGCCACCCTCCTACAGACAAAAAAACTACATTGTTGTGTACACCATTGAACAGTCACCAAAAATTGGGATTGTCCCACTAGAATCACAACATTTCACAGACTTTGCTGCTCTCTCCTACCTGTTCTTCTCACTTTCACCACCTGTGCTGCAGGTTTCTTTAGTTGCGGCTTGTCTGGATCCTGGAATGTTAGGGGCCCTATTTCAAAAAAAAAATGGGTACATTTAGAAAATGACAGCCAGGGCCTGATCAACCACTAGGCTGACCAGGCTGCAGCCTGGGGCTCTGGGTCCCGGGGGGCGCTGCACTGTGGGTATTTTTATTTTTGAAAAAAAATGTATTTTATTTTTTTTAATTTTTTTTTAATATTTTTTTTTTTCCATTCATTTTTTTTTTCGGGGTGGGGGGAGGGGGGGTCGCCGCTGGGGATCGCCGTGGGGGGGGGATCGCCGCAGGGGGGTGGAGGGCTCGACGATCAAAAGCATTGGTGGTCAGTGGTTAGCAACACACAGCCAATCGGTAGGCTGCCTGTTGCTGTGCAGCTGACAGGAAGCAGGACGTCTTCACTTCCTATCTGCTGATCTGAGGAGAGGAGTGACGCTGGCACAACTACAGGTAAGTGAAGGGGGGAACTGCCCTGCATATCTATAGGGAGGGGGGGGAACTGCCCTGCATATCTATAGGGAGGGGGGGGGAACTGCCCTGCATATCTATAGGGAGGGGGAGAACTGCACTGCATATCTATAGGGAGGGGGAACTGCCCTGCATATCTATAGGAAGGGGGGGGAACTACCCTGCATATCTATAGGGAGGGGGGAACTACCCTGCATATCTATAGGGAGGGGGGGACTACCCTGCATATCTATAGGGAGGGAGAGGGGGGACTGTCATGCATATGTATAGGGAGGGAGAGGGGGACTGTCATACAAATCTATAGGGTGGGAGGGGGGGCTGCCATGAAAATCTATAGGGAGGTAGAGAGGTTGATATGTATGAAGGAGGGCAGAGGAGGGGGGCTGATATATGTGACTGGGGGAGTTTTGATGTGACGGGGGGATAGCTAGCTAGCAGAGTGGAGGTAAGGAAAATAGCTGCAAGGGGGATGGATGCAGGGTGGGAGGTAAAGAAAATGGCTGCAGCAGGGGTTAAGGAAAATGGCTGTGCGGGAGGGTTGTGGTTAAGGAAAATGGCTGCAGGGGCTTTTTAAAAAATAGAGCAGCTTTGGGGGGCAGAATCTCATGATTGTGTGGTGGTCACATGGGTGGTCTCAGCAATCACTAGAATACTAAATATTAGTGAGATGGGGCTGGTAGAGGTTTGTATTTGATTGACAACAAATATTCAGATATTGCTTATATATGCCTGTCCAATGGGGTACTTTTAGCTGGCCATAATGGAGTGTTTTGTTTTAACTAAAGGGCCTAATCATTCAGGGTTTGCATTATAATACATTTTTGCATTTTCAAAAAAGGACGCCAACTTTCCAGAAGCCAACGAGAGGATAACAAAGTTGCAAGAGAGAAGAGCAAGGACAGGTAAGAGACAATGGCACAATCTGTCTAAATTTGAATGCTGGAGAATACACCTGAACATTCATATTCAGGAGTGTTCCTATACACCTATATATTCGGAGGAGGGGGGGGGGGGGGCGCTTCGGCCGTATTAGCCTAGGGCGGCCAGAACCCTTAATCAGGCCCTGATTACAGCCACCCCCAGCGTTAAATCAGTACCACCCATGATTAATAATAAGGCCTTTCTCCAGCCCCAACATTAAAATAATAGTGTTCACATTTAATAAATAAACCTATTTCCCTCCCTACAAACAGCCCCAGCAATAAATTAATAGTATTTACATTTCAGAAATATACCTATTTCCCGCAACCGTCACTGCCATTAAATAATTCATAGGCACATTTAATAAAGGGACTTCATTCTCCCCAAACCACCCCATCTTAAATTAATTGTCCCCACTATTGTGTCTCCCCACCCCTTTTTCCTCATGCTGTGCCTCTCCCCCTTTTTCCTTACTGTGCCTCTCTTCTCCCCCTTTTTCCTCCATACTGTGCCTCTCTTCTCCCTCTTTTACCTCCATACTGTGCCTCTCTTCTCCCCCTTTTTCCTCCATACTGTCCCTCTCTTCTCCCCCTTTTTCCTCCATACTGTGCCTCTCTTCTCCCCCTTTTTCCTCCATACTGTCCTGCTCTTCTCCCCCTTTTTCCTCCATACTGTGCCTCTCTTCTCCCCCTTTTTCCTCTATACTGTGCCTCTCTTCTCTCCCCCTTTTTCCTCCATACTGTCCCTCTCTTCTCCCCCTTTTTCCTCCATACTGTCCCTCTCTTCTCCCCCTTTTTCCTCCATACTGTGCCTCTCTTCTCCCCCTTTTTCCTCCATACTGTGCCTCTCTTCTCCCCCTTTTTCCTCCATACTGTGCCTCTCTTCTCCCCCTTTTTCCTCCATACTGTGCCTCTCTTCTCCCCCTTTTTCCTCCATACTGTCCCTCTCTTCTCCCCCTTTTTCCTCCATATTGTGCCTTTCTGCGTTATTCCCTTTTTTTTTTTTTTAACTTACCTTTCTTTTAGCTTCTTTCTTCTCTTCTGTCTTCTTGTTTCTTTCTTGGTCCTCTCCGCGCTGTTCCTCACTGAATGACAGGCGTGACTTGATGACGTCACGCCAGTCATTCAGTGTTGACAGTGCAGAGAGGAAGGAGGAGGAGGGACGCCAGCGCCGCGGTGAGGTAAGTAGTGTATTTTTTTATTTTTTTTTAACTACCCGGCTCCCCCCACCAACAAAGGGAGCCCCGAACCCCCCGCCCCCCGCCGCCACTGCCGGCGCCATTAAAAAAAAAAGAATAAAAAAAAAATCAGTAGAAGTTATGCGCGCGGCGGCGGGGGGCCCTCGGAGAGAGGGGGGCCCGGGGCACGTGCCCCCTGTGCCCCCCCCTTAATCCGGCTATGAATGTAGTATATGCCTTGCTTGCCTTTACGGTCATTACAGCCCTGGATTGAATGTTACATTCGTGTATTGACTAGAGTTGCCGAATTTATGATTAAAATTTCATTTTCCCACCTAAATTCTTTTCCTTCTTAGAGTGTTTATCTGTGCTGTGGTTTGTTCACTTACTTGCAATCTTATTGCAGACTATGAAATCAGCAAAACTTCTTATGTTAGTGACTTAAATCAGTAACTAATAATGAATGACAATGATTTTCAACAATGTATTGTATAAGCAGAAAAATAGTGATAAATTGACACAATTATACACTAGAGTCTTTTCCTTTGTTTGTTTTACAACATCTCCGTGAGTTTCAATCCTTACATAACATGGGATTCTAGAATGCCAGATGCTGTTGCAATATCATTATTTTTAGAACACCTGCTAAGAGCTGTTATATCTGTCCAGAAGCGCTGTTGTAGTTTTCTATACTCACTTTATTTATTTTTTTAATTATGACTATGTAAAGGACAAGAGTACTTATGATGTAACTAAGATGGACTAGAACAATCCATTTTACAAGTTGTAAAGTTGTTTGAAGAAGACAGCCAGTAATACGACACACAGACGTACAAGTTTCAGCAGCCGTAGAATTCAATTTATCTGCAAAGTCATCTATCACGTCCGTTTCCTTTGTGTCTACAAACATCACATGACAGAAAAGAACATCCTCAGTTTGTGTTCTGCTGTTCTTGGTACAGAAAGTCCTTATCGCTGACATCTACACCTGCATGCGGTCTGTGTAATGTCCCTGAAATCATTAATCAAAACTAAGTACAGTAGCTGCTCTTTTCAAGGAGTCATAGCTGAATTATTCAAAAACATGACATTGAACGTTAATACAAAATTTTAGCTGTGAAATAAATATAATAATGGGACACTATGGGGGGTATTCAATTGTTAGCAAATTCGCTAAAATACTCGCGCTTGAAAAATATTACCGTTAATATGGTAATCTGCGCGTAAATACCGTTAATATGGTAATTTACTCGCTGGATTTCAGCTCGCAGCTCAGGGAGTAATTAATGTATTAACGGTAATATTTTTCGAGCGCGAGTATTTTAGCGAACTCGCTAACAATTGAATACCCCCCTATGAACAATATCTGGATCAATTTGAAGGGAACTATGCCTATGAAAAAAGTGCTAATTATCTATTGATTCATAATATTAGTAATCTTCTGCTGCCTTTAGCCACAAAGCTAATGAATCGTCATCATCATCAGCTATTTATATAGCGCCACTAATTCCGCAGCGCTGTACAGAGAACTCACTCACATCAGTCCCTTCTCATTGGATCTTACAGTCTAAATCCCATAACATACACACACAAACAGAGAGAGACAAAGGTCAATTTAGTAGTAGCCAATTAACCTACCAGTATGTTTTTGGAGTGTAGGAGGAAACCGGAGCACCTGGAAGAAACCCACACAAACACGTGGAGAACATAAAAACTCCACACAGATAAGGCCATGGTCAAGAATTGAACTCATGACCTCAGTGCTGTGAGGCAAAAGTGCTAACCACTTAGCCACCGTGCTGCCCCCAATTTTTTAACTAATGAACTAATAATTGTAAGGGGCAATGTGCAATCAGCCAATCAGAGGCCGCTAGATAGTGCTGTTGATAGTCATCATCATGATTGCATATCGTTGCACCAACCTTCCAGCACCCGCAAGAGATAGACCTCCTGATAAGTGCATCGGTGACCAGGTCTACTTCAGTCACCACTTCCCTCCCCAGTTCTTCCTATCCATGGGTATGTAGCCGTAAGAATAAGAAAATCTGGATACGGACCTATTAGTCGTTGTTTTTTTTCACATATCTTACACAATTATGTAGGTATCAGAGGTGTCGTTTAAAAAGGGATGCAGATTGCTAGGTAATGGCAAGTATCATCATCATTTATTTATATAGTGCCACTAATTCCGCAGCGTTGTACAGGGAACTCATTCACATCAGTCCCTGCCCCATTGGAGCTTACAATCTAAATTCCCTAATATAGACACACACTCACACACAGACACAGACAGACATAGACTAGGGTCAATGTGTTAGCAGCCAATTAACCTACCAGTATGTTTTTGGAATGTGGGAGGAAACCGGAGCACCCGGAGGAAACCCACGCAAACACAGGGAGAACATACAAACTCCACACAGATATGGTTGGGAATTGAACTCATGACCCCAGTGCTGTGAGGCAGAAGTGCTAACCACTAGGCCACTGTGCGGTATAAAACAGGGTCCAAATACTGAGACATTATGGAAACAGCATCCAGGAAGATAGTCCAAATAAAAATCAGTGATGTGTTCTAACCATTGGTCACTGATGTGAACCATCAAACAATTCATCATTAATAGTTTAATGTGAGTTATTTGTTTAAGACTATACTAAAATCCACTTTGTGGAAGAATCTTTTGGTACAGTTTATGAAGGGCTAGTAAGCTATAACAAGGTGATATGTTGAGTAACTCTTGACTACATGCTCGTATGTCCTTCTACTGAGCCTTTTTGAAGAGCAACATAAATGAGAGAATTTACAATTGAGAAAATCATGGTTCCTAATGAAGGGGCATCAACCCCTATTTGACTTATTTCAGACATTCCAAGCAGGAAGAGGAGTGAGCAGTGCACCGTGTGACTGTTAGAATCAGTCGGAACCCCGGCAGAGTTGGTGAAGGGTAATGAAAATGTGGGGTTTTATTTTTTTATTTTATCTTATCGAACTGCACCCCAAATTATTTATTTTGTTGGGGTATTTTTACCTTTCCACAACATAAACATGTGTAGCAATTATGTTATATAAACTTTCTTCTTTGATATTGATTCCTAAACCTCTAAAGCTCCTTTGCTTCTAGAAAAAATACAACTTAGGGGGAAATTCAACTGGCCGCGTTACTGCCGACAGTAATAACGACTACAAGAATACCGACCTAGAAAGCACCATGAGCTTGAAGGCGACGGTCAATAAATATCTACATACCAATATTTAGATGAACTGTCTTTCCGGCAGACATTATATCCGTCAGGTGTCAATTGCAAACAGAGATTATTCCGGCCACTGCTAACCCCGTTATTTACACTTGTCACAGTGTAATTGGCGCTTTTAAGACGGCAATGGGTGGACCCGGTGCTAGAGTACATTATATAGGTGTCGGGTCCAGCCATTGCTGCCTTAAAAGCACTAGTCGCACTGTGACAAGTGTAAATGACAGCCAGTAATACAACACAAGTTTCAACAGCCGTAGAATACCCCCACTTATTAATTTGTACTTCGACCACTGCATACAGTAATGTCAGTTCTGGTATACACAGTCTAATAATTAATTTAAGACATAAATAAAGATAAACCAAGCAATATTTTAGTAGAAGAATGTAAAAATTTAAATTGAAGAAGGTTGTGTTCCTAAAGTGGTTATAGGATGAACTTGGATGTTTGATGTTTCACACTTTGCACTGTTTTCCTGATTCATTTTCAGGGGTTCTCAAAACAGGAAATTGGACTGTACAATTTACTGAAATAGTAATACTGCGTGCTCGCATATTTTGCACTTTAATACCAGTAAATAAGAAGGATTGGCATAAATGTTTCTGAATCATTGAAATGGGATATTTTGTAATGTGTAAAAAACTGTTTTCTACAGCAAATCCTTTTTCCACATAGGTGATATTTTAGAAGTCGAATAACTAATTAGTAAAGGAAGCTAGACTCCAAGTAAAAAAAAACATCATAACAGTTTCTGTATTTGATCAACTTGCCTCTGCACAGAGATAGTAAGTCAAAGCTTCTTTCTGAGATGATATACAACAGCATGTGTGCAAAGAAGACATGTAAATATGAAGTTCTGAGAAGAATCCAGTAAATACTATTTTTTTAATGTTTATTAAAATATTTTATTATTGCAAACTTGATAGGCCCTTTAGTTGCAGAGGCAGACTTTTAGCATATGTAAATAGCGTCAGTACCACTGAACATTTCAAAGCTTTGATTCTGGGTGAGTTTAATTGTCCTTAATTGAGTTTTTTCAAGTAAGCTGCTTGTGTCTATATTTTTTCTAGAACTTGCTGCCAAACTGGAAATATTAATTATTACAGCAAATTTGTGCCATATTTATAAGCAGAGTTTATTTAAACTTTGTTTTTTATTTTTATTGAAACACAAATTATAAACGTCAATGCATTAACCGCTTCACTACACTGTTGCTGAGATGCTCCTCTTACAGGAACTGTTTCAGTTTTAAGCCACTGTGGGGCTCTTGTTGACATGAACGCAATATGCGTTTTTTTTGTTGTATAATGTGCTTTCTTACTTCTGAGCAAAATACTAGAGCCAAAATTAGTGCTTTATGTGCATGCTCAGATGTAAAAACTCGTATTATACGCTTAAAATGCACATTGCGTTCAACTCGGCATTAGCACCTGTGTCTTCATTACACACTTTCACAAGTGATTTAATTATTTTAAACCACCTGTGATTTCATTAAAAAAATTACACTATTTAACTTCCTACATTTTATGCTTTCTCGCCAAAGTTTCTTCACGTTTTCCTGGAGGTCTCAGCCCTTCTAGTGCGGAGAGACTTCCAACCATCAAGATATGGTTCGGGGTTCATATTCCATTCCATGGGGCATAGAAAGCATGGGACTGTGGTAGCCTAGAATTTGGTATTTTGGTATGAGCATGGGACTGTGGTAAGCCCAAGTTTACAGCCTGTCTCAGAAACAACAATCTATAAACAGCTGGCCGTAACTGGAATTATCTTGGTCACTTACCAATGAATACACCTTTTCTGCCACCATGAAGGATTTACTATTGGGTCCTTACATTCACCAAAAACACTTATTAATATTACACACTTTAATCACATACACATGTAGCATGAGCTTTACTTGGCTTCGTAACAATCGTGGATAATATGTTAGATTAAATGTATTTAATCCAAAAAATGTTTCCAAGGCTTAATTACAAAACAGTTAATAACAAGACATACAAAATAAGTTGCACAAATAAGTTTCAGAAATAAAATAGGAAATAAAACCAGAGTCAATAACTTAAGACTTAGCGTGAGATGAGTACACTTTAAGAAGGATGGCACACTTCACCTAGGTACAGTAGGTCTCCTCTTTGAAATGAACACCATTATTGGGTCAGGCAATGGATTTTAACTTCATACACTGCTCTCACCCCCACCTTTGGAACTTAGCACTCTTATTGTCAGGGCAGATTGATTCCCCAAATGACACAGGGCTTTAGAAGTGAGTTATCTATCCCTGAGATATATGTCTGGCATCTCAGAGGGCAGGATTTCTCACCTCTGCTCTGCTTGACTGGCTGAAGTATTTACACAACTCTGGAGCATCACAGAGATGTTATCTGTCTAGCCGGGTTACTTTCAAAAGATTCTTGACACTTGCATAGGTCACTGGTGTCAGTCAGCAAAGCACACTTTGACATTAAATTACAAGGTTACATACAATATGCACATTGTCATAAATTAATATTCAGGGGAAAAGAAACAAACAGTGAATAGGTGCAATATATAGAGATGCCCGGAGTCAGAGATGGCCAACTATGCCTTTATTGCTCAGTTCATGGATGCTAAAAGATTGGAATATTTTTTGTCTAGAAAGGCACTACAAGTGCAGGTATACTCCTTGTATGGTAAAATGCATCAAGGCGATACTTTCCATAATTAATGTTTGGGGAGACCTCTGTATAATTGTAAGCACCATACTTAGCAACATAATCAGGATTATAACCTTTCCTAAATCTTACTACATTTAGTGGACTTAATGTCATATCTCTACTATGTTGCAGAAGGAAGTTATTATATTTATGGAACCCATTACTAGAACTGTTTTGGAATAAATGGCAATAAAATAGTTGTAAAATAAATTTGCATATCAGCATGTGTCGTTCAGTGATGTCACAGAGGAGGGGAGTTTAAAAAATTGAAACTAAAGACAAACATGTCATATCAGCATATCCACTCTGATTTTCAGCATATTTTTTCCAAAAATCTCCCCAACATTTCAGCATCTGTGAATAGATTATTTCCTACAATGTAAAGTACACTGTATATCTCCCCACTTGCCCAGCATATCTCAGTATTACATACCTGTTTGCTCTGATGTTTTCCTGCACATGCCACTAGCTATGCATGTATGTTTGCATGCTTGTATGATTGCATACACTTTCTCTTAGTCTGAAAAACAAACATGAAATTAAAATGCAAAATATAAATGCACTGATAGCGTTTAATGGAACTATTCCCAGCTCTAAAATATTTGGCAAGATCGCATCATCAGTGAATCCTGTATTAACGAGTTATACCCTAAAATGAGGCTTTCGCTTTACAAATATGTTTATCCTGTTATATATACATTACTCTACATTTTTACTGTTTATGCCAGCATGAGGCTTAAAATATTTTAAAGCAGACTGAAAGTTGGTGAAGCAGGGAGACATAAAGTACATTTACCACTGACATCTGCCAGACACCATGAACAGGGCAGATTGATAATTAAGCACACAACATATGGAACAATTTGTAACAGTTCATTATGCTAGCCCATATAATGTTATGAAAAGGTTTGCTGAAAAAGAGCCAACTGTTTCACTACATAGCATGTGTTTGCTCTGCTTTACACTGATCCAATTTACTGATATATACATATATATGTATGTGTATATATATATATATATATATATATATATATATATATATATATATATATATAAAAAGGTTTTTTTGTTGGCGAATATCTTCAACACCCCTGTGCCGAATGGGTTGAAATCAACGCTAGGTTTTCCAGTTGGATCCTGGCCATGGGGAGCTTGTTTTGAGCCTTTCACTGGATTGATTTGGATAAAAACTTCCCAGCCTGGTAACATTGGATCCCAGGAGGCATACTAGGGTGTTGACCTCCCTTTAGTATACCCTGGGCAGAACTTAGACCCAAGAGCCTGTTCTGGGCCTTCCACTGTATGGATTTGGTTTGTTTGTCTGCCTGGTTATGCATTCAGACACCCCAGCACCGATTGGGATGAAACCAACATAAGATGATCCAGTTGGATTTTGGCCATTTTTTAAGGGTGTTAGGGACCAGAGGAACCTGTTCTGAGCCTTCCACTGGATGGATTTGGATGAACACCTCACAGACTGGTAATATTGGATTCTAGAAGACATACTAAAGGGTTG
This sequence comes from Mixophyes fleayi, assembly GCF_038048845.1. Classification (NCBI taxonomy): domain Eukaryota; kingdom Metazoa; phylum Chordata; class Amphibia; order Anura; family Limnodynastidae; genus Mixophyes; species Mixophyes fleayi. The sequence continues at coordinate 41,051,317 of NC_134403.1, read as the reverse complement.
AGGTCTTGGTAGGACCTCTAGTTGATGTACTCTAGCCAGAACTTTGACCCGGGTCTTCCACTGCATGGATTTGGGTGATATCTTATATAAAAAAAAGTCATTGGTCTGTTTGTTTGCTTGTCTGTCCGGTTAGGCATTCGGACACCCCTGCACCGATTGGGATGCAACCAACGTGAGGTGCTCCAGTTGGATCCTGGACAGGTTTAAGGGGGTTTGGGTCCTGGTCGGACCTCTTGCTGGTGTATGCTTGCCAGAACCTTGACCCGAGTAGCCTGTTCTGAACCTTCTACTGGATGGACTTGGATAACATTTAATATAAAAACAAAATGAACGTCACTGGGCAGCCACCTCATGGGTGAAATGGAAGAGCTGCTAAGCTGCTAATTATTTTTAAAATGTTGACAGTGATATCCAACTCATTTATAACTTAATAACTTGATCATTTAGGTCTTGAAGGCACTGTCCTATCCTGATTCTCATCCTACCTATCTAATCGATCTATCAGTGTTAATTTCTCTGTATCCACCTCTACTCTGCTTCCTTTATCAGTTGGAGTACCACAAGGCTCAGTCCTAGGTTCTCTGCTATTCTCTATCTACACCACTTCACTTGGAAAACTAATAAGCTCTTTTGGATTTCAGTATCATCTCTATGCGGATGATACACAAATCTATCTATCCTCTCCTGATCTTTCACCATCTGTGTTATCTCGCGTTAATGACTGTCTTTCTGCCATTTCATCTCGGATGTCTTCTCGCCAACTCAAATTCAATCTTTAAAAAACGGAATTAATAATATTCCCACCCAAAAACAGAAGCTTCCTACCTGACATTTCTATTTCTGTTGATAACATGACCATAATTCCCACCCCACAAGCTTGCTGCCTTTGTGCAATCCTTGATTCACAACTATCATTTATTCCCTGCATCGACTCTATATCTAAATCATGTTGCATACATCTAAAGAACATTTCCAGAATACGCACATATCTCACACAGGACACTGCAAAAACCTTAATTCATGCACTCATCATCTCCCGCATCGACTATTGCAATTCCCTCCTTACTGGTCTTCCCAAAGTCAGACCCTACAATCTATTTTGCACAAAGCGGCTAGATTGATTTTCCTTGCAAACCGTTCTTCCTCTGCTGAGCCACTCTGTCAGTCTCTACATTGGTTGCCTGTATTTCAACGAATCCAATATAAAATTCTTCTACTAACATACAAGGCCGTCAACAAAATTGCACCAACATACATTTCCTCACTTGTCTCAAAATATCTCAACACATTTTGACACCTCCATTCTGCACAAGATCTGTGTCTCTCTTTCACTCTCCTCCCATTCTCGGTTACAGGACTTTTTTTGGGCTGCATCCACTTTGTGGAATTCCCTCCCTCGCACAGTAAGACTTTCCTCTAGTCTTCAAACCTTCAAGCGTTCTCTGAAAACCCTCCTCTTCAGACAAGGTTATGATATTCCTCAACCACCATCTTAATCTCCCTAGGTTACCCTATTACCACCCTCTATACAGCTAACACAAGACAACAACCCTCTGACCAACATTGCTACACACAGCCCACTCAATACTTTTACTTTTGCATTCTAGCTGGTCCAGTGTGCAATGTGATGTAGCACATACCCTTGTGTTTCAAACTCCCATTGTCCCATAGATTGTAGGCTTGTGAGCAGGGTTCTCTTACCTCTCTGTCTGTATGTATGACCCAGTATTGTTTTATTGCTGTTTGTTCCCAACTGTAAAGCGCTACAGAATATGCTATATATATATATATATATATATACATATATATATATCTGTTTATGCTATAATATAACCAAGGATCAAGCGCTCGCTCTCTCTCTCTCTCTCCCTCTCTCTCTCTCTCTTTCTCTCTCTCTCTGTATATATATATATATATATATATATATATATTATACATATGCTTCAGCTCTATTTAATTATGAACTCGGTAGAACATTTGCTTTCACACCCCACCAAGAGATGCCTGTCCCAATGCATGCTAACTAGCATGCTGGTTACGACGGAAGTATTTTGATTCCTTGTTTGGATCCTGACTTAGTACTTGGTTCGCCTGTCTATTGTTGATCTCTACATTGCACTGACCCATCGTGTGGATTGTGAATTTGGAACTTACTTCTCATTTCTGCTCTGACCTTGACTAATGTCTGTGTGTCACTCACCGGACTGTTAGTGCCTCTAGGTTGGGACATGGGTCTCTCTCGCTCCTGCCGGCGCCTCTCTTGACTAAGATTGCGCATGTGCAGAAACCCTGAACTGTTAATACCTCGCCTCTAGTCTCATTGGTTAATTTATCACCTCTCAGTACTTAAGGCACCTGTTGCTCTATTACCTTTGCCTGTTCTTGGTTCTCATTCCTTGAGACTCTTAGGTGTTTCCTGTTTCTGCTCGTGTTATCCGTTTGCTCTGGACAAGTCTCCTCTCCACATCGGTAGTAGAACTTACCCGCTGCAGACTACTCTCACTACCTCCGTTACCCACCTGCACCTGGACAAGTCTCCTCTCCACATCGGTAGTAGAACTTACCCGCTGCAGACTACTCTCGCTACCTCCGTTACCTGCCTGCTTCTGGACAATCTCCTCTCAACATCGGTAGTAGAACTTACCCGCTGCAGACTACTCTCGCTACCTCCGTTACCTGCCTGCTTCTGGACAAGTCTTCTCTCCACATTGGTAGTAGAACTTACCCGCTTCAGACTACTCTCATTACCTCCGTTACCTGCCTGCTTCTGGACAAGTCTCCTCTCCACATCGGTAGTAGTACTTGCCCGCTGCAGACTACTCTCGCTAACTCCGTTCCACGCCTGCACCTGAACAAGTCTTCCCTTCACATCAGTGGTACAACTTGCCTATTGCAGACCACTCACGTTACTCCGTTCCACGCCTGCACCTGGACAAGTCTTCTCTACACATCAGTGGTACAGCTTGCCTATTGCAGACCACTCACATTACTCCGTTCCATGCCTGCGCCTGGACAAGTCTTCCCTTCACATCAGTGGTACAACTTGCCAAATGCAGACCACTCACGCTATTCTGTTACACACCTGCGCTGGACAAGTCTTCTCTACATATCTGTGGTGAAACTTACCAGCTGTAGACCATTCATGTTTCCTTTTGATATAGCTACTACTCTGTATGGTACCTAAAGTCTACAAGTGCCTCTGTATTGTAGCTGCAGGTCGCTGACTCTTCTACTATATTGTTGATTGGTCTTTGCCTAACATTATCCAAATATCAAGTACTGGCCTGCTATATGCTACCTGCGTGCTAAGGCATTTGGACTCTTTCCTCATTTTATCCTGTTTACTAAACTGCGATACTATCACAGTTCCACGGTGCCAAGACTCAGCATTTATACTATTGACATTCCTTTCCTCTATTCTACTGTATGGTTCCACTGATTCACTACCCAGAGGTCCGCACTTCTGGTAAGTGTAGCTACACCTGATGAATTCTGGGTAAAACTCCTAGTGCCCATGACACTGTGTTTATGACATTATTAGTTAGAAGTAATTTTAACAGTGTTTATATTACCATATATCCCTGCTTCATATATTAGTATATATTATATAAACAATATATTATTTTGCTCCTACAGACACAGAAAACTTATTGAGAAATTGTACTAAGGTATGTTTAATTGTCTCAGTTTGTCTATATTTTTCAGTTGATACCTGCCAAGCTAATGTATTCAGCTCACTGCTATGTATGTCACATGACCTACAGATTGCCTCATGTGATGTCACAATACCGATGCCACCTCACAGAACCCTGGTAAGTGTAATGTAACTGTCACAGCATCACCTGCTCAGTATGTGGGAAGCTCTACATGAATCAGCTGCCTGGCCCCGAGCTGGAGATTACCTGCAGTACAGTAAGTACAAAATTAGAAATACTTCTAAAATTACCCAAAGTATTAGGAAATAACCCATTGTTCAGCAGTTCTAGATATAATTTTAATTCTGCTGATTTGTACCTGCAATATGTAACATAGGGTAGCTTACCCTTGTCAACTGCCCCATTCTCTAATCTGAGCCTTGCTCACTCCTCTTGTTTCAGCTATTATCTCTTCCTCTTAGAATGTAAGTTCTCATGAGCAGTGCCCTCCTTACCATCAGTCTGCATTTTTGTTGTCCACTCTGTGTGTCCCTGTTGTAGGTATGTGCTGTTTTAGCCACTTTCCATCGCTGCAGAGCCAGCCAGTGGAGGGGGGCGTGAGGGGGGCGTCATTTGACAGCGGGGGCGAGGCCAAACGCCACAATTCACCGGAAATCGCGGCGTTTGGGATATAATTCTGCCCACTTCACTAGGAAGTGGGTCACTTCCTAGTGAAGTGAGCAGAATTCGGGAGATTGCCACACTCGCCCGGGAGTCCGGGAGACTCTCGCAAAATGCCGGAGTCTCCTGGACATTCCGGGAGAGTTGGCAAGTATGGTCTATAATAAATAAAGCATAGTGCCTCCATTAATAAATAAATATGTCATAGTGTCCTCAGTATAATTAATAAATAAATAAATAAATAATGCTCCTGTATAATAATTGAATAATTTAATTCCACCCAGAATAATGCCACGATACATGTATTACCGTTAATGCGGTAATCTTAACCCAGATTTCTGTTTGTGGCTCAAGGAGCCGCGTGCAAAAAGCCGGCATTGAAATTACTGTATTAACGGTAATTATGCGCATTATTACCGTAATATAGATAATAGTGTGCAGGCCACATTACTTTTTAGCGTAACGTGGCCAATTGAATTCCCCCCATAGTCCAAAAACATAATGGTGGGTTAATTAGTTAATTATGACAAAAATAGAACCAATTATATGTGTTTGTGTATTAAGGAATTTAGACTGTAAGCTCCAATGGGGCAGGGGCCGATGTGAATAGGACATAGGACAGGAGATAATCGCGCTCATGCACTTCAAAGTACCCTACAGTGGTTTCCCATCTTCACGTGAGTTTAATTTACTGCTATTCACCTGAACTCCTCTGTTATTAAATATATTGAAATGGAAATTACAAAGCTAGTACATGTGTTTTAAGGACTGATTTAATCTTTTTTTTTTTTTCACCAGCAAATTCACAATTAGCAAATGTATTTCTGACATGAGGGTCAGTTTAGAGATGTAAGCCCTAAAGAGTCCTTTCCCCCCAGGTATAGCACATAGGGGGGGGGGGGTCTGACTTTGAGTAACCATCAGGTTACCTGAATGGTAACACTGGCTCTCACCTCTGCTCTCTGTACTGGTGGGCACAGCCCATTCCTAGTGCCTTGATATGGTTCTACAGATGTGCAGTGGACGGCTTGCAGCATATTAGTATTATAAGCACATATACCAGGGAGTTGGGTGCCTGATTACCAGGGGTGAGACCAGGGGGGACCCCTTCTTTGTTTACTATACATGGGGAGCAGGATTGATTAGGAACGGGTTGTCCAGGAGTGGACAACTCCTATAAAATGGGTATGGTCAAATTACCATCTGCTTTTTGATTATTATTATTATTATTATTATTATTATTATTATTATTTACATCAGAAATTACCACATTTTATTTCCTTCATTAAAATGTTTTTTTTTTAGTTTAACAATTATTTCCCTAAAATGACTCATTAACAATGATAAAAATAACAATTCTTTCAGCACTGTAGTCTAGATAATGAATAAATAACAAAACGGTGTAAATATCTTGGGGATTATCGTATTAATAAAAAGATTTTAAAGGATTTGTCCACTTTTGAACAAACCCTTCTTAAATTGCAGCGCTCAACAATGGCACCTAAATGTATCTATGTTCTCCAGATCTTTCACCCCATGTGGGCGTTTCTGAATATTTTTCTACCATTACGTTTTGGGTGTCCTCTCATCACCGAAAAATCAATCTTTCAACAATGGAGCTAATCATTTTCTCAATAGCCAACAGGCGCTCCTTACCCAACTTCTCCATTTTTATTCACAACAATAAAACTTATCCCTCAAGTTCACTGAAAAGGTGTCATGTTTGACTCAGAACATCGTTACCCTCAGCAAATCTATATCAATATGCTGTTACATACGTCTAAGAAACATCTCTGGATATGCACTTATGTCACAGAAGACACTGAAAGACCTTTAGTTCATGCACCATAATCTCCCGCATTGACTATTGTAATTGGTTTTTAATGGTCTTCCTCTAAACCGGGTTTAACCCCTACAATAAATTTTGAACTCATTTTCCACTCAAATCAATCTTCCTCTGGTACTCCACTCTATAAGTCCCTACATTGTCTGCCCCATATACTGCATCCAAAATAAAAAAAAACTTCTATTAAGACACAAGGCTATTAAAAAACAACATACTTCTTCATATTTCTATTTATATAGCGCCACTAATTCTGCTGCGTCGTACAGAGAACTCACTCACATCAGTCCCTGTCCCATTGGAGCTTACAGTCTAAATTCTCTAACATACACACACAGACAGAGAGAGACTAGGGTCAATTTGATAGTAGCCAATTAACCTACTAGCATGTTTTTGGATTGTGGGAGGAGACCCGGAGCACCTGGAGGAAACCCACACAAACACAGAAAGAACATACAAAGTCCACACAAATAAGGCCAAGGTCGGGAATCGAACTCATGAACCCAGTACTGTGAGGCAGAAGTGCTAGCTGTGACTGCTCTGTTCTGCCCAAGATTTGTGTCAAATTCACTAATTGCCCCTATTCCTGTTTACAGGATGATTTTCAGGTTGCACCCACTTTGTGGAATTTCCTCCCTCTTAAAACAAGGCTTTCCCCTAACCCCCAAACCCTCAACCTTACACTGAAAACTCATCTCTTATGGCAAGCTGCTTAAATTCCTGAGTCATCTTCTTAACCTCGCTAGGCTATTCTACCCGTCTACACTCAAAACTGACATTTATTCTCTTTCTATGCTCAAACAACCTGCTGACCTCCAAATCAATATTCCTGTGTGATTGAATCATTAAGACCAGTGTTTCCCAAACATTCCTCAGGGACTCCTAACAGTGCAGGTTTTCCAGATCAAAAGTGAAATAATTAGTACCACATGTGGATCTTTCACAATGTGTCAGTCAGTAATGAATACACCTGTGCTCCAGCAAAGAGATGTGGAAAACATGGACTGTTAGCAGATCCATATGTCAGGATTCTTACTAATACAGTCCCTGACCAAGGGTTCCCGAGGCTTTACCTATTTATCCAGGGGTTTCATATGTCCAAAAAGCCCCTTTGTTTGCACATAGGGGTCACAGCCTAAACTTTCAAGAGTTTTCCAAGATGATTTTTCCATGCTCGTGCTCCATGCTGGTTGTCCTGGTTGTCACTAGTGTGTTGATCTTTTAGCTTTGGATGGCTACCCCTCTGGTCCCTGACTTCTTACTATCCTTTAGACCATTCTTTTGTCTGAAGCTTCAACATTTCATTTTGAATGCCACTCTGCACTTAAAGGAACTGAAACCTGCTAATGGAATATACCAGTTACTATATATATTATCTTTAGACCTTACACCATCTTCTCTTATTTGCATTAGGCTCTATAGGAATAACTTTACTTCATTTTTGCTCTACAAAAGCAACTTTTGACTTTTTATTTACAAACGATATAAAAATAGAAACATGAAACACATTACAAAGAAAGCAATCGACCAGTCCAATGACATAGAACAATATTAGCACTGGGACAAAAGAACATGATAAAAAACAGTTTCATATCCATTTATGTCTCGCTATGCAAGATTGGACAAATAAGTGCGTAATTGAGATGAGTCGCTAGATTGAAACAGGTTTTTCATATTTTGTATGGGGGGTGTCTAGGGTTGGAAGATTTGGAAGAAAGGGGAATGCGGGGAGAGGTAAATGTGCGTGAGGGGGTGGGGGAGAGAGTATCTTAATCAAGCGTAGTGAGGTTCTCTGTTGACTGCACATTGGAGTAAATATCTTTTTTTATTTTAAATGCCAGGTATGTATAAAAAAGATTACATTCATCCAAAGGGACTTATGTAGAGTCATAAGGGCAATGACCCTGCTGGTCATAGGTCAGTTCAAAGGATTCCTCTGATAAGATGTGGCCAGCTCACTCTAACAGCTAATCAACCTATTTGCATTCGAAACACAATATAATTTTGAGCATTAATCCCTTATCTTCTATAACTAGCAATCACAGGAAGCGATCGCTTCGCGATAGTAGTGGATTCCTCATGGTAATGTGTAGATCAAAATGACATTAAAAATGATACATTTCCTATATCCTGAGCCTTAGATACCTCTAATATATTATCATTTATGTATAAATAATTTGTAATACATTTTACTAATAAAGAAATGTGGATTGGAACCTTAATAAATGTATATTATTTCCAACTGTAGGTGTGAATGTAAATGTGTGTGTTATTAATCCGTGCGATAGCGTCACAACACGTGACGTGCTAATCGCAATCGCATGGTAGAAGAATATTAATTAATTTGCTTTACTTTATACAATTATTTGACTTTCACAGCTGTGTGCAGTGATCGTGGAGCCAGTAACAAAATAATATGGATTCTAAATGATTTTGCAAAAAAATTTTGACAAAAATGTAGAATTTAGATCAATATTGTTTTTCAGTATTGTCTTTTAAAGCAAAATTGTTTTCAAAATGTATTTTTAATAGCAAATTCTATTAACAAACAGTAAAAAAACAACACATTTAGCAAATGTATAATCAACTTTATATGTCCTTAAAATGTCATTTTAAATATTGTTTTTAATTTGAACCAATAATAGGATTTGTGGAAAAAGAAATATAAGACAAGTGTCATGATTTGTGAACTGAACCATGGGAGATTTGCTCCCGCTCTGTGCATTGATGTCACATGTACTGCCTGGAACTCTCTATTTTTCTCTTGTCTTGCATTTTCATTGTAACTTCTCCCTTCTATTCTGTTCACCAAACAATACAATTTCCCTGCATTCCCTTTGTTCTTAATCTTTTCCTCTGCTGTGTTACTCATTTTATACTACTGCGGATATCTTGGTAGTATTAGTTGTATACAAAAATAAAATATTATAACATAGATGTTGATCTATAAGAGACAGTCAGTCTCAACTGGTGGTATATCTTCATGTATCCATTCTGCAGCAGATTTTCAGGGCTAAAGACAACACTCTCAGCTAACTCATAGTTGTCTACTCCGAATCTGTGGGAGTTCTCCCAGACTCAAAGGAGAGCAGGTCAATCTCCCGCATACTGTCCTCTTTATTGGTGAAGTGGGTGAGGGGCGGAGAAAAATGCGTCATCCTGGCCCACCCCCTACTGTCATAGGCCCAAATTGGTTTAGCAGAGGGCGGGGCCTAAACACATGATTCACGAGGCCACATGCCCATCACAGAGCCCCCTCCCAGAGATCCTGCTGCCAAAGTTGGCAAGTATGAAATAACTGGTGATAACAGATACCTACTGAAAAGCCAGTGATGCTGAATGAACATTTACTATAAACTGAAGCAATAACGTTATTGAGTTTTGTGAAAGTTTTATTTCTATTCAAATTAAAAAATAACTTTACAAAAAATATCCCTTCCCACAAAGGTTTAAGGTTAGTTGCTTGGTAAAAGATTCAAAAAACAAATGGAGAGACAGAAGGGTAGTTTAACTAAAGGAAATGGAGGTGTTGCCCATAGCAGCCAATGATCTTCTAGCTATCATTTATCTAGTAGGTTTTAGAATCTGATTGGTTGCTGGGCAACACCTCCACTTTTCCTTTTAGGAAGCTTTTAGTAAATCCGTCCCAGAGAAATAAAAAGTGAGAGAGAATCCATTCTTAAAATGCTTAAACTCATCAAGCAAATTATTTTTCTTCTGCCCTCAAAATTCCATTTCAGTTTGGAGTGAAAGTTTACTTATTTTTAGCACCACAAAACATCTTCCCTTCTGTC